>NW_025767305.1:198621-675976 GCF_003918875.1 Haliotis rubra | reverse complement strand
TCCGGGTGGGGGCACAGCCAGTTGCAACGTCATCCATTTTGGTAATATCGCCAAAAATGTGGAGCAGGATCGAACCAGGGCGGCGAAGCGAGCAACTCTACCACTGAGCTACATCCCTACTCCTACAGTACCATTTTGGGAGTTGTTAGATTCATCTGTTGTATGCATCGCGGGATGAAATCCTATCTTCGAGACGTGACCTAATTGCCAACTCCTTATAAATTCGTACTGGTTGAGTAGTGTGTCATTGTTTTGGATGCAGGATGGATGTACATTTCCATACTTATTCGGTATGGATTATGAAAAGAACCCCAGTTTTAGTTTTGCTGTTGCTGAAAGGATGGACGCTGGGATTGTAAGAAGAAGATAAATATAAAACAGCGAAAAAGTAGGAACATGGAGATGCCGGGGATCAGGAGCCGGGGCCTTTCACGTACAGAAGCGGAACGCTCCTACCGCTTTCAGGCTGCATCCCAACCTGATGAACAGGGGTGTAAAATCCATGTATCGTTCCTCTTGGTACTTAGCGCATGCTTGAGTTTTTTTTACAATTTGGCAAATCAGTCTCCCACCACCCTCGAGTTTTAACAATCGATTTCCTTGACACGACATATAAACCGTGAAAACGTGCTGTATTTGCTGTAAAGAGAGTGTGTATTGGTGTGGAGTACTTGAAACCGAACGGACTTTGTGGAGGTTTATCTACGGCTGTTCAACTTGGCATCACCCGCCTTTGTGGTGATTTCAATGAATGTGGCTTCTTTTCGCATATCCGGGTGGGGGCACAGAAATGCGGTTTGCGAAGAACGTTATCTGTTTTGACATCCCTCGCCAAAAAAGTTGCTGGGAATGCCGAGGATCGAACCGGGGCCTTTCACGCGCATGCACGAAGCGAACGCTCTACCACTGGGCTACATCCCCTACTCCTACAGTACTGATTACAGGAGTTGTTGGATTCATCTGTTGTATGCATGTGAAGGGTCGAAATCCCTATCTTCGGGAGACGTAGCCTATTGCCAACTCCTTTATAAAATTCCAACTGGATAAAGTAGTGTCATTGTTTTGGATGCAGGATGGATGTACATTTCCATGTATTCATTAATGGATTATGGAGGAAGTGGGACGGTGGTTTTACTGTTGCTGCCAGAAAAGGATGAACGCCAGGATTGTAAAAAGGAAAGAAGATAAGCCGCAAGGGCAACGAACAGGAAAAGAAGTAGGAACATGGAGATGCCGGGGGGATCGAGGCAGGGCCTTTCACATGCAAGCGAGGCAACTCTACCGCTGGAGGCTATATCATCAACCCTGGGGCTGGAACAGAGATTTATGGCAAAATCCATGCCATCATTCTCTTGAGCACTTGTACATACCCGGTTGCTGTGTTGGACATCGATCTCCCACCCTCGACGTTGGATTGAGTACGGTTGCATGTAAACCCGTGAAAACGTGCTGTATTTGCTGTAAAGAGAGTGTGCAATACTTGCAATGTCTGGTGATTTCAATGAAAGTGGCTTCTTTCATATCCAGGTGGGGCACAGCCAGTTTTACAACGTCTCCATTTGACATCCCTCGCCAAGAAGAAAATGTGGCCAAGAGTGCCGAGGATCGAACCAGGGGCCTTTCACATGCAAAGAGCGGAAACGCTCTACCACCAGGCTACATCCTATCCTACAGTACTGATTACAGGAGTTGTTAGATTCATCTGTTGTATGCATGTATGAAGGTCGAAATCCTATCTTCGAGATCGTGTAGCCTATTGCCAACTCCTTATAAATTCAACTGATAAGTAGTGTCATTGTTTTGATGCAGGATGGATGCAATATTTCATGTATCATTGTGGATTATGAAAGTCCCTGGTACCCACTTAGCACCTTCCCTGTAGTTCCTAGCAAGGACAGGTTGATTTTGGCTCAAAATGTGTCTGTTCGTACTTTCCTGCACCTCGTTCCTGTATCTGTTTCTCTTGAGCTCCGCCACTGTCATGGCAATGTTTGGTTTCCAGTAAATCAAGGCGCATTCCCAGCCTTCTCCCTATGAGCAAGACCGCAGGAGCCTCTTTAGTTGGAAATGATGTGGTGTAGTTTCTATATCTCAATAGGAAACACTGGTAGCTGCTGCTGCAAGGGTGCGTCTGAATTGCTCCACACTTTCTCGTAGACTCTGTTTTGGGGTTTTGCACAAACCTCTCTGCCAAACCGTTAGTTTCTGGGTGGTAAAGGTGAGGATGTTATGTGTTGAACCTGCATTCCTGGCCATAAAGTGCCGGGAAATTCTGATGACTGGAAACTGTGGGCCATTATCACTAATTAGTTGCTGTGGTAGACCATGTCACCACTAAAACACACTGCGAAGCACATCAATGGTTTTCTCAGATGTCGTTGAATTCATCACAACCAAATTTCCGGCCACTTGCTATAAGCATCAATCACTACAAAGAACATCTTTCCCATGAATGGTGGTACAAAGTCTACATGGATCCTATGCCGCCATGGCCCATCCGGATAACGCCAAGGGTGTAGAGTTGCGGGTGAGGGCTGGTTCCTGACACTTCATGCGCTCTGCACACGACTTCACTGTTTGTTTCGAGATTTGATTTCGATTTCAAATTTGGCCACCACACATAACTTTGCGTGCCAACGCCTTCATCTTCACACGATTCCTGGGTGCCCACATGTGCAGTTCATTGAGAACGCCACAGGTCACGAGGTTTTTGCAGGTATGATTACTCTCATACCCACATGAGGCATCCTCCTTGTACTGTCAGCTCATTACGTCTAATAATGTAGAAAGGTTGCAGAGACTGCAATTTCAGGCTTCGTCCATCCAGTCAGCGTGTAATCCATGGCCAAGGATAAGTCGTTATCCTTCTTGGTTTCGCTTGCAGCCTGCGCTGATTTCACTGGTAAACTTTCCAACTGTGACATGTTGAATACTGCAGCAGCATCCATGACATTGTGAGGTACTTGCTCTGGTATCGGCAATCGAGAAGATCCATCTGCATTCGCATTGTTCTTGGAGAGTTTCTATATACAATGTTGTAGTCGTGAAGCTGACAACATCATTGCCCACCGCTGGAATCTTGCTGCCGCCAGTGGAGGAATCGCTGTCTTTGGTCCCAAGATTTTCACCAATGGCTGATGGTCAGTAATCAATGTGAACTTCTTGCCGATCAAGTACTGAGAGAACTTCCGCACACCAAAACTACTATTGCCAGTGATTCCTTGTCAATTTATTGCATAGTTTTGTTCAGTTTTAGTCAATGTTCTAGAGATGAAGGCAATGGGCTACTCTCCATGGTTTGTGATGTGAGACAACACAGCACCAACTCCGTAGGTGAGGCATCACAAGCCAATGTGACAGGTAGATCTGGGTTTGTAATGTACCTGTACATCCGCAGATAATAACAAGGTCTTCGCCTTCTTGAAAGCTGTGTCTGCGCTCTCCGACCACTCCCATTCTGTTCCTTTCTCTAGAAGCCTGTTCAATGGTCTAATGACCATAGACAGATTTGGTAGAAATCTGTTATAATAGTTCAACAGTCCTAGAAAACTGCGCAACTGTGAGACATTTTCTGGTGCTGGTGCATTCAATACAGCATTCACCTTATCATCTGTTGTGTGAAGACCATCCTTATCAATCTTGTAATCCTAGGTAGACGATGGATTCTTGGAAAAAGAAACATTTCTCTCTCGACACACGAATTCCCCATTCCTGTAGCCTTCTCAAAACGTTTTGAGATTCCTCAGGTGTTCTTCTGCTGTTTTCCCAGTCACAAGCAGGTCATCCATGTAACACAAAACACCTGGTATTCCCTGAAGCACTTGTTCCATGGTTCTCTGGAATATAGCGGGTGCTGAGGCTACACCAAATATTGTAATCTGTTGAAGCGAAAGTCGCTTTCTGAGTGTGTTCAATACGAGTAACCTTCTTGATTCGTCGTCTACCAACATTTGTTGATATGCATTGGAGAGATCAACTTTGTGAACTCCTGGCCCCCTGACAGATTTGCTAATAAATCTTCTATTCGAGGGTAGCGGGTATTCTACTCAGCTTTAACACTGGATTGAGAGTCACTTTGAAATCTCCACAAAGACGAACTGATCCGTTTTTCACCACAGGTACTATTGGCGTTGCCCACTCGCTGCAGTCTATCGGTTCTAAGATGTTCTCTTTCACCAGTCTGTCAATCTCATCATCAACCTTTTGGCGCAAAAGAGTATGGCACTGGTCGTTGCCTTCACATACTTTGGAGTGGTATCTTCTTCTACCACCTCAATCCTCGCTTTTACATTCTTTAATGTACCCTAGTTCATTCTTGAAAACCTCTGCATGATCCTGCAAAATGTCTTGTAACTTCTCCTTAGCTTCTTTAGGAACTTCCTAATTTGACGTATAGCTGGCCAGTCCAATTGTATCTTGTGTAACCATGACCGTCCGAACAGAGCTGGCCCTGATCCTTTGAGGACGAACAACTTTAGGTTATAGTGGACTCCATTGTGCCCTGTGTACTGCTACATTTAGTGTCCTTTCGGGTCTCACCGGTTCCTGAGTGTAGAGTCTTCAAAAATCACCTCCGTTGTGTTCATTGGTATCTTGGCAAATCTCTTCTTGTATTCTTAGAGAGAGATTATTGAGTAAATGAGCCTGTGTCAAGTTCCATTTTCAGTTCAGCCCGCTTCCACTACTGGGTAAACCCAAATACTGTCAATGACCTCTGATTCATCTTTAATGAAAAACAGTGGTAACTCACATTCATCCTCCACAGTCTCTTCCGACTGTCTCTTAGCTTCATCCATGTGATGAACTTGGCCCTTCTTTTTTTTTGTTTCCAAGGTAACCCTCTCTGGGTGATTTCTGTTTACTCTTGCAAATATACTGGGTATGACCTACTTTCCCACATTTGTAGCACTCCACACTTTTCATCCAACAGTCTCTGGAATCATGGTTGAGTCTTTCCACACATTTGACTTGCATTTAGGGAAATTGTTTCTTTTTGTCTTCCTTTCCACGAGTTCCACCTTTACGAGACATCCTGTCATGTACCTGAGCTGTAGTTTTCACATTCCAACTCCTGCATGTCTCTGGCAGCAGTTTCCATAGAAACACCAATTTCTATTGCCAACTCCTTATAAATTCAACTGGATAAGTAGTGTCATTGTTTTGGATGCAGGATGGATGTACATTTCCATGTATTTATTGTGGATTATGAAAGAACCCGGTTTGGTTTGCTGTTGCTGAAAAGGATGAACGCTGGGATTGTAAGAAGAAGATAAATATAAAACAGCGAAAAAGTAGGAACATGGAGATGCCGGGGATCGAACCCGGGGCCTTTCACATGCAAAGCGAACGCTCTACCACTGAGCTACATCCCCAACCTGATGAACAGGGTGTAAAATCCATGTATCGTTCTCTTGAGCACTTGTACATACTTGTTTTTACAATTTGACATCAGTCTCCCACACACCCTCGAGTTTAACAATCGAGCCTTGACACATATAAACCCGTGAAAACGTGCTGTATTTGCTGTAAAGAGAGTGTGTATTGGTGTGGAGTACTTGAAGAAAGAAGGGACTTTGTGGAGGCCAATCTCCCCGACTGTTCAGCTTGGCATCTTGCAATGTCTGGTGATTTCAATGAATGTGGCTTCTTTCATATCCGGGTGGGGCACAGCCAGTTTGCAACGTCATCCATTTTGACATCCCTCGCCAAAAATGTGGAGATGCCGGGGATCGAACCCGGGGCCTTTCACATGCGAAGCGAACGCTCTACCACTGAGCTACATCCCCTACTCCTACAGTACTGATTACAGGAGTTGTTAGATTCATCTGTTGTATGCATGTGAAGGTCGAAATCCTATCTTCGAGACGTAGCCTATTGCCAACTCCTTATAAATTCAACTGGATAAGTAGTGTCATTGTTTTGGATGCAGGATGGATGTACATTTCCATGTATTTATTGTGGATTATGAAAGAACCCGGTTTGGTTTGCTGTTGCTGAAAAGGATGAACGCTGGGATTGTAAGAAGAAGATAAATATAAAACAGCGAAAAAGTAGGAACATGGAGATGCCGGGGATCGAACCCGGGGCCTTTCACATGCAAAGCGAACGCTCTACCACTGAGCTACATCCCCAACCTGATGAACAGGGTGTAAAATCCATGTATCGTTCTCTTGAGCACTTGTACATACTTGTTTTTACAATTTGACATCAGTCTCCCACACACCCTCGAGTTTAACAATCGAGCCTTGACACATATAAACCCGTGAAAACGTGCTGTATTTGCTGTAAAGAGAGTGTGTATTGGTGTGGAGTACTTGAAGAAAGAAGGGACTTTGTGGAGGCCAATCTCCCCGACTGTTCAGCTTGGCATCTTGCAATGTCTGGTGATTTCAATGAATGTGGCTTCTTTCATATCCGGGTGGGGCACAGCCAGTTTGCAACGTCATCCATTTTGACATCCCTCGCCAAAAATGTGGAGATGCCGGGGATCGAACCCGGGGCCTTTCACATGCGAAGCGAACGCTCTACCACTGAGCTACATCCCCTACTCCTACAGTACTGATTACAGGAGTTGTTAGATTCATCTGTTGTATGCATGTGAAGGTCGAAATCCTATCTTCGAGACGTAGCCTATTGCCAACTCCTTATAAATTCAACTGGATAAGTAGTGTCATTGTTTTGGATGCAGGATGGATGTACATTTCCATGTATTTATTGTGGATTATGAAAGAACCCGGTTTGGTTTGCTGTTGCTGAAAAGGATGAACGCTGGGATTGTAAGAAGAAGATAAATATAAAACAGCGAAAAAGTAGGAACATGGAGATGCCGGGGATCGAACCCGGGGCCTTTCACATGCAAAGCGAACGCTCTACCACTGAGCTACATCCCCAACCTGATGAACAGGGTGTAAAATCCATGTATCGTTCTCTTGAGCACTTGTACATACTTGTTTTTACAATTTGACATCAGTCTCCCACACACCCTCGAGTTTAACAATCGATCCTTGACACATATAAACCCGTGAAAACGTGCTGTATTTGCTGTAAAGAGAGTGTGTATTGGTGTGGAGTACTTGAAGAAAGAAGGGACTTTGTGGAGGCCAATCTCCCCGACTGTTCAGCTTGGCATCTTGCAATGTCTGGTGATTTCAATGAATGTGGCTTCTTTCATATCCGGGTGGGGCACAGCCAGTTTGCAACGTCATCCATTTTGACATCCCTCGCCAAAAATGTGGAGATGCCGGGGATCGAACCCGGGGCCTTTCACATGCGAAGCGAACGCTCTACCACTGAGCTACATCCCCTACTCCTACAGTACTGATTACAGGAGTTGTTAGATTCATCTGTTGTATGCATGTGAAGGTCGAAATCCTATCTTCGAGACGTAGCCTATTGCCAACTCCTTATAAATTCAACTGGATAAGTAGTGTCATTGTTTTGGATGCAGGATGGATGTACATTTCCATGTATTCATTGTGGATTATGAAAGAACCCGGTTTGGTTTGCTGTTGCTGAAAAGGATGAACGCTGGGATTGTAAGAAGAAGATAAATATAAAACAGCGAAAAAGTAGGAACATGGAGATGCCGGGGATCGAACCCGGGGCCTTTCACATGCAAAGCGAACGCTCTACCACTGAGCTACATCCCCAACCTGATGAACAGGGTGTAAAATCCATGTATCGTTCTCTTGAGCACTTGTACATACTTGTTTTTACAATTTGACATCAGTCTCCCACACACCCTCGAGTTTAACAATCGATCCTTGACACATGTAAACCCGTGAAAACGTGCTGTATTTGCTGTAAAGAGAGTGTGTATTGGTGTGGAGTACTTGAAGAAAGAAGGGACTTTGTGGAGGCCAATCTCCCCGACTGTTCAGCTTGGCATCTTGCAATGTCTGGTGATTTCAATGAATGTGGCTTCTTTCATATCCGGGTGGGGCACAGCCAGTTTGCAACGTCATCCATTTTGACATCCCTCGCCAAAAATGTGGAGATGCCGGGGATCGAACCCGGGGCCTTTCACATGCGAAGCGAACGCTCTACCACTGAGCTACATCCCCTACTCCTACAGTACTGATTACAGGAGTTGTTAGATTCATCTGTTGTATGCATGTGAAGGTCGAAATCCTATCTTCGAGACGTAGCCTATTGCCAACTCCTTATAAATTCAACTGGATAAGTAGTGTCATTGTTTTGGATGCAGGATGGATGTACATTTCCATGTATTCATTGTGGATTATGAAAGAACCCGGTTTGGTTTGCTGTTGCTGAAAAGGATGAACGCTGGGATTGTAAGAAGAAGATAAATATAAAACAGCGAAAAGTAGGAACATGGAGATGCCGGGGATCGAACCCGGGGCCTTTCACATGCAAAGCGAACGCTCTACCACTGAGCTACATCCCCAACCTGATGAACAGGGTGTAAAATCCATGTATCGTTCTCTTGAGCACTTGTACATACTTGTTTTTACAATTTGACATCAGTCTCCCACACACCCTCGAGTTTAACAATCGATCCTTGACACATGTAAACCCGTGAAAACGTGCTGTATTTGCTGTAAAGAGAGTGTGTATTGGTGTGGAGTACTTGAAGAAAGAAGGGACTTTGTGGAGGCCAATCTCCCCGACTGTTCAGCTTGGCATCTTGCAATGTCTGGTGATTTCAATGAATGTGGCTTCTTTCATATCCGGGTGGGGCACAGCCAGTTTGCAACGTCATCCATTTTGACATCCCTCGCCAAAAATGTGGAGATGCCGGGGATCGAACCCGGGGCCTTTCACATGCGAAGCGAACGCTCTACCACTGAGCTACATCCCCTACTCCTACAGTACTGATTACAGGAGTTGTTAGATTCATCTGTTGTATGCATGTGAAGGTCGAAATCCTATCTTCGAGACGTAGCCTATTGCCAACTCCTTATAAATTCAACTGGATAAGTAGTGTCATTGTTTTGGATGCAGGATGGATGTACATTTCCATGTATTCATTGTGGATTATGAAAGAACCCGGTTTGGTTTGCTGTTGCTGAAAAGGATGAACGCTGGGATTGTAAGAAGAAGATAAATATAAAACAGCGAAAAAGTAGGAACATGGAGATGCCGGGGATCGAACCCGGGGCCTTTCACATGCAAAGCGAACGCTCTACCACTGAGCTACATCCCCAACCTGATGAACAGGGTGTAAAATCCATGTATCGTTCTCTTGAGCACTTGTACATACTTGTTTTTACAATTTGACATCAGTCTCCCACACACCCTCGAGTTTAACAATCGATCCTTGACACATGTAAACCCGTGAAAACGTGCTGTATTTGCTGTAAAGAGAGTGTGTATTGGTGTGGAGTACTTGAAGAAAGAAGGGACTTTGTGGAGGCCAATCTCCCCGACTGTTCAGCTTGGCATCTTGCAATGTCTGGTGATTTCAATGAATGTGGCTTCTTTCATATCCGGGTGGGGCACAGCCAGTTTGCAACGTCATCCATTTTGACATCCCTCGCCAAAAATGTGGAGATGCCGGGGATCGAACCCGGGGCCTTTCACATGCGAAGCGAACGCTCTACCACTGAGCTACATCCCCTACTCCTACAGTACTGATTACAGGAGTTGTTAGATTCATCTGTTGTATGCATGTGAAGGTCGAAATCCTATCTTCGAGACGTAGCCTATTGCCAACTCCTTATAAATTCAACTGGATAAGTAGTGTCATTGTTTTGGATGCAGGATGGATGTACATTTCCATGTATTCATTGTGGATTATGAAAGAACCCGGTTTGGTTTGCTGTTGCTGAAAAGGATGAACGCTGGGATTGTAAGAAGAAGATAAATATAAAACAGCGAAAAAGTAGGAACATGGAGATGCCGGGGATCGAACCCGGGGCCTTTCACATGCAAAGCGAACGCTCTACCACTGAGCTACATCCCCAACCTGATGAACAGGGTGTAAAATCCATGTATCGTTCTCTTGAGCACTTGTACATACTTGTTTTTACAATTTGACATCAGTCTCCCACACACCCTCGAGTTTAACAATCGATCCTTGACACATATAAACCCGTGAAAACGTGCTGTATTTGCTGTAAAGAGAGTGTGTATTGGTGTGGAGTACTTGAAGAAAGAAGGGACTTTGTGGAGGCCAATCTCCCCGACTGTTCAGCTTGGCATCTTGCAATGTCTGGTGATTTCAATGAATGTGGCTTCTTTCATATCCGGGTGGGGCACAGCCAGTTTGCAACGTCATCCATTTTGACATCCCTCGCCAAAAATGTGGAGATGCCGGGGATCGAACCCGGGGCCTTTCACATGCGAAGCGAACGCTCTACCACTGAGCTACATCCCTACTCCTACAGTACTGATTACAGGAGTTGTTAGATTCATCTGTTGTATGCATGTGAAGGTCGAAATCCTATCTTCGAGACGTAGCCTATTGCCAACTCCTTATAAATTCAACTGGATAAGTAGTGTCATTGTTTTGGATGCAGGATGGATGTACATTTCCATGTATTCATTGTGGATTATGAAAGAACCCGGTTTGGTTTGCTGTTGCTGAAAAGGATGAACGCTGGGATTGTAAGAAGAAGATAAATATAAAACAGCGAAAAAGTAGGAACATGGAGATGCCGGGGATCGAACCCGGGGCCTTTCACATGCAAAGCGAACGCTCTACCACTGAGCTACATCCCCAACCTGATGAACAGGGTGTAAAATCCATGTATCGTTCTCTTGAGCACTTGTACATACTTGTTTTTACAATTTGACATCAGTCTCCCACACACCCTCGAGTTTAACAATCGATCCTTGACACATATAAACCCGTGAAAACGTGCTGTATTTGCTGTAAAGAGAGTGTGTATTGGTGTGGAGTACTTGAAGAAAGAAGGGACTTTGTGGAGGCCAATCTCCCCGACTGTTCAGCTTGGCATCTTGCAATGTCTGGTGATTTCAATGAATGTGGCTTCTTTCATATCCGGGTGGGGCACAGCCAGTTTGCAACGTCATCCATTTTGACATCCCTCGCCAAAAATGTGGAGATGCCGGGGATCGAACCCGGGGCCTTTCACATGCGAAGCGAACGCTCTACCACTGAGCTACATCCCCTACTCCTACAGTACTGATTACAGGAGTTGTTAGATTCATCTGTTGTATGCATGTGAAGGTCGAAATCCTATCTTCGAGACGTAGCCTATTGCCAACTCCTTATAAATTCAACTGGATAAGTAGTGTCATTGTTTTGGATGCAGGATGGATGTACATTTCCATGTATTCATTGTGGATTATGAAAGAACCCGGTTTGGTTTGCTGTTGCTGAAAAGGATGAACGCTGGGATTGTAAGAAGAAGATAAATATAAAACAGCGAAAAAGTAGGAACATGGAGATGCCGGGGATCGAACCCGGGGCCTTTCACATGCAAAGCGAACGCTCTACCACTGAGCTACATCCCCAACCTGATGAACAGGGTGTAAAATCCATGTATCGTTCTCTTGAGCACTTGTACATACTTGTTTTTACAATTTGACATCAGTCTCCCACACACCCTCGAGTTTAACAATCGATCCTTGACACATATAAACCCGTGAAAACGTGCTGTATTTGCTGTAAAGAGAGTGTGTATTGGTGTGGAGTACTTGAAGAAAGAAGGGACTTTGTGGAGGCCAATCTCCCCGACTGTTCAGCTTGGCATCTTGCAATGTCTGGTGATTTCAATGAATGTGGCTTCTTTCATATCCGGGTGGGGCACAGCCAGTTTGCAACGTCATCCATTTTGACATCCCTCGCCAAAAATGTGGAGATGCCGGGGATCGAACCCGGGGCCTTTCACATGCGAAGCGAACGCTCTACCACTGAGCTACATCCCCTACTCCTACAGTACTGATTACAGGAGTTGTTAGATTCATCTGTTGTATGCATGTGAAGGTCGAAATCCTATCTTCGAGACGTAGCCTATTGCCAACTCCTTATAAATTCAACTGGATAAGTAGTGTCATTGTTTTGGATGCAGGATGGATGTACATTTCCATGTATTTATTGTGGATTATGAAAGAACCCGGTTTGGTTTGCTGTTGCTGAAAAGGATGAACGCTGGGATTGTAAGAAGAAGATAAATATAAAACAGCGAAAAAGTAGGAACATGGAGATGCCGGGGATCGAACCCGGGGCCTTTCACATGCAAAGCGAACGCTCTACCACTGAGCTACATCCCCAACCTGATGAACAGGGTGTAAAATCCATGTATCGTTCTCTTGAGCACTTGTACATACTTGTTTTTACAATTTGACATCAGTCTCCCACACACCCTCGAGTTTAACAATCGATCCTTGACACATATAAACCCGTGAAAACGTGCTGTATTTGCTGTAAAGAGAGTGTGTATTGGTGTGGAGTACTTGAAGAAAGAAGGGACTTTGTGGAGGCCAATCTCCCCGACTGTTCAGCTTGGCATCTTGCAATGTCTGGTGATTTCAATGAATGTGGCTTCTTTCATATCCGGGTGGGGCACAGCCAGTTTGCAACGTCATCCATTTTGACATCCCTCGCCAAAAATGTGGAGATGCCGGGGATCGAACCCGGGGCCTTTCACATGCGAAGCGAACGCTCTACCACTGAGCTACATCCCTACTCCTACAGTACTGATTACAGGAGTTGTTAGATTCATCTGTTGTATGCATGTGAAGGTCGAAATCCTATCTTCGAGACGTAGCCTATTGCCAACTCCTTATAAATTCAACTGGATAAGTAGTGTCATTGTTTTGGATGCAGGATGGATGTACATTTCCATGTATTCATTGTGGATTATGAAAGAACCCGGTTTGGTTTGCTGTTGCTGAAAAGGATGAACGCTGGGATTGTAAGAAGAAGATAAATATAAAACAGCGAAAAAGTAGGAACATGGAGATGCCGGGGATCGAACCCGGGGCCTTTCACATGCAAAGCGAACGCTCTACCACTGAGCTACATCCCCAACCTGATGAACAGGGTGTAAAATCCATGTATCGTTCTCTTGAGCACTTGTACATACTTGTTTTTACAATTTGACATCAGTCTCCCACACACCCTCGAGTTTAACAATCGATCCTTGACACATATAAACCCGTGAAAACGTGCTGTATTTGCTGTAAAGAGAGTGTGTATTGGTGTGGAGTACTTGAAGAAAGAAGGGACTTTGTGGAGGCCAATCTCCCCGACTGTTCAGCTTGGCATCTTGCAATGTCTGGTGATTTCAATGAATGTGGCTTCTTTCATATCCGGGTGGGGCACAGCCAGTTTGCAACGTCATCCATTTTGACATCCCTCGCCAAAAATGTGGAGATGCCGGGGATCGAACCCGGGGCCTTTCACATGCGAAGCGAACGCTCTACCACTGAGCTACATCCCCTACTCCTACAGTACTGATTACAGGAGTTGTTAGATTCATCTGTTGTATGCATGTGAAGGTCGAAATCCTATCTTCGAGACGTAGCCTATTGCCAACTCCTTATAAATTCAACTGGATAAGTAGTGTCATTGTTTTGGATGCAGGATGGATGTACATTTCCATGTATTTATTGTGGATTATGAAAGAACCCGGTTTGGTTTGCTGTTGCTGAAAAGGATGAACGCTGGGATTGTAAGAAGAAGATAAATATAAAACAGCGAAAAAGTAGGAACATGGAGATGCCGGGGATCGAACCCGGGGCCTTTCACATGCAAAGCGAACGCTCTACCACTGAGCTACATCCCCAACCTGATGAACAGGGTGTAAAATCCATGTATCGTTCTCTTGAGCACTTGTACATACTTGTTTTTACAATTTGACATCAGTCTCCCACACACCCTCGAGTTTAACAATCGATCCTTGACACATATAAACCCGTGAAAACGTGCTGTATTTGCTGTAAAGAGAGTGTGTATTGGTGTGGAGTACTTGAAGAAAGAAGGGACTTTGTGGAGGCCAATCTCCCCGACTGTTCAGCTTGGCATCTTGCAATGTCTGGTGATTTCAATGAATGTGGCTTCTTTCATATCCGGGTGGGGCACAGCCAGTTTGCAACGTCATCCATTTTGACATCCCTCGCCAAAAATGTGGAGATGCCGGGGATCGAACCGGGGCCTTTCACATGCGAAGCGAACGCTCTACCACTGAGCTACATCCCCTACTCCTACAGTACTGATTACAGGAGTTGTTAGATTCATCTGTTGTATGCATGTAAGGTCGAAATCCTATCTTCGAGACGTAGCCTATTGCCAACTCCTTATAAATTCAACTGGATAAGTAGTGTCATTGTTTTGGATGCAGGATGGATGTACATTTCCATGTATTTATTGTGGATTATGAAAGAACCCGGTTTGGTTTGCTGTTGCTGAAAAGGATGAACGCTGGGATTGTAAGAAGAAGATAAATATAAAACAGCGAAAAAGTAGGAACATGGAGATGCCGGGGATCGAACCCGGGGCCTTTCACATGCAAAGCGAACGCTCTACCACTGAGCTACATCCCCAACCTGATGAACAGGGTGTAAAATCCATGTATCGTTCTCTTGAGCACTTGTACATACTTGTTTTTACAATTTGACATCAGTCTCCCACACACCCTCGAGTTTAACAATCGAGCCTGACACATATAAACCCGTGAAAACGTGCTGTATTTGCTGTAAAGAGAGTGTGTATTGGTGTGGAGTACTTGAAGAAAGAAGGGACTTTGTGGAGGCCAATCTCCCCGACTGTTCAGCTTGGCATCTTGCAATGTCTGGTGATTTCAATGAATGTGGCTTCTTTCATATCCGGGTGGGGCACAGCCAGTTTGCAACGTCATCCATTTTGACATCCCTCGCCAAAAATGTGGAGATGCCGGGGATCGAACCCGGGGCCTTTCACATGCGAAGCGAACGCTCTACCACTGAGCTACATCCCCTACTCCTACAGTACTGATTACAGGAGTTGTTAGATTCATCTGTTGTATGCATGTGAAGGTCGAAATCCTATCTTCGAGACGTAGCCTATTGCCAACTCCTTATAAATTCAACTGGATAAGTAGTGTCATTGTTTTGGATGCAGGATGGATGTACATTTCCATGTATTTATTGTGGATTATGAAAGAACCCGGTTTGGTTTGCTGTTGCTGAAAAGGATGAACGCTGGGATTGTAAGAAGAAGATAAATATAAAACAGCGAAAAGTAGGAACATGGAGATGCCGGGGATCGAACCCGGGGCCTTTCACATGCAAAGCGAACGCTCTACCACTGAGCTACATCCCCAACCTGATGAACAGGGTGTAAAATCCATGTATCGTTCTCTTGAGCACTTGTACATACTTGTTTTTACAATTTGACATCAGTCTCCCACACACCCTCGAGTTTAACAATCGAGCCTTGACACATATAAACCCGTGAAAACGTGCTGTATTTGCTGTAAAGAGAGTGTGTATTGGTGTGGAGTACTTGAAGAAAGAAGGGACTTTGTGGAGGCCAATCTCCCCGACTGTTCAGCTTGGCATCTTGCAATGTCTGGTGATTTCAATGAATGTGGCTTCTTTCATATCCGGGTGGGGCACAGCCAGTTTGCAACGTCATCCATTTTGACATCCCTCGCCAAAAATGTGGAGATGCCGGGGATCGAACCCGGGGCCTTTCACATGCGAAGCGAACGCTCTACCACTGAGCTACATCCCCTACTCCTACAGTACTGATTACAGGAGTTGTTAGATTCATCTGTTGTATGCATGTGAAGGTCGAAATCCTATCTTCGAGACGTAGCCTATTGCCAACTCCTTATAAATTCAACTGGATAAGTAGTGTCATTGTTTTGGATGCAGGATGGATGTACATTTCCATGTATTTATTGTGGATTATGAAAGAACCCGGTTTGGTTTGCTGTTGCTGAAAAGGATGAACGCTGGGATTGTAAGAAGAAGATAAATATAAAACAGCGAAAAAGTAGGAACATGGAGATGCCGGGGATCGAACCCGGGGCCTTTCACATGCAAAGCGAACGCTCTACCACTGAGCTACATCCCCAACCTGATGAACAGGGTGTAAAATCCATGTATCGTTCTCTTGAGCACTTGTACATACTTGTTTTTTACAATTTGACATCAGTCTCCCACACACCCTCGAGTTTAACAATCGAGCCTTGACACATATAAACCCGTGAAAACGTGCTGTATTTGCTGTAAAGAGAGTGTGTATTGGTGTGGAGTACTTGAAGAAAGAAGGGACTTTGTGGAGGCCAATCTCCCCGACTGTTCAGCTTGGCATCTTGCAATGTCTGGTGATTTCAATGAATGTGGCTTCTTTCATATCCGGGTGGGGCACAGCCAGTTTGCAACGTCATCCATTTTGACATCCCTCGCCAAAAATGTGGAGATGCCGGGGATCGAACCCGGGGCCTTTCACATGCGAAGCGAACGCTCTACCACTGAGCTACATCCCCTACTCCTACAGTACTGATTACAGGAGTTGTTAGATTCATCTGTTGTATGCATGTGAAGGTCGAAATCCTATCTTCGAGACGTAGCCTATTGCCAACTCCTTATAAATTCAACTGGATAAGTAGTGTCATTGTTTTGGATGCAGGATGGATGTACATTTCCATGTATTTATTGTGGATTATGAAAGAACCCGGTTTGGTTTGCTGTTGCTGAAAAGGATGAACGCTGGGATTGTAAGAAGAAGATAAATATAAAACAGCGAAAAAGTAGGAACATGGAGATGCCGGGGATCGAACCCGGGGCCTTTCACATGCAAAGCGAACGCTCTACCACTGAGCTACATCCCCAACCTGATGAACAGGGTGTAAAATCCATGTATCGTTCTCTTGAGCACTTGTACATACTTGTTTTTACAATTTGACATCAGTCTCCCACACACCCTCGAGTTTAACAATCGAGCCTTGACACATATAAACCCGTGAAAACGTGCTGTATTTGCTGTAAAGAGAGTGTGTATTGGTGTGGAGTACTTGAAGAAAGAAGGGACTTTGTGGAGGCCAATCTCCCCGACTGTTCAGCTTGGCATCTTGCAATGTCTGGTGATTTCAATGAATGTGGCTTCTTTCATATCCGGGTGGGGCACAGCCAGTTTGCAACGTCATCCATTTTGACATCCCTCGCCAAAAATGTGGAGATGCCGGGGATCGAACCGGGGCCTTTCACATGCGAAGCGAACGCTCTACCACTGAGCTACATCCCTACTCCTACAGTACTGATTACAGGAGTTGTTAGATTCATCTGTTGTATGCATGTGAAGGTCGAAATCCTATCTTCGAGACGTAGCCTATTGCCAACTCCTTATAAATTCAACTGGATAAGTAGTGTCATTGTTTTGGATGCAGGATGGATGTACATTTCCATGTATTTATTGTGGATTATGAAAGAACCCGGTTTGGTTTGCTGTTGCTGAAAAGGATGAACGCTGGGATTGTAAGAAGAAGATAAATATAAAACAGCGAAAAAGTAGGAACATGGAGATGCCGGGGATCGAACCCGGGGCCTTTCACATGCAAAGCGAACGCTCTACCACTGAGCTACATCCCCAACCTGATGAACAGGGTGTAAAATCCATGTATCGTTCTCTTGAGCACTTGTACATACTTGTTTTTACAATTTGACATCAGTCTCCCACACACCCTCGAGTTTAACAATCGAGCCTTGACACATATAAACCCGTGAAAACGTGCTGTATTTGCTGTAAAGAGAGTGTGTATTGGTGTGGAGTACTTGAAGAAAGAAGGGACTTTGTGGAGGCCAATCTCCCCGACTGTTCAGCTTGGCATCTTGCAATGTCTGGTGATTTCAATGAATGTGGCTTCTTTCATATCCGGGTGGGGCACAGCCAGTTTGCAACGTCATCCATTTTGACATCCCTCGCCAAAAATGTGGAGATGCCGGGGATCGAACCGGGGCCTTTCACATGCGAAGCGAACGCTCTACCACTGAGCTACATCCCCTACTCCTACAGTACTGATTACAGGAGTTGTTAGATTCATCTGTTGTATGCATGTGAAGGTCGAAATCCTATCTTCGAGACGTAGCCTATTGCCAACTCCTTATAAATTCAACTGGATAAGTAGTGTCATTGTTTTGGATGCAGGATGGATGTACATTTCCATGTATTTATTGTGGATTATGAAAGAACCCGGTTTGGTTTGCTGTTGCTGAAAAGGATGAACGCTGGGATTGTAAGAAGAAGATAAATATAAAACAGCGAAAAGTAGGAACATGGAGATGCCGGGGATCGAACCCGGGGCCTTTCACATGCAAAGCGAACGCTCTACCACTGAGCTACATCCCCAACCTGATGAACAGGGTGTAAAATCCATGTATCGTTCTCTTGAGCACTTGTACATACTTGTTTTTACAATTTGACATCAGTCTCCCACACACCCTCGAGTTTAACAATCGAGCCTTGACACATATAAACCCGTGAAAACGTGCTGTATTTGCTGTAAAGAGAGTGTGTATTGGTGTGGAGTACTTGAAGAAAGAAGGGACTTTGTGGAGGCCAATCTCCCCGACTGTTCAGCTTGGCATCTTGCAATGTCTGGTGATTTCAATGAATGTGGCTTCTTTCATATCCGGGTGGGGCACAGCCAGTTTGCAACGTCATCCATTTTGACATCCCTCGCCAAAAATGTGGAGATGCCGGGGATCGAACCCGGGGCCTTTCACATGCGAAGCGAACGCTCTACCACTGAGCTACATCCCCTACTCCTACAGTACTGATTACAGGAGTTGTTAGATTCATCTGTTGTATGCATGTGAAGGTCGAAATCCTATCTTCGAGACGTAGCCTATTGCCAACTCCTTATAAATTCAACTGGATAAGTAGTGTCATTGTTTTGGATGCAGGATGGATGTACATTTCCATGTATTTATTGTGGATTATGAAAGAACCCGGTTTGGTTTGCTGTTGCTGAAAAGGATGAACGCTGGGATTGTAAGAAGAAGATAAATATAAAACAGCGAAAAGTAGGAACATGGAGATGCCGGGGATCGAACCCGGGGCCTTTCACATGCAAAGCGAACGCTCTACCACTGAGCTACATCCCCAACCTGATGAACAGGGTGTAAAATCCATGTATCGTTCTCTTGAGCACTTGTACATACTTGTTTTTACAATTTGACATCAGTCTCCCACACACCCTCGAGTTTAACAATCGAGCCTTGACACATATAAACCCGTGAAAACGTGCTGTATTTGCTGTAAAGAGAGTGTGTATTGGTGTGGAGTACTTGAAGAAAGAAGGGACTTTGTGGAGGCCAATCTCCCCGACTGTTCAGCTTGGCATCTTGCAATGTCTGGTGATTTCAATGAATGTGGCTTCTTTCATATCCGGGTGGGGCACAGCCAGTTTGCAACGTCATCCATTTTGACATCCCTCGCCAAAAATGTGGAGATGCCGGGGATCGAACCCGGGGCCTTTCACATGCGAAGCGAACGCTCTACCACTGAGCTACATCCCCTACTCCTACAGTACTGATTACAGGAGTTGTTAGATTCATCTGTTGTATGCATGTGAAGGTCGAAATCCTATCTTCGAGACGTAGCCTATTGCCAACTCCTTATAAATTCAACTGGATAAGTAGTGTCATTGTTTTGGATGCAGGATGGATGTACATTTCCATGTATTTATTGTGGATTATGAAAGAACCCGGTTTGGTTTGCTGTTGCTGAAAAGGATGAACGCTGGGATTGTAAGAAGAAGATAAATATAAAACAGCGAAAAGTAGGAACATGGAGATGCCGGGGATCGAACCCGGGGCCTTTCACATGCAAAGCGAACGCTCTACCACTGAGCTACATCCCCAACCTGATGAACAGGGTGTAAAATCCATGTATCGTTCTCTTGAGCACTTGTACATACTTGTTTTTACAATTTGACATCAGTCTCCCACACACCCTCGAGTTTAACAATCGAGCCTTGACACATATAAACCCGTGAAAACGTGCTGTATTTGCTGTAAAGAGAGTGTGTATTGGTGTGGAGTACTTGAAGAAAGAAGGGACTTTGTGGAGGCCAATCTCCCCGACTGTTCAGCTTGGCATCTTGCAATGTCTGGTGATTTCAATGAATGTGGCTTCTTTCATATCCGGGTGGGGCACAGCCAGTTTGCAACGTCATCCATTTTGACATCCCTCGCCAAAATGTGGAGATGCCGGGGATCGAACCCGGGGCCTTTCACATGCGAAGCGAACGCTCTACCACTGAGCTATCCCCTACTCCTACAGTACTGATTACAGGAGTTGTTAGATTCATCTGTTGTATGCATGTGAAGGTCGAAATCCTATCTTCGAGACGTAGCCTATTGCCAACTCCTTATAAATTCAACTGGATAAGTAGTGTCATTGTTTTGGATGCAGGATGGATGTACATTTCCATGTATTTATTGTGGATTATGAAAGAACCCGGTTTGGTTTGCTGTTGCTGAAAAGGATGAACGCTGGGATTGTAAGAAGAAGATAAATATAAAACAGCGAAAAGTAGGAACATGGAGATGCCGGGGATCGAACCCGGGGCCTTTCACATGCAAAGCGAACGCTCTACCACTGAGCTACATCCCCAACCTGATGAACAGGGTGTAAAATCCATGTATCGTTCTCTTGAGCACTTGTACATACTACTTTTTTACAATTTGACATCAGTCTCCCACACACCCTCGAGTTTAACAATCGAGCCTTGACACATATAAACCCGTGAAAACGTGCTGTATTTGCTGTAAAGAGAGTGTGTATTGGTGTGGAGTACTTGAAGAAAGAAGGGACTTTGTGGAGGCCAATCTCCCCGACTGTTCAGCTTGGCATCTTG
Source organism: Haliotis rubra (assembly GCF_003918875.1). Classification (NCBI taxonomy): domain Eukaryota; kingdom Metazoa; phylum Mollusca; class Gastropoda; order Lepetellida; family Haliotidae; genus Haliotis; species Haliotis rubra. The sequence goes on along the minus strand of NW_025767305.1, from coordinate 655,196 downwards.
CAATGTCTGGTGATTTCAATGAATGTGGCTTCTTTCATATCCGGGTGGGGCACAGCCAGTTTGCAACGTCATCCATTTTGACATCCCTCGCCAAAAATGTGGAGATGCCGGGGATCGAACCAGGGCCTTTCACATGCGAAGCGAACGCTCTACCACTGAGCTACATCCCCTACTCCTACAGTACTGATTACAGGAGTTGTTAGATTCATCTGTTGTATGCATGTGAAGGTCGAAATCCTATCTTCGAGACGTAGCCTATTGCCAACTCCTTATAAATTCAACTGGATAAGTAGTGTCATTGTTTTGGATGCAGGATGGATGTACATTTCCATGTATTTATTGTGGATTATGAAAGAACCCGGTTTGGTTTGCTGTTGCTGAAAAGGATGAACGCTGGGATTGTAAGAAGAAGATAAATATAAAACAGCGAAAAAGTAGGAACATGGAGATGCCGGGGATCGAACCCGGGGCCTTTCACATGCAAAGCGAACGCTCTACCACTGAGCTACATCCCCAACCTGATGAACAGGGTGTAAAATCCATGTATCGTTCTCTTGAGCACTTGTACATACTTGTTTTTACAATTTGACATCAGTCTCCCACACACCCTCGAGTTTAACAATCGAGCCTTGACACATATAAACCCGTGAAAACGTGCTGTATTTGCTGTAAAGAGAGTGTGTATTGGTGTGGAGTACTTGAAGAAAGAAGGGACTTTGTGGAGGCCAATCTCCCCGACTGTTCAGCTTGGCATCTTGCAATGTCTGGTGATTTCAATGAATGTGGCTTCTTTCATATCCGGGTGGGGCACAGCCAGTTTGCAACGTCATCCATTTTGACATCCCTCGCCAAAAATGTGGAGATGCCGGGGATCGAACCCGGGGCCTTTCACATGCGAAGCGAACGCTCTACCACTGAGCTACATCCCCTACTCCTACAGTACTGATTACAGGAGTTGTTAGATTCATCTGTTGTATGCATGTGAAGGTCGAAATCCTATCTTCGAGACGTAGCCTATTGCCAACTCCTTATAAATTCAACTGGATAAGTAGTGTCATTGTTTTGGATGCAGGATGGATGTACATTTCCATGTATTTATTGTGGATTATGAAAGAACCCGGTTTGGTTTGCTGTTGCTGAAAAGGATGAACGCTGGGATTGTAAGAAGAAGATAAATATAAAACAGCGAAAAGTAGGAACATGGAGATGCCGGGGATCGAACCCGGGGCCTTTCACATGCAAAGCGAACGCTCTACCACTGAGCTACATCCCCAACCTGATGAACAGGGTGTAAAATCCATGTATCGTTCTCTTGAGCACTTGTACATACTTGTTTTTACAATTTGACATCAGTCTCCCACACACCCTCGAGTTTAACAATCGAGCCTTGACACATATAAACCCGTGAAAACGTGCTGTATTTGCTGTAAAGAGAGTGTGTATTGGTGTGGAGTACTTGAAGAAAGAAGGGACTTTGTGGAGGCCAATCTCCCCGACTGTTCAGCTTGGCATCTTGCAATGTCTGGTGATTTCAATGAATGTGGCTTCTTTCATATCCGGGTGGGGCACAGCCAGTTTGCAACGTCATCCATTTTGACATCCCTCGCCAAAAATGTGGAGATGCCGGGGATCGAACCGGGGCCTTTCACATGCGAAGCGAACGCTCTACCACTGAGCTACATCCCCTACTCCTACAGTACTGATTACAGGAGTTGTTAGATTCATCTGTTGTATGCATGTGAAGGTCGAAATCCTATCTTCGAGACGTAGCCTATTGCCAACTCCTTATAAATTCAACTGGATAAGTAGTGTCATTGTTTTGGATGCAGGATGGATGTACATTTCCATGTATTTATTGTGGATTATGAAAGAACCCGGTTTGGTTTGCTGTTGCTGAAAAGGATGAACGCTGGGATTGTAAGAAGAAGATAAATATAAAACAGCGAAAAAGTAGGAACATGGAGATGCCGGGGATCGAACCCGGGGCCTTTCACATGCAAAGCGAACGCTCTACCACTGAGCTACATCCCCAACCTGATGAACAGGGTGTAAAATCCATGTATCGTTCTCTTGAGCACTTGTACATACTTGTTTTTACAATTTGACATCAGTCTCCCACACACCCTCGAGTTTAACAATCGAGCCTTGACACATATAAACCCGTGAAAACGTGCTGTATTTGCTGTAAAGAGAGTGTGTATTGGTGTGGAGTACTTGAAGAAAGAAGGGACTTTGTGGAGGCCAATCTCCCCGACTGTTCAGCTTGGCATCTTGCAATGTCTGGTGATTTCAATGAATGTGGCTTCTTTCATATCCGGGTGGGGCACAGCCAGTTTGCAACGTCATCCATTTTGACATCCCTCGCCAAAAATGTGGAGATGCCGGGGATCGAACCCGGGCCTTTCACATGCGAAGCGAACGCTCTACCACTGAGCTACATCCCCTACTCCTACAGTACTGATTACAGGAGTTGTTAGATTCATCTGTTGTATGCATGTGAAGGTCGAAATCCTATCTTCTTCGAGACGTAGCCTATTGCCAACTCCTTATAAATTCAACTGGATAAGTAGTGTCATTGTTTTGGATGCAGGATGGATGTACATTTCCATGTATTTATTGTGGATTATGAAAGAACCCGGTTTGGTTTGCTGTTGCTGAAAAGGATGAACGCTGGGATTGTAAGAAGAAGATAAATATAAAACAGCGAAAAAGTAGGAACATGGAGATGCCGGGGATCGAACCCGGGGCCTTTCACATGCAAAGCGAACGCTCTACCACTGAGCTACATCCCCAACCTGATGAACAGGGTGTAAAATCCATGTATCGTTCTCTTGAGCACTTGTACATACTTGTTTTTACAATTTGACATCAGTCTCCACACACCCTCGAGTTTAACAATCGAGCCTTGACACATATAAACCCGTGAAAACGTGCTGTATTTGCTGTAAAGAGAGTGTGTATTGGTGTGGAGTACTTGAAGAAAGAAGGGACTTTGTGGAGGCCAATCTCCCCGACTGTTCAGCTTGGCATCTTGCAATGTCTGGTGATTTCAATGAATGTGGCTTCTTTCATATCCGGGTGGGGCACAGCCAGTTTGCAACGTCATCCATTTTGACATCCCTCGCCAAAATGTAGGAACATGGAGATGCCGGGGATCGAACCCGGGGCCTTTCACATGCGAAGCGAACGCTCTACCACTGAGCTACATCCCCTACTCCTACAGTACTGATTACAGGAGTTGTTAGATTCATCTGTTGTATGCATGTGAAGGTCGAAATCCTATCTTCGAGACGTAGCCTATTGCCAACTCCTTATAAATTCAACTGGATAAGTAGTGTCATTGTTTTGGATGCAGGATGGATGTACATTTCCATGTATTTATTGTGGATTATGAAAGAACCCGGTTTGGTTTGCTGTTGCTGAAAAGGATGAACGCTGGGATTGTAAGAAGAAGATAAATATAAAACAGCGAAAAAGTAGGAACATGGAGATGCCGGGGATCGAACCCGGGGCCTTTCACATGCAAAGCGAACGCTCTACCACTGAGCTACATCCCCAACCTGATGAACAGGGTGTAAAATCCATGTATCGTTCTCTTGAGCACTTGTACATACTTGTTTTTTACAATTTGACATCAGTCTCCCACACACCCTCGAGTTTAACAATCGAGCCTTGACACATATAAACCCGTGAAAACGTGCTGTATTTGCTGTAAAGAGAGTGTGTATTGGTGTGGAGTACTTGAAGAAAGAAGGGACTTTGTGGAGGCCAATCTCCCCGACTGTTCAGCTTGGCATCTTGCAATGTCTGGTGATTTCAATGAATGTGGCTTCTTTCATATCCGGGTGGGGCACAGCCAGTTTGCAACGTCATCCATTTTGACATCCCTCGCCAAAATGTAGGAACATGGAGATGCCGGGGATCGAACCCGGGGCCTTTCACATGCGAAGCGAACGCTCTACCACTGAGCTACATCCCCTACTCCTACAGTACTGATTACAGGAGTTGTTAGATTCATCTGTTGTATGCATGTGAAGGTCGAAATCCTATCTTCGAGACGTAGCCTATTGCCAACTCCTTATAAATTCAACTGGATAAGTAGTGTCATTGTTTTGGATGCAGGATGGATGTACATTTCCATGTATTTATTGTGGATTATGAAAGAACCCGGTTTGGTTTGCTGTTGCTGAAAAGGATGAACGCTGGGATTGTAAGAAGAAGATAAATATAAAACAGCGAAAAAGTAGGAACATGGAGATGCCGGGGATCGAACCCGGGGCCTTTCACATGCAAAGCGAACGCTCTACCACTGAGCTACATCCCCAACCTGATGAACAGGGTGTAAAATCCATGGACCCATCCGCATTAAACGGCTGTAGGCTAATAAAAAACAGTCGGATAACGGTGTGATATGTTCGGGTAAAGAGGGGCATTTAGACCGTGTGTATCGAATGTATGGACATTTCTACATGATAGCTTTCAGATTCAGTTTATGCTACAACAGGCTGTTGCGAAGGGTTTCCCACCTACATGTTTATAAGGAGACACATCTCCTCATTCCACACTCTTCAAAGTGAAAATCCAGGTCGCCGAGATGCTGTGACGTTCTAGTTGAACTCACCATACCAAATGCAATGACGAATATGTTGGTTGTAATTTGTAAACGAAATTATATCCAGTTTGTAGATCCACATTTTGTTGAACTTCTCTGACAGTGTGTCTTAATGTATTAGGTGAATTACGAAATTATTTCATGCTTTTAAGATGCCAAATCTTCCGGTTCATTTAAGACCATTTGTACTGGAGGCGATGAAATAATGATCGTATTTGAGTAATTCAGACAACACATTCATGGAAAATCCGAACGACAATTGAATCAATACACCCAAAGCCAAAGCTGATTTTCACTTGGTTTCCTTTGTTACCTTGACAACACCAAAGAGTGCCACACCAATGAGTGCCACACAAATTCGCAAACAATACTTCCCAATCAAATACCGTTTTTGTGACAACTAGTTTGTTTCAAATGATTGAATTTACCCGAAACTGTTTCACCACAAATTGGTAGAAAGTAAACTCTGTCAAAAAAGAAACGCAACCCCTGTATTTTAGAGATTTTGATCTGAAGTTTTAGGACGACACGGCATTTTTATTATTTAAGACAGAAGTCTGAAATTTGGCAGAATAATAACCCAGATGGGCATGTTTAAAATTGTCATTTCAAAAGTCATCTCACAGACACCAGTTTGTCACCAGGGGGGCGTCTTTCTCAGTATCTCGTATGAGCACCACGCGCTGCAATCACTGCACGGCATCTCCTTGGACAAGAACGGATAAGACGCCGGATTCTTTCCTGGGGAATGGCTCTCCACTCCTCCTGCAGTGCAACGGCGAGCTGTTGCAGCGTCTGTGGCGGCGGCTGACGTTGACGGACGCGTCGATCCAGAGTATCCCACAGGTGTTCAATAGGGTTGAGGTCTGGTGATTTAGAGGGTCATGGCAAGACATTGACGTTGGAATTCTGCAGAAAGTTCATTGTTGTCCCGTTGAAAAATCTGTGTCTGTTGGTCAATAATCGGGAGAAGGTGAAGCTCTAACACGTGGTTGATGTAACGTTGGGCTGTCAGGTTCCCTGGAACGATCACCAAGTCTGATTTCTGGTTGTATGAGATGGTTCCCCAAACCATGACGCTTTCTCCGCCAAATCTGTCCACCTGTCGGACGCAGATGGGCGCAAAACGTTTATGACGTCTCCTATACAGACGCTGTCTTCCGTCGTGACGTTGCAAAAGAAAACGTGATTCATCAGAAAACCAGATTCGCCTCAGTTTTGTAAAGTCCGTATCCTTGCGTTGGTTTATAAACATTACACATCAGCACCGTATAATATTTGACGTGACGTCTCTTAACCGATACGTCACGACTGACCCTGTTCGGGTAAGTGAGTCGGATATCGAGCACAATACAGAATTAATTCACACACAGAGTGATTTTTCACTGAAATCACCGTTCCTGCGCCCCTCTTATTTTTGAATTGTTTTATGCTCACCCATTCAGCTCCTGATTGGTTCGTTGGTTTGTTGTTTAACGCCGCACTCAGCGATATTCCAGCTATATGGTGGCGGTCTGTGAATAGTCGAGTCTTCACCAGACAATCCAGTGATCAACAGTATGAGCATCGATCTACACACTTGGCATCCTTCAGCTCCTGCAGTGACACACTGAAACTAATGAGCACACATATGGGATGTTCTAAACCAACATGTGTATAACAAATAATTGAATCTGGGAGGATTCTTTGTGTGCCTGTTACCATCAACAGCGACAGAAAATCTGATGGCTCATCGACAGTTTCCAGCTTTCACTGTATCAGCCTGTTCCGAGACAGTTGGGGCTTCTTGGTCCTTTGGTTCTTCCCCAGTAACGACGTTCTGTTCCTCAGTACAACATGCTTTGTCAGATGTCGAAACTGCTTCAGGAACACTCACCACATCCAGTGAAACACTTTCTTTCCGTGTATCGCAATCAACTGACACGGTTGTCCCATTTCGATTCGTGTCTCGATTGGTTGCAATGGAACTTATATCAGACGTCTCTTCGGAAATTTCCGGAAGTTTGATGGTCAAGAGTTCGCCATTTTGTTTGGCACGAGGCAGATCGTTGGGTATAAGCTCAGAATCGGGAAGCTCTTTGGGTTTCTCGATTTCATTTGCTGCGGAATTTGGTCTTCCGGGACATTCCACTTCCGGTGGTATGGGTGGGCTTACCGGATCTGACGTCATGTTACTAGGTATCCCAATGCCCATCTCGTTCATTTGCGCAATGACAGACAGTTCCATCTCAACGCGACAGAGGCGGCATTTGCAGCTTGACACGTCGCTTGGGGTGATATTCTGAACACCCGGAATAAGTACCCGTATTCCAGGAGTTCTCAGATAAAACTGCTTCTCATGGAGAACGGAGCGTTGGTTAAGTTTAAAATACAGGCTCCACTCCTCAAACGGATCCATATGACCAACACAGCTTCTTGTACTCGGTGGAGTCTGGGCGACTGGGGTTGACAACAGCGACCTTAAGCGTGCACTGCGGGGACTTGAGGATCTGATGCGCTGGCGAGGACTTCCGGTCCTTGCTGTCTGAACCGGAACTTGAGTCTTCCGGTTTACATCAAACTGTCTTCCTTTCTCACATTCGTTACCAGAGTAGTAGTCCAATATATGCCCCACCCTCTTGTCATAGTCAGTTCTCTCTCTTTGAATAGTGTGTATGTCTGGTTCAGCCTCTTTTGGTTTGGGATGATCCCTGGGGTTCTTCAGATAAGCCTTTCTGAGGTGGGCAATGTAACTCCCATCGTTCTTCTTCGCGGAATATGTGCCTATGCTCTCCATTACCGACTGAGTCATGTTCGGTTTAGTTTTTCTGAAATAAATAATTTTGTCATTGTCAATGAACATGGTAGCATCATTCATTTCGTTCACCACGTACTTCTTGCTTTGGTCCTTGGATTGTCTCGCCAGCGATTTGGAATCGTCAAACGGGAAGATGTTATGTACAGCGACAACCTTGTGTGAGCCAGTGTCAGGTTTTATTTGGTAGAAGTTGTTCCTGGAACTGAGAGAATATTCTCTTGTCTCCACGGTTGCCCTCTGAAGGTTGGATAGTTTGGTGACGGGAAAAGCAGGCAGCGTTTTAGCTCTCATGGAAGGCACATAGGTTACAATGGAAGGGTCACTCGTAATCTTCTGCCGAGCTGAGTTCACACGTTGGAGAGTCTTCATATTGTGCAAGTATCTAGAGTTCCTTAACGGGAATGCTAGCTTTCTGCGATCCAGAAACGCTCTCAAACGGTCATCAGTTGTGTGTGGAGGAATTCCTGCCAAAGTAGTTCCAGGAAAATGGGGATTGGCGGAAGGATATCGGGGCGACTGCCGAGAGGAAGCCGAACGTGGCGTAGGACTACCAACCCTCGATCCCATGACCCCCGTTATTTCTTCTTCGTCTGCCATCTCCTGCGTCGTGAGCTGGTAACGCGGAGGGAGACGTTGCCACAGCGTCCAACAGTTGTCCGTCGCCATATCTGTAACAGAAATTAACATCTGACTATCTGGTCGTAGCTCAATTATTGTTAATGATTGATAGCAGGTGCGTTCGTGTTCTTATTGCCTTTCCCATTGTCCTGGACCAAGATGAATTACTGGCAATATTGGCAATTCTCTTCGTATAACTATGTGTCACATTCTTTCCCAAACATGACCACAGAACAAAGATGTCAAGAGGTAATATGTTCCCGCACCACGCGCATACAAAAATGAAATGTTACGTTAGATAATGGAGCACTACAGTGGGAGATTAAATAAGGCCTGTAGTGATTCTGGCATTGTCATTAAAATGCAATTGGTTACTAGGTTGAGTCGAGTTAATCAAGTCGTGCCACCGATATCCGACTTCATTCATCTTCCGAGCTGTACACAATGGCTGCTGTCGTGCTGCAATCTACTGACTGTGGCAAACAACACCGTCAAGGCTGATACGGTTAGATGGAGTAAGGGATCGGCCACTTATAACATGGGGAGAGGAAACGGTTGGGTATTTTCTGTTTGTGACAATTTCTTTCAAGACATTAGCAGTTTACACACCTTCTCTAAACCATCTTATCCAATAATATCAACCGGACAGTCCTAGTGAAGTCTGACTGGATCGGGTGGTCAGACTCGCTGACTTGGTTGACAACACGTCATCATATCCCAACTGTGTAGGTCGATGTTCATGATGTTGATCATTGGATTGACACACTTATTTATAGACAGCCGCCATATAGCTGGAATATTGCTGAGTAAGGAGTTTAATTACAATCAAACAAACAAAATGATAAATTTGAAGTTTTAGAAGTGCCCACAACCTTTGGTTGCATGGTTTTCCGACATAAATTGATCCAGGTCAAATGTTTGAATACAGTAACTCTGCGTTAGTCCGGCCATGCATCAGGAAAATACATCTGGACTGATTACGTATACGTCTTATGATCTTTTCAAATATCCCGACCTTCCATGCGTCCTGGCAACCTACATATGGCATTTGGCAAATGTCTAAGACAGCACAGAAATTGCTGAAAAATGCATTGTATGTTTCAAATAAATCAATCAAATATACAAAGCATCGGATTATAGAGATGTGAGATTTGTCAACTAGCTATTGAAACAGTGATAAGGGAGATGGCTATTCAAATGTTCATTATACGGCTAGTTTTTGAAAGATAAATTAGGGAATTATATATTGAAATATCGAGTAGCTAACTAACTATTAAAATAACCATTAGCCAGTTGGCTATTGATGTACTGATTAGCCACCTTAGGCATTGGGATATTGATTAGTGAACTAATCACTGAAATATTGATCAACTAGCTGCTGAAATATCGATTAGAACCTACCTATTGAAATGTTGGTTAATGAACGAGCTATTTAAATGTTGATTAGCCACTTAAACTGAAGCACAAAAAGTACACATATATGGAGCTTTGGCGTTATTTTTAAAAAAACCAACAACCCACAACTACGCCGTCTTCAATATTTTGAAAAGTGTTTTGATTGTGACGTACAAGTACAACATCATGTACGTGTTACCAAAAACCACATCGTATCATACCCAGATGCAACGTTGTCAGCGTCTCACGTTCCTACAGCTTGTTCAGCTTGACCTGGGCTACTCTACATATGCATGACCCGGGAGGTCAAATGGCACAAACGACAGGACGAGTTAACGTCATTAAATAGGGGAGCAGAGAATGTTAGTAATGTTGCGTTCGTGCAAAACATGCATACATGGATTCGTTACAGAACCTGTCCCGGAAAACAACTCTTCTGAAAATACAATCATTTCATGTTTTAATTGAATTGTTTATACAGTCATATGCTATCTAGTTTGGTTTACTAACTTTACAAAGTACAGACGTCAGTTACTTTCACAATCAAATTCAATCTTTTCAGTTATCACTATTTCATGTTCAACTGCAATATTTCTGTCCAGTAGTTAGGACATTGCTGACGATTTCTCGACACTGAGTTGTCAAACGGCGACCTGGTCTCGGCTGTTCGGACATGTTGACAATCAACTGACAAAGGTACACCCCTTCACAATAATAGATCCGACCAGTTGTGACACGGTCACGCAATACATAAGTATTCACTTGATCAGGTCAACCCGTGAAGGTCCGAATTAGAAACTTGGCCTTCAGTAACCCAGCTTGTCGTAAGAGGCGACTAACGGGATCGGGTGGTCAGGCTCTCTGACTTGGTTGAACGTCATCGGTTCCCAATTGCGCAGATCGATGCTGATGCTGTTGATCACTGGATTGTCTGGTCCAGACTCGATTATTTCCAGACCGCCGCCATATAGCTGGAATATTGCTGATGCGGCGTCAAACTAAATCACTCAGGTCAAGCTGAAGCTGTACCCCAACGTAGACGATTCAGTCGATGTTCACGGGTTCATAACATGCCCCGAAATGGTCCTGCTGAAGCTGACATTAGGCTGTTGATGCAGATGACGTCACTGTGAGCATCCTTTTGAGCAGATGGAAATGCACAGGTGTTGTCATCTTGCGAGGTGGTCGCTCTCTGTCCTGCAGGTCGTGTCAGATGTCTGACCAGTCTGGTCGATATGTCTCCTTAGTTTGATGATGGTCGGCCTTGTACACCCGATCTGGCAAACATGACTGTTCGAATGCCCTTTAGACTAACAACTAGTCTCTGAAATGAACATATTTTACTGAAAAAAGTTCATAGTGAAAAAAAAGTATAATATAATGAAACGGAGCCCTGAGAAAGCTGAGGAAATCTAGACTTGCCACATTTTCTAGACTTGCGTGGGCTTTCTTGGATATATTTGCCTCAGGGTCTGTATGACAGACTAGAAGGCCCTTCTGCGACATTTAAATGAGTCGTTCTCTCGCCATAGCTGATGATCTTGTCGTTTTGATGCGTGCCTTTAACACGTATACCACTAACAATCTCAGCTGTGTTTCATACTGTTGGAGCATACCACGTACTTGTTATTCAACGAAATCAAGATTTTTCACATATTCCACTCATAGCACTTTAACGGATATATGCTCTGTTTTTGGCAACATGTACACAGTGCCTGTGACTTGTAATCACAATCAAAACACTTCACAAAATATTTGCTTTGTTTTAGGGAAAATAATCACCAAACACAAAGTGCTTATTTTCTTTTGTACATCAGCATAGCTGCATAGCTGTTAAGTATTTAGAAGATAATAGATTATTAGTGAGTGAGTGAGTTTAGTTTTAGCAATATTCCAGCAATATCACGGCGGGGACACCAGAAATGGGCTTCATACATTGTACCCATGTTGTGAATCGAACCCTGGTCTTCGGCGAACGCTTTAACCATTCGATTATTAGTGTTGTGTAGTACAAGATAGGTACGTTCAACTGAAAAAACCGTCGTCACGGAATTGATACAGACTATGTCATTAAAAATGTCCATGTATAAATGGTAATTATACCAAGGATCCCAGTTGCCTCGTTTACCCGGTAAGGGCGAGGGTCCTTATAAGCCATCTTGATCAATTCGATTTGAGAAAATGTGACTATTTTACATCGTGCGAACGGGTGGCAATACGATTGTTCTTTCAACACCATATAAAGAAATAAAACCAGACTTGAATCAATTAATATTAGAGAGTTTATGTAAATATGAACGTATGAAACATCTTTTACCAAAGCTGATATCCCGCGAAGAAGGTAAACCGAAGTGATACCAAACTTTCCATAATGCATAGAAAACAACAGGGTGAGGTACTTTTCTCCAAAAGTTCGAAAAATCTGCTTGTTCAGCTTTATTTTTACCACATATGAAGGATCTTTCATACTGCTTATTGAAGAACCTTCAAACTGACCCATGTAGTCACGTTCCATTTAAAACTGCTCCATACATAAACTTAATCTATATAAAACTGAATAAAATACCCAAGACAATCAAATTAAACTACATATTTAGTCCGTAGACCAGTTTAAGGATTATGGATGCCAAAGGACTCTCGAAATATGCTGGTATCCGGGCAGTACGGTAGGTACCTGTGTTTACACAGTGTGGGTAGCACTTGTACATTCCCTGTCATTGTGGCGTGTGTTGTGTGTTTGATCGTTAATCCGGCAACCAGCACACCTTGGCCTTCTCAACACGCACCAACACTTGGAGATTTATGACGTGCTTCCTCCTTCGCCTCAAGTTGAGGACTGACAAGGCTGTAAGATTAGGCAAGAAAAAGTGTTGGCTTGGAAAATATTGAATGTGATATTGGTGTGTAATATCTGTATTGGAAATTCAATATTTTCCAAGCCAACATTTTTTTCTGGCGAATGAACGTGTTCGAGAAGTTAGGATGAATGTCTGTAAGTTGGATTGTTTTCATCTATGAAAATGGAATTCAATAAGTCAATTACAATGCGAGGGGAAATTCTATTTCAGCGAGTTGTTTCGTTACGAGACAACGTTTTATCTGGGGTATATACTTTGATCAGCTTGAGTGAATATATTCTTTAAGCACTGTGATAAGCGTGGGTGCCTATATAGGCTTTAAGCACTACGATATGCATGAGTGACTATAGGCTTTAAGCACTAAGATCTGCATGAGGGACTATAGGCTTTAAGCACTCGATATGCATGAGGGACTATAGGCTTTAAGCACTACGATATGCATGAGTGACTATAGGTTTTAAGCACTACGATATGCATGAGTGACTATAGGTTTAAGCACTACGATATGCATGATGAGTGACTATAGACTTTTAAACACTACGATATGATGGTGCAGTGACTACAGGTTTAAGCATGCATGGATATGCATGAGTGACTATAGGTTTAAGCACTACGATATGCATGAGTGACTATAGGCTTTAAACAGCATGATCAACACAACTACACGTGTGTTTATGAATTTGCTGATTACAAGAATGTTTTATCCTCATAACTTTTTTAACTTTAAATGGTGTTCAATGATTTTTACTATGACATCATAATATTTGTTCAATTATTATACCTTGAGCATGGGTGCTAGGTATAGATTAAGTGTCCATGCCTTTAGCGCGGTGATTTTGTTTCGGCAGATGACCAAGATTAATTATTCACTGGTGTTGACGTTATAGAATTCGTTATTGCACTGGGATTCTATAACAACCACATTGAACATTCACACTGCACACACAACATACTAAGCATTCAGTGACGTGACTGATAATAAGCTGCTGACGTCATGTTATTTTCAACTCGATACGATATTCCTGTTTTATAATACTTTGATGCTTACTTTCATATGTCAAGGCTTATATATAAATTATATGTATCTATAAGTTATAATTTCATCGCTAACCTTTCCAATAATTAAACAAATCGATGCTCTAGGAGAAAAAGAACTTACCTCAAATTTAGCAAACCGTTATCCTCAGACCAGATAGAACTACATCATACATATTTCCATGGAAACATACTTCTTTCTTGGATTTGTTGATTCCTGAACGCCTATACCTTCATATAATGTCACATCGTTCAAGTACGTGGGACCATGCCTGATACTGGCCCCTGAATGCCAAGAAATCAAGACAGTCTGGGAGAATGGTCAAGAATGGCGCCGACAGCTCCTGATATTGGTTTGTGAGCGTAGCGTTATTGATGACATTTTGAAACGCGAGTGCAGATAAACCCCCATGTTGGTTTCCCCCCTCTTGGGGCCTGACCCAGTCTACCTCGAGTGGGTAGACTTTCCTTATGTACCTAGCAACTCAAGGGGGTGAGTCCTTCTTCGGTAGCTGGTTACATACTCAACAACACGCATTGCTGAAGCTGTGTTGTGTGACGTTATCGCTATGATAAGCCAGACTGAACAATTGCATTTCAATTGACTTCACAACCTAGATAAACAAACAAAGCGAATCGGCTATTTGAGAGTAATGAATGTGCAGGAATATGCATGTATTGATTAGAGAGAGGGCGAATGCTATCGCCTTCAGTGTGTAATGATTGTGCGAGAGCTGTCGGCGATACTAAGATTAAGTGACGTCGTGGTAGGGTTTTGACAATCAACGTTAGGGAGTCTTGTTTGAGAAACACTTCTTGTATTTGTTTGCTCGTTTATATCTGGACTTTAATTTAAATCTCTCGTTTATATTTCGGGATATTTTTTGTAATGGGTCGTGTGATTGGTAAATAGGTAGAAATAGTTTTCTGAATTCTGAGTGAGTTATGAAGTGAGGTTTATATCCTGGCATGTCAGTTTGATATGAAGGCGTGACATTATACGGGTCTCAGACTTCTACCGACTTCTTGAAACCTAGCGCAGGCATGATTGCCTACAGAAATGTGTCCATTATGTAACTCGGCTGTAGAAGATGAAATTCAATGTGCTTTTGTATGCCCACATTATGTTGATTGAAAACCATATATCCCAAATAATTATCTGTTAAAATATCCTTCAACTGCCTTTGTTTCCATTGTATCCTCCCAAAATAAAAATGTAATACGTAATCTAGCTCTTTATGTAAACCATGCTTTTATCCTTAGAAGCAATCCCTTATCTGAACTGTAATTTGTTTTGTGAAATGTCTGTAACATGTGCTGTATATATACTTTTATTATTTGTATATGATTTTGACAAACCTAGATAGGTGACCAGGAATTCGAACCCACGACGATATGTTCCTGGTACGCTTAAGGGACGCTACTCTGCACAGAGAAGCACGGTTGAGTTATTACGATATTTACCAGAGTATTGTCATATCGACTACATGTGCGTATATCCACCGCCTGTGCTTATAACTACTACAGGAGTAGTGGATGTGGTAGTAGTGGTGGTGATGGTAGTAGTAGTAGTAGTAGTAGTTGTAGCTGGCTATACTGCATTATATCGAACTGGACTGATGTTTCCTGAGTGTGTATTGTGAGTTGAAAGTCCGCAGTTATGGAGAATATAAACGTTAACCTTTTCAGCAAGTACGTATGTAGTGGAAGAAGTCTTAGTAGTAACAGAGGCAGTAGCAGTGATAATAGTGGTTGTTATAATAGGAGTAATAGTTGTAGTTGATGTAGTAGTACCAGCCGCACCAGTAGTAGTGGACACGGCATTAGTAGAAACTGAAGCAGCAGCAGTATCTTGTTTGTCAGTTTGTTGTTTAACGCCACACTCAGCAATATTCAAGGTATACGGCGTCGATCTGTAAATAATCAAGGCTGAACCTGATAATCCAATGATCAACATCATGAGCATCGATCTACGCAATCAGGATACCAAAAGATGCGTCAACCAGGTAACAGCAGTAGCAGGAGTAGTAGTAGTAGTAGTAGTAGTAGTTGTAGTTGTAGTTGTAGTTGTAGTTGTAGTTGTAGTTGTAGTTGTAGTTGCAGTAGTAGTAGTAGTAGTAGTAGTAGTAGTAGTAGTAGTAGTAGTAGTAGTAGTAGTAGTAGTAGTAGTAGTAGTAGTGGCGGCAGAAGCAGTACATGGTCTACCTGCACCCAACTCGTAGCAGGCATTTAACTCAGTTTTTAGGTTTGCAAACGGTTTCCGATAGTTCCAAGAAAGACATGGTCATCATTATGGAAAGCTGCTGAAGGCAGCTGGGGTCAGCATCTATCTATTATTACATCGATTGCATTATTACAGGATGACTCCACGCCTTCGTTTTAACTCATGTTTTAACCCACATCGACTTCCACACTGAGTCCGGGCGGTGGGGTAGCCTGATGGTTAAAGCGTCCGCTCGTCACGCCGAAGACCCGGGTTCGATTCCCCACATGGGTACAATGTGTAAAGCTGGTGACCCAAGTGATATTGCTGGAATATTGCTAAATGCGGTGTAAAACCAAACTCACTCACTCCACACTGAGTTCAAGGATTCGGACATACTATTGGCCCAATGGCTCATAATGACCTCTGTCTAAATGCCGTTTACACATGTACATATGCCGGAAAGAGTTGCGCCCCTTGACCTGGTCTGTTCCTCATGTTTACGATCCAAAGGGTTTAGTTTAACTCCACACTCAGCAATATTCCAGCTATATGGCGGCGGTCTGTAAATAATCGAGTCTGGACAATCCAATGATCAACATCATGAGCATCGATCTACGCAATTGGGATACGATGACATGTATGAACCAAGCCAGCGAGCCTGACCACCCGATCCCGTTAGTCGCCTCTTACGACAAGAATGGGTTACTGAAGACCAGTTCTAACCCGGATCAACACGGGTCACGATCCAAAGAAGCGCCGTTTTCAATAAAAAGCTTTCCTTTTTATATTCTTCTGTCTCTGATAACCGAACTTGCTTATTATTTGAAATAACAGTAGGATTGAAAGTTCTCGGATTTACGTAAACTTTAACCGATTTCAGTGTGTCATCTGGGTGTGCGTGAAGACATGCAAGTGCGAAATAATTCATCTAATTTAAGGAACTGCAAGTTTTAAAAATAATTCAACGAAAATTAAAGTTTATGTGTGTTTACTGACTGAGGCTCAAATTTCCAACATATTTTCATAACTCATAATTTAAGAAACATTTTCCAAATTTACTATTACAGCACTCTTTCCTTAGACTAACGCTTAGTCTCTGAATATATATACTTTTGATAGTATATAAAACAAGCCCATTTAAATTGAAAAGAAGCCCCAGGGAGACCAGAGATTGAACCTGAGGAAATCTAGACTTGCTTTATTTAGAGCTCTAGCACTGCAGATAGTGCTAGGCAGTAGGGAAAATAATGTGGTTCAGGGACTGTGAGACAGAATATCTTTCCTCATTTCACTACCAAAACCCATATTTGACTTGATTAATGTATATGACTCCACACATTTTATGCAGGTGTGCTCTGATTTGACCCTTCCTCCCACTGCTGGTCTGTCCTGACTCCAGTGTATTTCAAGTCAGGATAAATGTCACAGGTTTCTTGATAAGTTGTTTTAAGGATGTCGTTTCACCTATCCCTGTTGTGTAGTGCACACTCTGTGTGACGGATGGGGGTGGGGCACACAGATGGCCCAGCACTAAGAATCAATTATCGTGGAGTTTATATCCCACAGATGGGCCACGGCTATATTTCTAGGTATGTCGCTCTGGCATAAGGGACATACAGTTCAAACTCACACACTCACAAAAAACAAACACCCCACCCCCACCCATCCCCACCCCAATTTGTTTGTCCACAGTAAATCTGAAAAAAACCCGAGGGATTCCCCCTCTTCTCTTCTCCTCCTCTTTGTAATGTCTAGTCAAAACAGATCACCACGGCGACTCAAACTATTATGCGCAGGTATCCCATACTTTATGTTTCATATACAAGTTTGCCCTACATGAAAATGTGTGTGATTTTTATGCAACTTGATTTGAACGTAAGACAACACCATGACTTCAATGCTGTGAAAATGTAATGAACGTTGACCGGGCATTGTGAAAAGCATTCGTAAAATGTACAGTGCTTCCCCATCAGAGGTACCCTTACACGGCAGTATGTTGCATTCATCAGACCCGGTGCTATAGGTTTAGCGTGTTGTACAGCACTAGGTGATGCGGTTATATTTAGTACCTGGCATCTCATAACCCACACATGCTGTTCCAGGCAAAGATCTGTTGAAAAGGCCTTTTGAAACACCACAGTATCTGAAGTCAGTGCTTGACAACCACATTCACATTCACTGCACCCAGGATTTGACAACCAGTATTTCACATTGACTGCACCCAGTATTTAACAACCACATCACTCACATTGTACTGCACCCAGTATTTGATACATTCACATTCAGGTGCACCAGTATTTAACACCCAGTTTACAGACACATCTCACTGCACCCAGTATTTGACAACCACGTTCCAGTATTTGACAACCAGTCACATTGACTGCACCCAGTATTTGACAACCAGTCACTGCAGACCAGTATTTAACAACCACTTCATCCAGCATTTGACCGTATTTAACAACCGCATCCAGTATTTGACAACCAGTCACTGAGGGACCGTATTTAACAACACTGAGAGGACCTGTATTTAACAACCTTCACTTCATCCAGCATTTTGACAACCTCTAACTTTATCCAGTATTTGACAAAGTCCACTGTATTAACAACACTTGACTGCACCAGGGTATTTGACAACCCACACTTCATCCAGTGACTGCACTAACCTCCATTTCAAAAGGACGTATTTAACAACCTCTGACTTCACCCAGTATTTGACAACCTCTCACTGCTGCCACTGCCACTTTATCCACTATTTGACAACCACTACCACTGTATTCACATTTTGACTTCATCCAGTATTTAACAACCTCTCACTTCATCCAGTATTTTACCATTTGACAACCAGTCACTGAGGACCTGTATTTGACAACCACTTCATCCAGCATTTGACAACCCAGTATTTGACAATCCCACAATCACTGAAGCCAGTATTTGTACCTGACTGAAGCCAGACAACAGCTACCAAAGCAAGTATTTGGCATGCACGTTCATTTAACCTATTACTACTGCTGCTGCTACTACTGCTACCACTGCACTGCTACTGCTATACTACTACTACTACTACTGCTACTACTGCTACTACTAATTTGCTGCTACTGCTGTTGCTGCTGCTACACTACTACTACTACTACTACTACTACTGCTGCTACTACTACTACTACACTACTACACTACTGCTACTACTACTACTACTGCTACTACTACTGCTGCTACTACGCTACTACTACTGCCTGCTGTTACTACTACTACTACAACTACTGCTACTACTACTACTACAACTACTACTACTACTACTACTACTACTACTACTACTGCTACTACTACTACTACTGTACGACTGCTTGTCGTAAGAGGCGACTAACGGGATCGGATGGTCAGGCTCGCTGGCTTGGTTGACACATGTCATCGGTTCCCAACTGCGCAGATCGATGCTCATGCTGTTGATCACAGGCTTGTCTGATCCAGACTCGATTATTTCCAGACCGCCGCCAGATCGGTAGAATATTGCTGAGTGCGGCGTAACACTTAACTCACTCACTCACTCATTACCACGTATGTCGTATATACCCAATTCGTTAGGACATAGGAAACACCAATAAGAAGCTTCTAAGATATACTGATAGGTCTGTTATATAGCACACAGTTTGTAAGCACGTTGTAACCAAACTACACAATGTAACCATGCCTGTCGCTCACTCTCACACACACACACACACACACACACTCTCACACACTCTCTCTCTCTCTCTCTCACACACACACACACACACACACACACACACACACACACACACACACACACACACACACACACACACACACACACACACACACACACACACAGAGAGGTGCCAGGTCGGTGTGCGGTACTTGATGTGTATACCGGGCACCTGCTAAACCCTGGGCCCACACAGGTAAAACAGACCATGTAGAGAGGAACTGACTTCATCGCACTAATCGGGTTAAACAAGTGAACACTACACGTTTTGGTCAAACTGACATGTACCTGCGATTTGGAGACTACATTTTAAAGACTGATGTTTGCCTCGTTAATCCGGACATATGAATTTAATGCGTAATGGTATGGATTAACGGGTTTCAACTGTAACATAATTACTGATCAAGTCACATTGATGAAATTTATGAGTGAGTGAGTGAATGAATCGGGTTTTGCGCAACTTTTAACAATATTACAGCAATATCACGGCGGGGGACACCATATGATGTGGCTATTGCGTTCCCTCATTCGACTCCTTTTTAATGTTAACAATGTATAAGCTTGCTAGAATATTGCTTAATTCGTCATACTTAACCTATCGGGTACCCATTCGCTGCTGCAACATAGAATTGAAAATTTATCAGGGGGATATGTTTGCTGACCAGTGTATCCCCGTGCATTCCCTTCTACATGCAGGCAGCTGCCATCTATGCTTAATAGTGAGTGAGTGGGTGAATATGGTTTTACACAGCTTTTTAGTATAAATGGTAAATAGTAGATGCAGCAGCAGCAGCAGTAGTAGTAGCCGCAGAGTGGGTGAGTGAGTTTAATTTTACTCCGCCTTTAGCAATATTCCAGCAATATCACGGTGGAACACGCCAGAAATTGGCTTCACATATTGTACCCATGTGGGAAATCGAACCCAGGTCTTCAGCGAGACGAGCGAACGCTTTAACCATTAGGCTACTAGAATAACACTCACACACACACACACACACACCCCACACACACACACACACACACCCCTACATGGTAGGAATGTAAGTTACTCCTTAAAATGGCCATAATATCTAATCTGTTTGATTGTATGTTACAGACGCTTGGTTCAGCCATTTGTCTTACGTCCTGGTTTTGATTGATTAACCAGATTGCATATAAAGTGACTTTTACTTACTGCTGCATAAAACAACATTCACTCACAATAAGCCACCGAGTGAACTGAGGAACACAATCGTATCAAAATATGTTTAATCACATTAATACCACAGACATGACATTGGATTCATTCCACCAAGAAAAAAATGTAATTGGGTGTCATACAAACTGTCATTACAAACTTACGCCAAATAAGCATATTTTTTTATTCACCTGTTTCAGCCTGTGACACGCAGCGTTCACAAATTTACATTAATCTTGATTGATTTATCGACTTTCGATCAGGTCGAGTCTCTGTTCAAAGTGCAATGGACGCTAAACCCGCCTTATCAGGGTTTATATTGTCGATATGAATTTACATGCTTGTATACACGCGAAAGACATAGCTCAGCCTTCTCTATGTTTCGGGTTACACCGCTCCAGATCTAGGTCGCTCCTTGTCCGCAGAGATCTAGGATCTTATATATATATATATATATATAGCTGATGTTTCCTCACCCCAAGACGACATGCGGACGGTGGCCTGGCGGTGTTTGCATTAAATATGGATTTGACTTGAAGGAACTATGCTGAAAGGCAAAAGAAACGCCGTAATATTGGAAATGACATTTTAAGTATCAATGGAGTATTTGAACCTCGAGCACGTTGACCAGCGTTTAGACGTCCAATGGCTTGTTGTCGTTGATGTCTCGTTAACCTAGCCATAGCTGCTGTGTTCAGAAAACAAGTGAACGATTGCCATTCAAGCCGGCAATTTATGCCCGAATGCATGTATGTTCAATGTTGTCTTTGTGCAAACTCTTCCCTTTTCCTTTCCACAAACAAAAACTTTTCCATCCTCAATCTCAAACAATACTTTATTGGGCAAAACAGGCTATACGACCACGATTCATGTTTTCCTCAAACTTGACTTCTGGTATGTATTAAAAAAAATAGGTTCAGATTCTCCATTGATACTTAAAAATGTCATTTCCAATATTACGACGTTTCTTTTGCCATTCAGTATATATATGAAAGAAATATTCGAGTGAAATGGAGATTCTCCTGGTGCAACTAACAAAAACGGTACACAGAAGGCATAGCAATTGTGAACAAGGTGACTTTGTAGATAAGGTGGTCGCTTATCACATCACAAGATCCGGGTTCGATTCCCTACGTCTGAATTCCATAGGTGTGCCTGTCGTGATATGGGATACTGGATGGAATACTGTCTTATGTGTAACAGCTGTACTCACTCACACTGAGTGACCTGATTCGCAAGGAGTTGATAGCTCGTACTATCCACCTCTTGTTTGCGAGGATGGGACTCGAACACGTCCTTGCATCAAATGATCTCTCCTGTATTCGCTGGGATGGGTGGCCCAATAGTTCTATAGCGTCCTCGTGAAGAGTTGCCAGGCTCCGAGGTTCGTATTCCAGATCTATCAAATTGTTTTTACACTACCTACACCATGCTCGTGGGCTTCACGGCGTCACTTACGATATGTTGGGGGGTGGTGGTGGTGGTGGTGGTGTGGCGTGGGTTGACCAGTCGTCAGTATGCTGTTGCTTTCCATTCATTTAGGGTTTAAAAACCATAATTTAAGTCACAAGACACAGCGGCAGAATGTTTGTCAAGTGATGGATCTTTCTTCCGTATACCATCCCATAGATGAATACCCAACATGAATACCCAACATGAATAATACACCCAACACAGACACAGTGTAGTGACTCCGAATTGATCTTCAGTAACCCATGCTTGTCGTTAGAGGCGACTAACGGGATAGGCTGGTCAGGCTTGCTGACTTGGTTGCCACATGTCATCGTATCCCATTTGCGTAGATTTATGCTCATGCTGTTGATCACTGGATTGTCTGGTCCAGACTCGATTATTTACAGATCACCGCGATATAGTTGGAATATTGCTGAGTGAGGCGTAAAACTAAACTCACTCACTCACACAATGATCTCCTTAGTAACGAGCGCCAGGCAGGATAACAAGAAGTACCTTCATTTGCTATAACGCAGTTTGGTATTCGAGCCTCAGACATTCCACTCACCGACTTGACGCTCTACCCATAAGGACACTAATTCGGTCTCAATACCAAAGCATTGTTCTTAACCGAACAATAAACAACGAAAACAGATTTTTACTGTTGTTAATATTTATTGACATTTAGGATGGAAACCAGCCAGTCCAACTGTACAAAACATGAAACATACAAAAATACTTATTTTACATTTCTCCCACAAGAGATAACAATTCAGGAACTTCTGATACATCGACGGTGTGGTTACTACTGGTTGTGAATCCAGTAGTTGCGTAGAAATACACATTTGACGATCTTCCTTTTTTTATAAAACTCAAAAACAATTTCAAATCCAGTCTCGTTCAATATATGGACATCGAAAACTGTTCAATATTTCTTGCTACACATATAATGATGAAAACAAAGAAGGAAACCATATATACTTCAAAGTAAGGAACCATATATACTTCAAAGTAATTCATATTTGCGATTTAAAATGAATTTTTATATCGACCTTGGATCGTGGGTTTGAATCTCAAAAACAAATTCATGCTTAGTCAGCACAATCGCCGTCCTCGAGGGTTTCACTGTAGTGATAAGCATCCAAGATCAGCCTCAATAGTACAGAAATAATGTTCATAACGTCTTTAGATCAAACTCACTCGATGAGTTATTAAACACAAGAAGCCACTGAGTGACGTATTCATGTATATATTTGTTCCGGTTTATACAAAGTTCCATAGCAATACACATCACATGCTTGTTGAACGTTCCCTTATTTCTTTCAGTCAGTATACATGATCAAGATATTTCGTTTATTATGAATTGATCACTTTGTTTCAAAACATATATTGCCCTACTGAAGTCGAAACGAAATTAGACAATATATGTTCGCAGTAACACTATTTAATAGTGCTCATTTTGGAATGTTATAGAAATTAAGGCGAAATTAGGTTGTGTTAACATTCCTCTGTTGATTCACTGCACAAAGTGATACAATTCAAATATAAAATCATTTTAAAATTTAAAAGATTAGACTTTGCATAGGAAAATTCCTGGGTTGGTATAAATTCATTCTAAACACATTCTAACATACGCAGTAGAAAGGTCAAGTTCTTTCAACGTTAAGTATTGTATATCTGTCATTTTGACATTCGTCAGAGGTCCTACAACGCTTCCGAAGAAACTGCGAAGAGTGACTACGACACAGAACTTTGATCTTTTGTACATAAACTTGAGACCACTGTACCTCAGTGAAATAAATATAACCATTGTCATGTTTGTCCGAGGGACAAATGTGTTCGTTGAGGAAATAAAAACATAAGATCAACTGGAACTGATACGTCTCTATTACATAGGAAGGCGATGCTGTGATCAGCTTCTGAATCTAAAATATTGATTGTTTTTATGTCAATATACAAACATGATCTTTGCTACAGTCACTTGGGAATGATCTTGGAAGTTCATTCGTGAAGTCATAAAAACTAAACTGACGAGCAAAAGAAAGTATACACCCGTGTTTTCAAACAAGAAATGAAGATGGCGATGTATTTGATACGGGTTGTGGATGTATTTGGCCCTCAGTTTTCAGGGTTTCGGTGACTGTTTAAATAAAATGTATCATTCTTTGTCAAGTGTATAATTTCTTTTGCCCGTCAGTTTAGCATATGGTCCATGAAGAATAACGATGCTTATTCCCTTTGTGATAGTGCAATGCACAACATACGTAGCACTTACGTCGCTTTACAGACCACATTGCTGACTGTGTTTTCTGATGGTATCTCGTCTGATGAAATGATGATGTAAACTGAAATTATTCATCGAATCAGATCACACATTGCTTTGTAAGTGTCATTACTTGACGTACCTGGTCCTCGAGACAGAGGCAAATGTATTTGCGAATGTTGACCGTTGTATGTGAATGTACCACTTTGCGTCCATGGTTTGATCCTGGGTCGCTGTCACAGTAGGAATGTTACGCCGAGGAACCATAAACGAGTCATGTGCAACTTCCCGTATCACGCGTAGTGGGATTCGAACTCAGACACCTCATCAACAAGGCCAAAGTGAACTCAGAGGCCTACGGATGTCATTCGTGGACTGACACCACCTCGGAAACTCTTCATCTTATGGAGGATTCTAGATCACGGAGTTTCAAGGGTCTCGTAGTCCGTGGGAACTCATTGTCAGAAGAACAGGACATCTTCCTTCTTTAGCCTGAGTGTCATTCACATTTCTAAGCCATCTGACAATCTGACATGTTTTGTCATCATTACAAAAGTTTGTCCTATTCAAATGACTGCCATTGCTGACGTCAGATCTATCACTGGTTATAGAGGGGGCTTGGATGATGATTCGTTGTCTGGAGCTGCTTCCCGCGCTCTTGGTGCTTCTGTTGGAGTGTCTGTCGTCGGGGATGAGCTCTTGTCTGTATATGATAAGATTCTGCGCAGATTTTCGGTGACATTTTTGAGAATATAACATAGGAGAGGTGTATGCCCGACACAGACGTGGGTGTCCTCTTTCTCGAGGAGCATTTCTTTCATATTCTACAACTTTGATGTTTTCAGATCTGGCAGACGAACCTCTGAAGTCTCTTTCATAAAACAACCGGTTTGGGTGTTGCTGTTTACTCTGCAGGGGAAACCCACACGACGTACCGCCTACACGGAGATCCGGTGTTGTGGCAGATTTCAAGAACGGATTTTGAGCTTTATGACTGCACATGCCAGCATCATCATCGACCTGACGATTGCCGTTGATTTCTCTGAGAACTCGGGGTGGGTCGATCTGCGTTGACCTTTCATCAACGTCATCTCCGCTTGCACTTTCACCTGTCGTCTGCGCTGCATATCGTCTGCCTATTTCGTGTAATTTGACCAGCTTGTCATCAAACTTGACCCGTTTGCCAGTTCGCTTCTTAGTATCTGCGCTGTCTCCTCTTTTCGTGAGGATTCCACGAAGCTTCTTAGTTTCATCTGTTGACGAAGTATCCGACTCACTCTCTCGAGACCGACTGTTCTTCAAAATGCTCTTGACAAGACCGAGCTGTTTCGGATCGTCTGATCGCCTGCTGCTAAGGTTCAAAGCTTTAGCGTGCTTGTATGTGAGGGGCGAGTTGATTTTCACCACCCCGTTGTAAGGCGACTTCCAGAAGGTGGTCATGCCGGACATCTTCAGTTCATGGCTCCCGAGGAGGACAGTGGAATTCTGGATGGGGCATATGAAAACCCCCTCCCCTTTCCTCAAGTCCAGGGAGGGCAGGTGGGTATGGTCAGTACAGTGCATGGCTGTGTCTACTACTCCTCACAACCGCGGTCTGTGTTAGCGTCAACCTGAAACACATAAATACATCCTCATTAATACAACATTTAATACAAGTCAGTGAAAATGTACAATGTCTTGCGCAGGCATCTGTAGGCATCTATATTCCTCTGCGGGAGATATGTTCAATCTGTACCTGTAATTGAACACTTAAGTTATTAAGGTGTCCAAGTATTAGTGAGTAATTGTGTTTGGAGCCCGTGATGCTGGTCCCCGACGTTTGCCACTTTGGTGAGACCCAGAGACCCACGAGCACGGTTATGGTGCCGAAAAACTAGGAACATAATCAAAGCGAATCGGGATTTGAATACCGAATACTGTTAGAGAGTAGGGAATTGGTTTCAATATTCACCAAACTGGATTAGTTCGGATCCGTGACTAGTGGTCACGTTGATGACCATAGCGAAATGATGTCAAGTATAGTCATAAACACCGTGTATTTTTAGAAGTACTGCTAACTGCCACTGAGAGATAGATCACAAAATGTTACAGCTCTATGGTTAACATGGGCCCCGTTCCTCAAAGCGATCGTAACCCTAAGACGATCGTAACTCCCATACCTTAACATAGACTTACGACAGTCGTAGCGCTAAGGTGATCGGAACTCCCATACTTTAACATAGACTTACGACAGTCGTAGCGCTAAGGTGATCGTAACTCCCATACCTTAACATAGGCTTACGACAGTCGAAGCGCTAAGGTGATCGTAACTCCCATACTTTAACATAGACTTACGACAGTCGTAGCGCTAAGGTGATCGTAACTCCCATACTTTAACATAGACTTACGACAGTCGTAGCGCTAAGATGATCGTAACTCCCATACTTTAACATAGACTTACGACAGTCGTAGCGCTAAGGTGATCGTAACTCCCATACTTTAACATAGACTTACGACAGTCGTAGCGCTACAATCGCTTTCAGGAACGAGGCTCTAGGCCGTTTCTTGGCTTTCTATCATTGATTTGCATATAACAGTAAAACATGGGCCTGAGGGGTATTTGCATCCTGTCGAAATATAACATCAACTTAACATATGAAGCCTCGGGGAGAGATGAACTCGTGTCTCAGTCACGAAGGAAACAGTATGGCGACGACAAATTCACAGAAACCAGCGTTCACTGGTTGGATATCCCAACTCGGTATTCGCGTGAGTGAGTGAGTGAGTGAGTGAGTGAGTGAGTGATTACGTATAGATCCCACAGAACTCAACTCAACCTCACCGTCCTATGAAATGGATGTTGTACTCAAGTAGAATACCTGCTTAACGTAATACATTGATCGAAGTGTTGTGGACATTGAGAGTAATTTACGACTGGAAATATCCACAGTCATCTTATCACGTACAAAACTTACCCTTTTCTGGTGTAATTGTACTATGTGGATTAACTGACTGGGATCAGCAGTTTACGGTTCTGAGTAATTGTATCGTAATCACTTCGACGATAAAACCTATATATATCAAAGGAAAATGGTTTAGACATGAGACTGGCAAAACTGAGCATTAACACTGTTCAACAAGGTTATACGTTCATGAGAATTCTTTCAGGATAAAGGATAAGCTAACAAATGCATAAAACGAAGTATTGTATGAATATGAAGTTAAAGATTTCATACCAACATATCCAGCAACAAACATACATACCAACATATCCAGCAACAAACATACATACCAACATATCCAGCAACAAACATACATACCAACATATCCAGCAACAAACATACATACCAACATATCCAGCAACAAACATACATACCAACATATCCAGCAACAAACATACATACCAACATATCCAGCAAGCAAACATACATACCAACATATCCAGCAACAAACATAACATATATACCAACATATCCAGCAACAAACATACATACCAACATATCCAGCAACAAACATACATACCAACATATCCAGCAACAAACATACATACCAACATATCCAGCAACAAACATACATACCAACATATCCAGCAACAAACATACATACCAACATATCCAGCAACAAACATACATACCAACATATCCAGCAACAAACATACATACCAACATATCCAGCAACAAACATACATACCAACATATCCAGCAACAAACATACATACCAACATATCCAGCAACAAACATACATACCAACATATCCAGCAACAAACGTACATACCAACATATCCAGCAACAAACATACATACCAAAGCAAATGATTAACCCATGAGATATTGATTATGACCTGAGAATTCTCACTGCTCGAAAAAGGTTTTATGTTCACGAAAATCCTTACAGCATACAACAAGCTAACTATCGCATAAAACAAAATATGACGTTAAAGATCTCCTACCAACATATCCAGTAACCGGCACATCAAACAATCCCGAGGTAATTGTCCTGATATAAAAGGTCTGTTTGCATCCAGTCCATGTCTGAGCCGTATCACAGAAACAAGCAACGAGACACAGGTAAATCAAGACACGTAACTTCTATAGACCTTAATCCCTTATGACATCCAGGTATATTTAAATCTCCCACTTCGACAGCTCGTACAGGTTCCCTCGAGCCATGCCCCAAACAAGCGAGAGAACCGAGCGTGGTGCTCAGCTCACGGCTAATCGGGAGAAGGAAATCCCGACAGGTGAAGCATGCGATAGCTGAGCGTTGCGTGGCTAATACTGATCAGTCAAACAGTCCCATGTATGATCAGTCAAACGGGTCTGTGTGCACTGTCGTGTATTGTTGTGAGAACTCGAACGAGTGCATGGATGTACATTCTGATAAGAACACAATTACTCGTATAAACGTCTTTACCCATTGTGATTTCCAGCCTTTGTACAATCTGTAATGGTAATTTCTTGAAGGCGTAATTCATTAAATAGTCTCCCCGTTTTCTGTTCTTTGACGTATAACACGCTTCTTAAGAAGTATTTTGAAATGTGTGAAATAATACATTCTCTTTTCCCCCGAAATTTTCGGAACCAATGATTAAAATCAAAATAGTTGAGTCACAAATGCAAACCTTGCCTCCTCAAACATGTGACGGAAATATTATAAGTTTATATAATTCGTCATATATAATTATGTTAATTTTAGAAGTATTATTGGGATCGTAATGTTTTCAGCCCGTTGATGATATACAATGGATGTAGTATGCTCGTTGTACATAATTTGATCATTCTAATAACCATATTAGTTTGTAATAGAAAGACAAGGTAATAATATCATTCAAAAATAATATCATCTTGCAATAAATTGTATGTGTGATTTATGTGCATGTATTCTGTAAATAAACATGCATATATCCATACAAACAACCTATAACTACCAGCTGTGAGTGAGTGAGTGAGTGAGTGAGTTATTATTTAACGTCACATCGGCAATATCTCAGCCATATCGTGACGAAAACAATTTATACAATAAAAAGTGAAAATATTTTGAGGATTAAAACCTGTCGACGATGGACAGTAAAAATACTAGATAATCACAGATATAATATAAAACTAGCGAACAAAGCTAAAACATTCCAATTAAAGAAGACAATACAATATAAAACACGGGCTATAGATCGCCAACTACCAGCTGTGAACAGTAATATAGGTAATATAGGTACAGTACAATATAGGTAATGTTCCTTCTGTAGCTGAAGGTTCGTCTCGTCTGCTTTGTGAATCATTTCTCTAATAATATCTGCTGTCATTATGCATTATTTACTACAAGACATGTCACCCTTCTTTAGTACTCACTGAAAGTTGGAGACCATATACCTCATAGAGTTTGTTCAGTTAATGTGTTTATACGAAGCCTAACACTATCCTTGATCCATTAATAGATATGGCCGATATGCGTTATCATTGGATTGAGACTACAAACATGTCGTCTGTGGAGCTTGTGTTCTCATTATTTGTGTCATTATATATAACGCCATCTATGCGCTTTACATGTAAAACACTGATTAAAAAGCGTCCTACTTCCAGTATTTAAACGACCAGCTTGCTCATTTACGAATCAGCAAAGATAATCAATGTTGACTTTATCAGGAAACGAATTAAGAAACGTAAGTGTGAATTTAACTTTACATCACATATCTTCGTAAATACATAATTACGTTTCGTAAAAGTATCCCAGGTGAATAACAAACGATGTATTTGTAACCACCAAGCCAGCTCTTACATAGTGCTATTTGGAATGAATAAATAAATAAGAAAGGACTTATATAACAACCCTGCATTACCTAGAATTTCACATTATGAAAACGGTGATCCTCCAAAGAAATCGGACTCCTTTCATCATGAACCATCAGTGAACATGTCGACGATAGGATCTATTCTGTCTTCAACAGCATTCACAGTTACAATCTAGTAACAACCACAGCCA
This sequence comes from Haliotis rubra, assembly GCF_003918875.1. Classification (NCBI taxonomy): domain Eukaryota; kingdom Metazoa; phylum Mollusca; class Gastropoda; order Lepetellida; family Haliotidae; genus Haliotis; species Haliotis rubra. The sequence continues at coordinate 625,111 of NW_025767305.1, read as the reverse complement.
GACCACAGCACGCCATTTTCCAACCACTGACAAATCAATTTCATGCTGATCCACAGGGCACGTGCGCTCTCCGCTTCAACTACACAGGTATGCCTCACTTTACCACAAGGAAGACATGTAGTCAAGAGTCTAGCAACAACTGAAGAGGAAACGTCTCCTGTGTTTCGTAATCTATTTAACTCAACCGCTCACTGAACTCTGGCATTTAATCTCTTTTACATGCATGAGTCGGTAAGCAAATAAATAACACCAGCTCAGGCAAACATTTCATTATTTCCTTTCAACATAAGGTAAATAGATGTATCGCTGGTATAGCACTTTGAGCTAATTCACTAGGCACACTGTAGAACTATGAATCCGACTTTGTGAAGGGCCTAATGCAGTAATGTTGTAGCCCTATAGCAAAACATCGATGTATTGAGATATGAATATGTTTGTAATCCCCTGCCCACAATAGCCTAGACCGTGATTGTATGGACCAAGTCATGTACAGAGAAGGCAATATGACCATTGTCGTTATAGAACCATTTCAGATACAGATCGCCGGCCTCGACTCTGACGTCATATCTTTACAGCGAAACACCTTTAAGAATCGTTACACTTTTATATTGCACTACATTGACTTTATTACCCCTTTAATAGCTGTTTACACGCTGTATATTTTATAACACATTGGCCCATGCACATGTATGAACACATTTAGCAAACTGAAAACATTCTGTCGAGTTTTAAGCCGGCAATAAAGAAATACTCAAAGGTATACATATTGCAATTATTCCAACGACAGTGACGATACAACAACACTATAAGTAACAGTACTTTATATTCCACTGGTACAAACTCGCTATACAATTATAGACAAGGAAGGCCTTTCCATGGCTTGGAAAGTAAAGGAAAGTGTTAAGGATATGAAAAGTTGCCGTTGGTCGTCAGACCCCTGGGGAGACGCTAGGCTATTATTCACAAATAATCATACACGATATTGAAATATACAAATCAGCTGGAAAAGTATGTCATATTGTGTCACCTGTAGTGTTGAAATCATGCACGGTGCATTTTACTCGGACAAAGGGGAGTAAGGGTTCCACAGTTAAGTCAACGCGGTGGAACACGACAGTTAAAATACACCACTTATCAGTATAGACAGTTACATTTATATTACATTATTATATTTTATAGTGGTATCTTGATCGGGTCATTCAAATGACCCAAAGCTGAATTTATTTGATATTCATGCCATGTCCTATCGAATTTCTATTTATTTGATCATGTAAGCATCTTATTTGAATGACTCCATAGGTCCTTCAGTTCTCTGTAGTTTGGATGTGCTTGTTTATGGTAATAGCCGTCTTGAGATTCTACTGAATAAATATAAGATAATGAATATTGTGGGCATGAGTTTTGGTAAAGATTACAAAATGCTCATCATCTGTTACTATTTCTGTTTAGTATATCAGCAACATATTCACTTTTGTACAGGCAGCTCGGATCCCAGAAATTGTTAATATTTGTTCCAAACTAAAGGTTGTAAATATTTGGTTCACGTGAACCCAAATAACAAACTATTTCGTATATTTATCGGTAATATTCTCTTAAGCATTAAACATGATTTATTCTTCTCCACTAAAGTCCCCCAACAATGGTCAATCAATGAAGTGTCCAGCGACCAAAATGGACATACAGGTATTCCAGGCACGCTCAAGACCGCCGTCAATAAATCGATAGTCAAATATGTGGGCTCCCTGACTTGTAATCCAGTTGAGGAGTCAGCGTGTGATGTGCACCCATACTTGGGATTAACTACCCCTTATCACCACCCCGAGATTATATCGCTGTTAGCACACACCCGGGGACAAGACCCATGAGTTGAGGGTTGTGACATACTGATAAATGATTCTATATAACCACTTGTAGTCATGTGCAATACCTTATGACCGCACAGCTGAACGGTCTGTGTAAATGGCTGTCTCTTACCGTCAGTGCAAACATGTTTTAAAGTAGATTAGGCATACAATACAGCATATCTACTTCACAGTTAGATTAATTAATAATTTTTATTAGTTTTGTTGCATTTTCATATAGTTGCGATCATTGTGAGTCTGAATAACTTCTATAACTAGTAAATATTTACATGATATATATATATATATATATAATCTGAAATCATACAAATTCTTTTCCATATAACCTGTGCATTTAAATTTGTACTTCCGAGTGCTATACGAATAGAGTGAGTCCGTTTAGTTTTACGCCGCTTTTAGCAATATTCCAGCAATATCACGGCGAGGGACACCAGAAATTGGCTTCACAAATTGTATCCATGTGGGGAATCGAACCCGGGTCTTTGGCATGACGAGCGAACGCTTTAACCACTTGGCTACCCCATCGCCCCCAATACGAATAGAAGCTGTCGTTTCACTGTAGTATAGTCGGATGAGATAAAAATGGCATCAATTATTTGTTACACATCTTTTGACATATACCGAATTCGACCACTGGGGTATTTGGTAACATTGCATATAATTCTGTTAAACAGCGTCTGGTTCTGTACCTATCATGAGCTGACCAATTCCCCTTTGTAAACAGTGTAATCAAGCTTTTTTTACTCCTCATAAATAGTAAAGAAGAGTAAAGAACAACATAAATCACTAGCGTACCTTTACTAAGTAAAGTGTATGGACCGTTTCTTCAACCGAACAGTGGAAAGAGTTCTAAAAAGGATATGCAGAAAGCAGTGGACTATGCTTTCAATTAGATACACACGATATCTCAGTCATATTTAACTGTTTACTTGTATTCACTATGTAATACTGTATCGACAACCAGTCGACCATTCAAATTCGTACGTCCAGTCGTTAATGCATATGTATATTACAGCCCAGCATCAACGATCTGTTATATTGACATTTTAGAAGTTCGATCTTACTCCACGTGCAGTCCACTGACGTATACTATCATTGGGTTACCGTGCCAATTAGACAAATTTTGGACGGAGACCCAGTCACTTAATGTTGCACGTTCAATCATCAGTGATCATATGATGTGAACTTTATCAACGAGTTATCTTGCTAATGATTCACGTCATAGTCATTGTGTTTAACAGAGTCGAAAAAGTCCCAGTCATATAATTTTGCATGTTTAATCATAAATGATCATGTGATGTGTACAAATTCCACGAATAATCTGAATTATATTTATACTCATGGTAACGAATAAGGGAACACGTGAAAGTACAATTGTTCCTTTATTTTTTCAGGTTTCTTCACAAGGTATGTATTTCACTGTGGGTGAAATTCTGGAAATGAATAACGGAACACTTGTACTTTCATGTGTTCCTTTATTCGTTTCCATGAGTATATATACCCAATAGTTCAGTGATACTACAATGTAACATTGTCGACAGTGACCCTATCTTTCAATGATTCATGTCAATTCATCAATGCTCTTATACTACATAAAACTGACTTGCCAACGACACATGCCCATTATAACAATTTATAAAGTATTTAACACTACTATCAACAGCTACCCTACCTTTCAACGATGTATGTCCAATACCTCAAGAACGTGAGAGCCGTTTTTCCCCTGTCAACCACCAGTTACTAGACCTGGCACTACACAGCGAGATTGTGTGCTTCGACAAGGGACTACTCTGGGACCATCTGTATTTACACTCAGCTAGGAAGGAGGGAACTTGGTTGGCCCTCTCAAGTCTCGCACACACACCAAAAGCGAAATGAAGCTGGCTTCATCCCGATACACGATTTGTTTGTTTGTTCAGGCTTTGCTGTTGTCCCAAGTTGATTACGGTTTGCGGACCACCAGCGTTCGACCTTGGGAAGACCATAACAGACCAGGGAACGGGATGGGGTTAGCGTTAAGAAAAAGGGGGACTAAGGGCCTTTGGCTGTGACGGGGGCGAGGCGTCAATCCGGGGTATAAATAAGCAGTGACGTAAAATTTGGACTGAACACCCACACGATAAAAAAAAATACACTTTGGATGGTGGGATGTTTTTCTGAAGGGGGATTGGAAAGGTTTAGAGTCTGGGGTAAGAAGTTCAGAGACACGGTATTTTCTAAATATTTATTGACGTCATTCAATGGATGGCATTGCAACTCTGCCAGAAAATATAAAGCTCAGATTTCTTGTTGCTGGCAGAGTTTGAAAGAATTGGTTTGGAAACGTTAAGAGAGTGTACCTTGCAGAATTTCTACGAATTGCCAACACGCATGTGGTATCGGACTCATGACAGATAGACAGATATAACGATAGACAAAAATATAGACAGACAGACAGACAGAAAGACAATGAGTGAGTGTGTTTAGTTTTACGCCGCACTCCAATATTCCAGCTGTATGGCGGAGACAGACAGACAGACAGACATATAGATACAACATAATGCATTTTAGGAACTCGGACTTTCCACTTGTATAAATCAAAACATGGCGAAAAGATATCACACAGGTAAACACTAAAAACCTAAATAAATAATTAACTAACACAAAAATGTGTTTGCTTTCTTGTTTGACGATTAACAGAAGAATGTTTAAAAGGTAAAGATTCTTCCAGGTACAGACACAAAGACTGAGTGACGCAAAGACTGAGTTACGGAGGAATAGGCGGATCAAATATTGATCAACAAACTGTGTCAGCAGCCTCGGTATATAATTCTTAGACAATGGAATGTACGGATTCCAGTCTGTGTCACATCAGTCATTTGTACATTGTCTGTATATTGAGTTGAACGAAGGAGGGGATAGGGCAGGGGGCACTTTTGGGACCATTAATAATGATACATAAAGTCGTGAAAATTGTCACATATTCTCCATAATCCTTTTCTTACACTAACTCGCTTTAAACTATGAGCATAATGAAGTCCCTATTGTACAATTCTAATTATGAAGAGGCTGAATATTCCAGAAAAATAAATATGTCTGGCACAAATTGTTTTATTTTTTTAAACATCTTAGCGGAACATAAACATTCGACATAACCGAGTAAAGTAGTAATGACATGTACCCAATGTCAGTGTGTTCATGACTGGAAACAATCAGCTGTCTCAGACGCGACGTTCGTGTAGGGAAAACAATGTACCCATTACAAGCAAATCTGAGGATCTACTACAGCGTTCAAAGCCATGCCTTGTCCTGATACCACGGCCTGGCAGTGTTTCTCATGATCAGTGGCTACATCTAGACACTACAGATCCCAGCTTCGTGTGATTAATCAGTTCATACACATGTATCAACCATTGAAGTCCTTTCACAGAAACAAACGTGGGCAAAGATTTTTACAGGAGATACCATTTGAATATTTAATATACTTTTGTGATGTTTTAAAGATATGCAGTTTGAAACTTGTGTCCTCTGTGTTTTAGGAAATGTATTCACATAATTGCATATTGTCACATGCTGATTCGAAGGACAGGTATCAGATTTGTTTGAATTCTATGTTGTTTACAGAACTCTGTGGCATTGTGACATTGTAGTCGGGAATACTTTAGACATTACATATAGTGAGATAGATGTGCGAGATAAAGTGGAGGTACATACGAAGCCAAAACAAACGATATATTGTACTATTTCTAATGAAGATTATTTCTCATTACTAATAGTGGTGAAGTTGATGTGATGTGATGTGGTGTGAGATGGCTGTCTGCGGTGGAGATGGTGTGAGGTGGCTGTCTGCGGTGGAGATGGTGCTGTCTGGCGGTGGAGATGGGGTGGTGTGGAGGGTGTGAGATGGCTGTCTGCGGTGGAGATGGTGTGGTGTGAGGTGACTGTCTGTGGTGAGGTGGATGGGGGTGGGACCGGTGGGCGCGGGTGCGTGGAGATGGTGTGGTGTGAGATGGCTGTCTGCGGTGGAGATGGTGTGGTGTGAGGTGGCTGTCTGCGGTGGAGATGGGGTGGTGTGAGGTGGCTGTCTGCGGTGGAGATGGGGTGGTGTGAGGTGGCTGTCTGCGGTGGAGATGGTGTGGTGTGAGGTGGCTGTCTGCGGTGGAGATGGTGTGGTGTGAGATGGCTGTCTGCGGTGGAAATGGTGTGTGGTGTGAGGTGGCTGTCTGTCTGCGGTGGTGGAGATGGTGAGTGGGTGTGAGGTGGCTGTCTGCGGTGGAGATGGTGTGGTGTGAGATGGCTGTCTGCGGTGGAGATGGTGTGGTGTGAGGTGGCTGTCTGCGGTGGAGATGGTGTGAGGTGTGAGATGGCTGTCTGCGGTGGAGATGGTGTGTGAGGTGGCTGTCTGCGGTGGAGATGGTGTAGTGTGAGGTGGCTGTCTGCGGTGCATATGGTGTGGTGTGAGATGGCTGTCTGCGGTGGAGATGGCTGTCTGCGGTGGAGATGGTGTAGTGTGAGGTGGCTGTCTGCGGTGGATGTGATGGTGTGGTGTGAGATGGCTGTCTGCGGTGGAGATGGTGTGGTGTGAGATGGCTGTCTGCGGTGGATATGGTTTGGTGTGAGGTGGCTGTCTGCGGTGGAGATGGTACTGTCTGAGCTTGTGTGATGTTGTCTTGTGGTTTGGTGGCTGTCTGTGGCTAAGATACTGTTGGGTGAGATGTTCAGTGATCTCTCCAGTCACTACCACACATCTTCAGTTTACATTAAACAATATTCATAAAAGTTCTTCTCTCTATTCTTCCTGTTGTACATGACATCATTTCACCTCAGGGCGGCAGTTACAAAAGTGCGTCAAATTCCACATCATGCATTTAAGATGACTGTACATGACACTGTTGACATGCATATTTCCCAACAATGTACAACAATACCTCAATAATCAATGGCTACGCCTATCAAAAGACCCATCCTTCTCAAGGCATCCCGAAACATCTACAAAACCTGAAAGGAAGATGGTTCGGCCGTGCACCTTCAGAGATATATTTACACAGAACCTCAGTAATGCTTTTGAAGGTAAATTTAACTCACCAGTAGAACGCGAGACATTCTTCACTAAAATTCCCCTCACTCTCCTCACAGCGATACCTCCAATGTCGTCCCAGGTAGTTTACGTTGACAAATACAAGCCAGAGTTCCTAAAACGGCTACAAGTTCAAAGCACGTATGCGTGCAATGAATGAAATGAGGACCACCAAACACTCTTCGTTCCCAACCCACAATAAACACAGTTTCTTAAGCCTTGTCAAATGTATATGAATGGTGTATGCTGTCCCTGAGAGCCTTGTAAGCTCTGTAACCATATAATTGTTAAACGCCTTTATGCATATGATACACTATACATGTATTGCTACAACCTTTGCCCCGGGCAAATACATGTATTAATGTTGCATGCCGTGTTTACCCGGGCCAATGGAAGGACCCTTGAATGCTCATGTCGATTCTCGGGGACAAGGAAAGAATGGGTTAAACAACTGTGACGACACAGCACGAAGTTCTTCGCCGGTATTATTACCTAAGAATAACGAATAATATAAGCAGATATCGAGATTGAAATGTAGGAAAGGGCATGGACTGAGCAAATCTACATAGGTGCCATTCGTGTTCTTAGTGATTATCGAAGCTGTTCAAACAGTATCCAATTCCTGCAGATTATCAGGAGGGTATTAAGAGCGATAAACGTCGTTAGGGACGACTTTGCCTCAAAGGCATTAGTCAATAATCTTGGCACAACTCACTGAAGGGCTAGTTATGGTAATACATAATCCGTTACGTGTCTTTCGTAATTGATTTAACAACAACATCTATAATCACATTTATTGACACCAATCTGACATCTCTGTTGAGTTAAGGTTGTCGTATAAAAGATTAATATTTAATGGAAGTGGAGAAGCTGAGGTCATCTTCTGACGAGAGGTACAATCTATCAGAAGTCAGTAATCACATATCCAATACCGGGGGAAAAAAATCAATTGTACATTTTTCACACTTGAACGAAAAATAGCCATCCATCAAACCGACTGCCAAATATGAGTGAACATGCCTTCCATTAAGAGACTGAGTATAGTTTTACGCCGCTTTTAGTAATATTCCAGCACTATCACGGCGGGGGCGCCAGAAATGGGCTTCACACATTGTACCCATGTAGGGAATCGAAACCGGGCTTCGGCGTAACGAGCGAACGCTCTAACCACTAGTCTACCAGAAGGTAGTACACACACATTATAATATTTTACAGAAAGTAGGGAAATTTAAGAAATACCATATGAACTATAAAAATGTCAAAATAAAAAAAGAATACTTTTTTATACCCTTGGTATAATTTCATTGAAACTATACTGTTTTCTTTGGCTGCAGTGACCAAAAAAGAGCACTAGCCAGACGGTTTAATGAACTTAAAAACTAAACATAGACAATACAAACTTAATATACAAGGGTGTCGCGTACTGTTAATCACTTATGAACCGATTTATTGGAACTGTGGGTTATAGTTTCTTGTTTAAACCACACCTAATGATAAACTACACACAGAAAATTTGTTTTTTTGTCCTGCAAATTTCCGTTTCAGCACACACGCACATTAGGAGAAAAGCAAAGATGAAGTACAAACGCATATTTCCAGATTACTAAACATATTACACGTTGTTGTTTTTCTTCAAAACAATGGTCGGCTCTCACATGTTACGTCCCATTACAATGAAATCCCCTTTAAAACGGTGGCGAGAGTCCCTTTAAATGTAGGGATCATGGAAACGTGCCCTGAGTCGATTAGTGGATGCGGATCGAAGTAATTAATACCATTCTGATTAATGACAGAGGTTTTCTGGTTTGTATTTCAGCAACCATTAATATCGAATATTTCTGCATTAACAACCATGAATTATTCCTGAGTTCCGGAAATATTATATCTAACGAGCTATCAATCACACCCATCAATTTCAGCTCTGTAGGGTTCAACGCCCTCCTTGCGGCTCCGTACAATACAATTGTATATTGTATTCCAGTGATTCTAGCAGCATCCGCTGCTGGTCTCCATGGAGCCGTTGTTGGTCACTAAGCGACATAATTCATAACCCGTCTTACTATTTTCTTCAATATTTCGTGGTAACTATTTATATAAAATTTTGATAAAACTTTACTTGCATTAATACATGGTGGACAGATGTTTCATACTGACTGACTGAGTTTAGTTTTACGCCGCTTTTAGCAATATTCCAGCAATATCACGGCTGGGGACACCATGGGCTTCAAACATTGTGCCCGTGTGGGGAATCGAACCCGGGTCTTCGGCGTGACGAGCGAACGCTTTAACCACTAGGCTACCCCACCGCCCCTGATGTTTCATAAGAATAGGTTGCTTTATAGACATTGACAGTACGCCTTTACATACAAGGGTACATCTGTATGAAGTTCATAATGATCTATTCTGTATCGGATATAAACTGCATGAGTAGGTCGGTGGGCGAGCTGGCTAAAGCGCCAGGCTAGTGATCCATCGAGCTTGAGGTGTCGGGATCGAGCCCACCTGTGACCGGGTGTAAAACCCTGGAGTCAACTTTGTGTGCAGACTCTTTCAGTGTTGTCACAACCCCTAGTGTACAGTACACAACCCTGTGCACTTAAAAGAACCCACGAATCCGTTGGTATATGACCAGATGGTGGCCACATGAATACGTGCAAACACCTAGTTGCGGGTACAGCAACGTGCAGTGAACTTGGACAAAGTACTGTGACTATGTGTCCCAGTCCACCCAGCTGTGAATGGGTACTATAAGGGTAACAGGAGAAAGCCGTGAAACTCAGTGCGCCAAGAGTTGTATTCTCCCCTGTATGAGAAGGTCTAGGAGTTGAGATTGATAATACGATGTGCCGTTGAGATTGACATCCAGTGATCGAGGGAAATACCAGCGCCTTGAGCTAGATATAAAAAGCCGTGAAAGGTCTAGATATATTCTGTATCGCTGTATGAGAAGGTCTAGATATATTCTGTATCGGAGGGTCTGCAATGCAACCTGTATGAAGATATAGTTGATATACCTGTATGAGAAGGTCTAGTCTGTATCGGATATACCTGTATGAGAAGGTATATTCTGTATCGGATATAACCAGGTCTAGGTATCGGAGTTGAGATATATTTGATCGGATATAACCTGTATGAGAAGGTCTAGATATATTCTGTATATATTGAGATTGATATAACCTGTGAGAAGGAGGGAAATAGGTCTAGATATAGTATCGGATATAACCTGTATGAGAGGTCTAGATATATTCTGTATGCACTAGTCACGTCTAGATATGTGCGAAATATAAAAATATCATGTAATGAGGGTCTAGATATATTCTGTATCGGATATAACCTGTATGAGAAGGTCTAGATATATTCTGTATCGGATATAACCTGTATGAGAAGGTCTAGATATATTCTGTATCGGATATAACCTGTATGAGAAGGTCTAGATATATTCTGGATCGGATATAACCTGTAAGTAATTTCAAACGGGAGTTTAAAGCCAAATGAAATGATACAAGGGGCTTGTTGACTAAAACGATCTATTTTATCCCAGTCATAAACCCTCAGTCATGTACAGTAGACGTCATATTTTATAACACAAAGGTATCGTCAAGTTTCAGTGGGTCCAAGCACACGTGTACATAGACGTCATACCAATAAACATTAAACATACGACACCAGTACATCATAACACAATTAAGCTCAGTTATTCTTGGTATGATATGAATATATTCTTATAACGTATAAATTTGTAACATTATATACATGAAAAAGAAACTGAGTAGACGTTGGAACAAAAAGATATACTTGAAACAGTCCTACTGTTTGGTGTTGTGGTTTGCCAGGCTACGCTACTCGAAACAACGTGTTGATCAAGGAATGCAGTGGTCGTTAAACAAATATACCGCGGGTTTATAACGATCGATGACACAATGGTTCTAAATCCTAGCCTTGTTTATGGTAAAAGAAATACAACTAATATATTTTACTGACAGACTTTGTTCATATTATTGTACAATGTTTTGAAAATGATATATTAAGTTTAACACAAAACCAGGTTTGACGATATGAAAGGGGGTTATACTGAATATAAATGATCATAACATGTAGTAATGTGCAATGTCACGAACATGACATCTGTATAAGAATGTTGTCAGCTTCCTACTTTCTTCCAGTTAATAATCTATACAAATGGAATAAACTAAGCTTTATTAAGTTGTGATAGTCATTACATTTTACAGCAGAAATGCAAAAATAATTAGTCGCAAGTGGTAAATGGCGATAATGCATTGCCGCCATATCTAAAAATCATACGTTGTATACGTTTTACCGCGTTTTTCTGTACAAATGATATATTTCGTGACCAATCGGATAAAAATATTCAATCAAACTTTGGTCAGTGTTAAAAAGAAATAAGTCGATGAGTTAGAGCATTCAGTGCAAAGTAAAGTTGTTAGACAACATTTTCATATGTTTCATAAAGAAAATACTAAGAAAACACAACCTACCTGTATAAACGTACGGATGAAAGTTTGTATACTCCAATGGAGCGAGTTCGCCACTTAGATCGTAATGTATAGTATAAGCAAACTTTTGCTGTGAATGTATGAACTGGCCGGTCAACCTGTCCTTATATAGGATGAACTGTGTCCATCGCCATTGACCAGTCACTCCGTGTCGCGGACGTTACACAGCTCAGCTACACTGTCGCTGCATGGAGCAGTAGAATGTATGGAAACGCGGCAAAGACACATCCTGTCAATTGGCGCATCCGCTTATTGCTGGAGTTTCCAGTTTGTCACGCAACTGTATCGCGGGGGGTTGAGTACAGACCGTGACATGTCACTATATGTTGATCAGATGTGCCTTTAACTGTTTCTTCGCAATCCCGCTTCCTTTCTGAAACAATTTGTGTAAGTTGTCACTGAAACGGAATTCGTTATTGACACGTTGCGCTGCGAGAGTTCAGCTTATACCATAACCTTCCCTTGACACAGTGACAAGATGGCGATATACTGTTGCGCTTCCTTACACCACGTAACTCTGCCTAAATGAACTTTGCACGAGATGATGCAGAGTTTTTTGCACTGAAGAATGTCACATTTATTTCCTTGACTCAATAAGTGCGAAGGGAAACTGACATCATCATGTTATGTTTAGACAGACTGTTAACGTGCTGATGTTCATTCACCGTGGTACAATGAAAGTTCTTTTACATGATTTATGAGTAATAGTGCATCACGTGTGTATTCAAGAATATCAGTTAGTGAGTGCTGTTTTACGCCGCCTTGGCAAGACTATCACGGTTGGGGACACCGAAAACGAAATTCACACATTGTAACCCTGTGGGGAATCGAACCGGGTTCTCCTGCGTGACGAGCGAACGCTTTAACCACTAGGCTACCCCAGGAAAACAAAACAGAACAGGTGATGAATACACGTGACAATGGTTACATAACTGTAAATCTTTTCATGATTGCTTATTGTACAGATAGCAGAACTGTACAGATCAGTCATTTCTTCATTCGACACTGAATATTATTATACCCGTCTTATGTATTGTTATACCCGAGTATGTTATTATAACCTACTTTGTGGATCTCTGTAAAACAGTATTTGATTTCATCTTACTTTATTATTATAGAAAATATATACGAGTATCACATTCAATATACATCCCTTGGCGTCAAAGCATTAACAGACGGTAGTTACGCCTTAGTAGATCCGCCAAAGAAGAAAGGCTTAATACAGATAAGAGTGAGTGAGTGAGTGAGTTTAGTTTTTCGCCACACTCAGCAGTATTCCAGCTATATGGCGGCGGTCTGTAAATAATCGAGTCTGGAGCAGACAATCCAGTGATCAACAGCATGAGCATCGATCTGCGCAATTGGGAACCGATGACGTGTCAACCAAGTCAGCGAGCCTGACCACCCGATCCCGTTAGTCGCCTCTTACGACAAGCATGGGTTACTGAAGTTCAATATTCTAACCCGGACCTTCACGGAGTGCATTTGATGTGAAGATTATGTTGTTATATTGCTGAAATATTGCTGAGTGCGGCGTAAAACTAAACTCACTCACTCACATCAAATGCCTCCTTAAGACAACATAATTTATGAACACTCACCACTTTAAATACCCCGGTAGCAGCAAAGCAGGCAATATATCCTGATCAGTATGATATATCCCAACCGGTGTAAATATGCTATGTACAACTCGTGTGATTGACATTTGTTTGACATTCCCACATGTGATACTTGCAGAGACGAGGTAATAAATATAAACAACGCGTAACACGGATACTATTGTACATAGCGACATGGCTTGGTGTAAACACCCACTTGACATGCATACTGATGATCGAATACGGTAAACCGATAGTCTTTGTTACATATCACCAGCCCAGCTGGGCTTGTAAACAGCTGATTTATGGGGTTTCGGTGTCTACGGCGATGGAAGGCCTGCATATTAAGGCGTTAAGGAACTATTAAGGTGTTAGGTCTTTGAATGCCATTCAGAAGTGATACACATGAGGTGAGGTGAGGTGAGGTGAGGTGAGGTGAGGTGAAATTGGGTTTAACGTCGTGCTTGAGAATATTTCGCTCATATGACGACGTGCATGCGTGTGTATGTGTATGTGCGGCTGCTTGTACTAGCCCAGACTGAAGCTGGTTTTATAGTGCTAGCCCACTGAGATACCATGCCGCAGTGAAGCATTAATACCCCACTCAGACACATTATACTGACTCCGAGCCGACTAGTCCTTGTTGTACCCATTAATGCCGAACGCCAGGCAGGGACCAACAAGTACCATATTTGAACGTCTTTTGGTATGACGCGGTCGGGGATCGAACCCGCGACCTTCCGCTCTCCGGGCGTACGCTCTAACCACTACACCACAGAGGCGGTCTGATACACATAAGGTACACTTTTTTTATTGATGTCAACTTCTTTATTATGAGGAACACAACGTTTCGGAGTATATCCTTACTCCTTCATCAGGTGAATGAATGATATGAGACAGATAACATATATATGTACATGTAAGAACAACAAAAGTAATAAGACAACAAAGATGCAGGCAAAACAATGGTATAAATGGAAGTCATCACTTAACAGTTAATTCTTATTAAGGTGTTAACGTGAAGTGATATAGGAAAATTGTAGCTCACTATGATTTTTGTTACAAGAAAATAACTCTTGGTCACGTCATAGTATGATGCTTTAGAACATGGGAAGACACTTGTTTATCCATCCAGCCTACACAGAAGTGATTGTAACAATAACAATGGCCCGCTAGCCCGTGGCTAGTAAAAATCCAGTCAGGCTTGTGCATTTTCATGGGGTCATTTTGTAAATATATCACACTCTCCGACTTGTTAAGTTATAACACACTTTTAAATCATGTAAGATTATGGCCTGATAAAAATGTTCATCATATCAGCAGCTTAATGATGAAACCCGTGTATACATTCAAATTTCGGGCTATTGAATTCAGGCATAGCTAGGATAGCAACATTTGGAAACTGTTTCGCACACTGGTGTGAAGCGCTGTCTGTCTGTCTGTCTCTCTCTCTCTGGCGAACTCCTTCCTTATCTTTGATTCACGTACACTTGGGGTTTAGCTACAAATATGTATATTTAAAGTAATAGTATTTTCACGTATGTATCCTCAGCTCCTGTCCACACAGGTCTATCAAGTATATACCTCATTTGTTTGGCCTAGTTTCATTTGCCATAATATTTAGTATTCCAAAACACGAACAAACTGACGCTTTTATTCCACCAGCGTTCCGATACCTGTTATGAACCTAAGGCTCACTATAGCTCGAATTTCTTAGGTTACAAATCAGAAAAAGTTACATATTCTTAGCCTGGAAGAAGAGCTTTGTGGACTCCCACGGACATTTTTAATAGACAGTAACATCATCAGTCAATATTGGCACTCAATGATTCTATGTGACGAGCGGGAGTGGGTTCTGGCTACAAATATGCTCAGTGCACGTAGAGACAAGTTTTGCCTCTGTACATCTCGCGAGAATCTCACAACTTAAACGTACATTTGTTTACGTTTCGACCTGTTCCGGTGACGTTTGCAATCGGTATTTTGACCTCTGCTCAAAATGGCGGCCATATTTCAACGCCAATATTTGCTGTTTCGAGGCTACCTGGTCAGCGACAATGGCCAAGGTTAGCAGGCTTATGGTCCCTCTCTTCGAGTTATGGGCACTGACAGTGACTCTTGTCCGTAGATCCGTTTGTTCCGTGTCCTTCCACGGGTAAACCCCAGTCTGCCGTTGAAAGCTTCTCTTGAGCCTGTCGTTGAGAGGAGGTCTCAAAACTGGTTACGTCGTTAAAACGGAATGGACTAACGGCGTAAAACGCGTATGCACTAAAGTGAGTAATTATTGTTTTACTCCGCTTTTAGCAATATTTCAGAAATATCACGGCGGGGGAAACCAGAAATGGGTTTCACACATTGTACCCATGCGGGGGTATGAACTAGAAATGTACGGATATGAAATACTGAAAAGCAACAAAGGCAACTCTTTTCACTCTAATCTGGTTGATCCCTGAATTGTCTGGTCCAGACTCGATTATTTACAGACCGCCGCCATATAACTGGAATATTGCTAAGTGCGGCGTAAAACTAAATTCACTCATGCACGCTAATCTGTCAAAGAAGAGATGCACAAAACATTCAAATACAAACATTAAGAGTGTATCGGTTTCTTCTGTATTTCACGTGTAGGGACACGATGCTCGTAAAGTGTCAGTTGATTGTTTTATGATGGTATCTTTAATTTGACCCATTACCCTATATTCTTTAAGAAACAATAACCGTTGCTTTTATTTCGATACACTCAGATACAGCTTATTTGCTGCTCGGACTTTTATCGGCCTTTGTTTTAAATGAAAAGTTTAAGCGCTTCGAACGTCCTATCACTATCAACGCTTAGCCTTTCAATCGAAAAACAAACAAAATGTGTTTTGAAACCGCCCCTGTCCGAAAGTAAACAATTATACCGTTCTCTTTTTTAGACGCATTACGTTGCAGGTCATGTTGACAAGGCATCAGCGTTGTCTATTTTGGGACAGCAAAAAAGACAATTGCCCTTTTTTACCAAAGAAAGAGCGCAACACGTGTTTGTGATTTGCATACCGCTATAATGCTAGATCATTACAAATGAACATGAAAGAACTACATTTGATCAGTAGGTGGTCTGGTTTATTTTAGAAACCAGGTGTGGTTCTTTGCGTCTAAAATAGGCTGCTGGTTACAAATGTAGTCTAATTCATGTTGCATGTGTATTTAATTCTTTTTATCTCAGGGAGGACATTGTCCTCTGTGTCAAGAAACAACCGAAGTATCTGCGAAAACCTTAGTGAGTAGGTGAGTTTAGTTTTACGCCGCACTCAGCAATATTCGAGCGGCGGCGGTCTGTAAATAATTGAGTCTGGAAAAGACAATCCATTGATCAACAGCATGAGCATCGGTCTAAGCAGTTGGAATACGATGACATGTGTCAACCAAGTCAGCGAGCCTGACCACCCAATCCCGTTAGTCGATTCTTACGACAAGCATGGGTTACTGAAGATCAATTCTAACACGGGTAAGTGGTAGGTAGTAGTAGTACAGTAGTAGTAGTAGTAGTAGTAGTAGTACAACGAGGTTATGCCGTGTACAGGGTCATCACATGACGTGTACAGTATTGTCACCATGACATATGTACAGAAGTTGAATAATAGTGAATGATGCTCTGTTAATTCCATAGGCTGTGGTATGATAACAACACATGATGATATGATAACAACACATGATATGATAACAACACACGATGATATGATAACAACACATGCTATGATAACAACACATGATGATATGATAACAACACATGATGATATAATAGCATGATATGATAACACATGATTTTGATTTGATAATTTGATATGCGACGTATACACTGGTACAGTATAGTCCTGCAATTTGGTATAAATAAAGACAAAACATTGCCAAACTTACGAAATATTGAATTTCAAAACCTACAATTCTATCATAATGTTGATAATGGCATTTAAACATATACATCATTAAAACGATGTAGCGCATATAATGTCTCATGGCGATAACGTGCTTCTTGGCACAAAATTATTTTGGGTTGGTTGGTCGAATTATAATCTTTTTCTTTTCGTTTTTCTACAAATTCCAACATTAATAGACCAATACATCACTTAAAGACTTCCCATGCGAGTCTTTACGTTGCTTCACAGAGCAGACTTTCTTATTCTTTAACAAAAGCGGGGCGGTGGGGTAGCCTACTAGTTAAAGCGTTCGCTCGTCACGCCGAAGACATGGGATATTGCGGGAATATTGCTAAAAGCGGCGTAAAACTAAACTCACTCACTCACTTCAATACAAGAGGTACTTTCAGGAACCTGGGATCCACATACAGCTTCAAACCTCGTTTGAAAATCGACTGAACGTCGGTGTGAAATTAATCTTAAATTGTGATAACATTGTAATATATAGTGTTCTTTTTTAATCCATATTTCAATGTAAATGTGATATGTGCGCAACTGGATGATCGAGATATGAAGAAAACTTGTGGAATTCCGCCATAAACTCTCTTGTAAATATGGCTAAAATCACACCTCATTACTTGTTGACAATTGTACTCACAGATAAAACATGATTTCTGTGAAATATACTTCCTCCATTGAACAACTGCCAAGCGAGAAACATGGAAAATATGCAGCATTAATACATTCTGTTAAGTGTAGACCGAATATGTGTGATTGTGGCCAACAGGTGTCCATACAGGAACCTATTATCTAGAAAATACCAATAACACTGGTAATGAATTCCTCCTTAAAGACTAATCTATTTACACGCAGTACCAAGTATATACCTGTTATTCACAGAGGGTATTTCTGTTAAATTGGTTCGCTGACGGTCGCGATGGGCACTCAACCCGTTGTTTAAATGTACATTACTTCGATGGCACGCACAGTTTGCCAGTTTGAAATATGTTATATCCTTTTGTGCTTAGTTAATCTATGTTATATCGCTATAAAATTATAGTAGCATGGTATAGATTATTGTCATTTCAACTTTCCCTTTCGTAATTGACGGAACTAAATTGGAACAGCTCTGTTGCAGCGTCTCTGTATAGAATTGAAACCGTCTAAAGCAAACCTCTGCCATATATAACTAAGCGCCCCACCCTCTGTGTGAAGAGTAGGGTAGGGTGGATTGGGGTTGGATAGGGGTTGGGGTGGGGTGGCTGTGTTTGTGAGGTGGAGGTACTGATGGCAGTGATGGAGGCAACGAAGCGGGATTTGATTCAGACGCCACAGTATAAACCAATGGTTACATACAAAATGCTTTACCGCTTTGTTACTTTAACGAACAAGGAATGTTGTTAACCTATGTACAGGCTCAGAATAAATTTGTTTTTCAGCTAAAGCAAGGAGCGTTCGGTCAAATACCCTAACCATTCCATGGGGACGTTTATGAATGGGCTGTCGGTGACATTTGAACATTGTAGAAATGTTACGTGCTTTTCCGCAATCTTGACATATTTCCTCCCGGAGTCCGGTATTTCCAAACTTTCACAATGACATTTTTGGTTTGAATGTGTCCACAAGGGGGCGCTACTCCACTCTGACATTTTGAAACAGTGTCACCGCTACTCGAAACGTGACCAAAGCCCGTCCTTCGTAGGAAGGGGCTAACAGCTAGTGCGCTCCAACTCGCGAACCTGTCAGCCGGTTTCTTCCGTTCCTGTACGTGCACTAATCACCTTGACGACAGTGGATGGTCCTCATACGTAGTTCATTCATACAATCCTACCGAGGAAGGCACGACCTCAGGTTTATTGCATCTTCACATCGGCTCAAAAACGGAACGAGCACGTTAGATAGTTACACATACTCATTTGTACGCTGTCAGACTGTGAGACGATGTATGTTTTTTTAGCGACCCCCAACTCTCCCCGACACTAACCTAAAAAAATAACTGCAAACTATAGGTTGTGGTTTCGTTTTAACTTTCCGAAGGTAGTTTTTATATAATCCGCTTCCTTTGACACAATGTCGGTCGTAATTTTGGAGTGAATGAGAGTGAGTGAGTTGGGTTTTACGCTGCTCTTAGTAATATTCCACCAATATCACGTCGGGACACACTAGAAATCATATAGGTATATAGACCCAACCCTAGTGCTATATACTGCGGTAGGGTCTGTGTATACCTACACAGGGGCGGATACAGGATTTTCGTTTGGAGGGTGGGGTGGGGTGCACCCCAATCCTCGGAACCCTGGGCATAAAACATGTAGTACATTTGGAACGCACCCCGCAACTGGATCCGCGCATGCCTATATGTCTTTCTAACGCTGTTTCTAACCGTGACACGCCCCTGTGCTAGAAATTGACTTCATACATTGTACCCGTGTAGGGAATCGAGCCCGGGTGTGACGACCGAACACCTTAACTACTAGGCTACCCCACCGACCCCCGTAATTTTGGAAACCGGGGAAGGATGGGAAGTCTTTAAGTGGTGTATTAGTCTATTAATGTTTGAATTTGTAGAAAAACGAAAAGAAAAAGATTATAATTCGACCAACCAACCCAAAAAATGTTGTGCCAGGAAGCACGTTACCGCCATGAGACATTATATGCGCTACATCTTTTTAATGATGTGTATGTTCAAATGCCATTATCAACACAAGATAAAATTGTAGTTTTTGAAATTCCATATTTCGTAAGATTGGCAATGTTTTGTCTTTATTTATACCAAACTGCAGGACTATACTGTACCAGTGTATACGTCGCATATCATCATGTGTTGTTATCATATCATCATGTGTTGTTATCATATCATCATGTGGTGTTATCATATCATCATGTGTTATCATATCATCACGTGTTGTTATCATATCATCATGTGTTATATAATCATCACGTGTTGTTATCATACCACAGCCTATGAAATTAACAGAGCATCATTCACTATTATTCAACTTCTGTACATATGTCATAGTGACAATACTGTACACGTCATGTGATGACCCTGTACACGGCATAACCTTCCACAACTACATGTACTACTACTACTACTACTACTACTACTACTACTACTACTACTACTACTACTACTACTACTACTACTACTACTACTACTACCCGTGTTAGAATTGATCTTCAGTAACCCATGCTTGTCGTAAGAATCGACTAACGGGATCGGGTGGTCAGGCTCGCTGACTTGGTTGACACATGTCATCGTATTCCAACTGCTTCGATCGATGCTCATGCTGTTGATCACTGGATTGTCTTTTCCAGACTCGATTAATTACAGATCGCCGCCATATAGCTGGAATATTGTTGAGTGTGGCGTAAAACTAAACTCACTCACTCACTCACTACCCTTGAAGATCCGGTATTGATCTTTAGCAATCTATCTACCGATTAACGAGATCGGGAGGTCAGACTTGCACGCAAGTGATCGTATCCCAGTTGCGTAGATTTAGACCGATGCTCATGATGTCAATCACTGGAATACATATATCTTGTCCAGACTCGATTATTATTTACATATAGCGGAAGCAACAAACAAACAACGAACTACTTCTGCTGCTGACAAGCAAATCCTCATCATCTATAATTGATTTTAAATCTCAGATAGGACTTAACCTGAAACTACGTTATAACGGTATTTGCTGCGTTCTCATAACACAATCACAACTGATTCATTTACATTTTGATGTCGCGGCATTCGTATCTTAAATATTATTTTATCCCCAATATTAAAACCGTCAATATTTGTAAACCGCTACAGGTAAACTCAGCTATGCGAAGGTCAGATTCCGTGACCTTGACCCTGCTTGTCAATAACGATATCAACATTATTGTTGATTGAAATTAACAAGTGTCATTAAGTCAATTTCTCTCTGCCGTAGGGCGCTAACACTGAATCGTTGAACAAACGCCTAAATATTTAGCTGTTCGATGACGCTAAAGGATTAAATTGAGAAGGTAAACAGAATAATATTGACATGTCTAATACCACTGGTTGAGTTGATCACATCTATGAGGTCACCCGTAAATGGACTTTAATCTCCCAGATGTCAACTGGAGGATGGAATCGCTGTGTTGTGCGGAAGGTGTGTTTGTACAATGCTTTATTGTAAAGGCATTAGCTTTAAGGAATCCAGAATAAACACCGTCTATGCGGGACCTTCAAGCAATAGCCTTGAGTATGGAAGCTAAAAACATGGCATCGTCCATTGACAACCGTGTGATAGGGTGGAGCAGATATCATATAAATAACTTATTGACAACCGTGTGATAGAGTGGAGAGAGAGAGAGAGAGAGAGAGAGAGAGAAGAGAGAGAGAGAGAGAGAGAGAGAGAGAGAGAGAGAGAGAGAGAGAGAGAGAGAGTTGAATGGTGACAGCATATCGGCGTATATGTATATGATTAGATAGATTATATAGATGTGTTCACACACACACAGAGAGTGGTGGGAAAGGAAGAGAGAAAGAGAGAGAGATAGACAGAGAGTGTTCAAGGGTGACAGGATATATGATTAGAGAGATTACTGGTATATCGATGTGTTCATGTGCATAGAAACGGGGATAGATTCATGAATGAGTGGATGGATAGTCCACAGAGAGGGAGGGAGAGTGAGAGAAAGATAGAGAGACAGACAGAGAGAGTGTTGAAGGGTGACAGGATATATGATTAGAGAGAGTACTAGTATATCGATGTGTTCATGTGCATAGAGAAAGAGCATCAAAAGGATGAATTTGCGAATACTGGTAAACTGATTCTTAAAATTGAGTTCTCTCTGTTCAGTTGAATGGCTATTGTTACAGTTGCTTCTGTGTGGGCTGGCTGGATACGTATATGTCTTCACATGTTCTAAAGCATCATGCTACGACCTATTTTGTTTTTTTAAATAGTCTGTTTGCAGTGAAAACGTACCTATGAATTTCTTTTTAAACAAAAAAGTAAATCAAATAACGTGAAATTAAGATTGCGAATCCTCATAATTTTACCTTGCCAAATGAACATTTAAATCTGAGAAATTTATTCAACTGAGGATAAAAGTTGTTTAACAAACGATCAAAGTTTCCAATCGCTATTATTGGTTTGTATTATAAGTGGGTATGCGCATTAAACGAAACACCAAGAACAACTGGGGTTGGTCTAAGTTAACGCTCATCACGTACTGCACGTGCATTTGTATCACTGTTCCAACTACTGCGCCTACCCCCTTGTATATAGGTGTAAAATATAAGATGCCTTACAAATCAAATCTGATTAACCAATTTCTCAGGTTACATAACTGGATAGAGCTAATTTTGTCTCGTAAAAGGAACCTGAAATGAGATATTTAAAATATAAAATATATGAATTAGAGACTCCGCAGACATATTTGACAGGGACTGAAAGCCAGTACGACGACATTCGTTCCTTGGAGAAGGTTTGCAGAAACACGTGGAGAACCATCAATAACAAACAATTGTTCGTAAAATACTTTCATTTCAAAGTCCACCATTTGTATTCATAGGTGTCGCTGTTTTATTTGAACGTGATCCCTTTGATATGTGACCTTCTGGCAATGAACGACCTTGTGCCCAGCGTACGAACTTGTCATTGCAAAGCCGAATGACGACATTGTCTCAAGCCGTGGCGAATCACGCTTAAGGGCGTGTGGATAACGACAGTGATCTCAGGCAGATAGAGGCTTCTTTAAATAAAGTATATCCATCTGATATCCTATAAACGCCATAGGGCGACAAGTCATGATCCGATGAATAATTTTAGATTTAATAGTGAAAATGGCGTTCTGATATGTTTTCGCCTGTTATATTGCCAGAAAGGGTGTGATGATGACCTACAGAGTGATACAGCTAAACCCCTGTAATCCGGACGACGGTTCTCAAATGTTCGGATTAACTCATCGTGGGTCAAGCGAGAGAGTGTTTGACACAGTCTTCAGCAGTGTTACAGCAACACCAGTACTGATGCAAATTGTCTTCACACAATAAATGCATACTTGTGGTAAATCAAATCGCTTGATGTACGGAGGCTGTAACCACTTTAGGCCACCGCATGACCTCTCACGGATTGGTTTCCTTAAGTTGCAAAAATACTTCCCAAACATTAAGTGTCCAAACTAGAGTCTCAAGACTAACATGAATGCGCTAATATTTCAACATCAGATTATTCGTACTCGTGTTTCTATTCTTTTTACAAACCAGCATTTGTTCCTTTCTTGGTGTGATGCTACAGACGCGACCTGAAAGACAGTGATTCCGTACTAAGGAGGTTTCCATGCATTGAGTGTTCAAGTATACACATAAACAAGGTATGCTCAAATGACAATTTGGTCATTAGTGAACACGGAGGAGTAACGTATGATCTTTTAATACTGATTAAATTTATGCTTCCGGTTAGTTTTGTGATGTCATTGTATCCTTGCTGCACTTTCACTTTGTAAAAATGTAGGAAGAAAACAGAACGTATGGCTTCGTTGCCTGTAATCAGAATATAAACGTCACATTGTAATTCATATCAGTCACATGTCGAGATCAAAATCATATAAGTGTCTTCTTTGTGTGCTGTATATCCGGTAGATGAAATATAGTTTCTTCCCAAAAGCAATCCCCAAAGTGTCGACTGTAATTGAGATGCACAGTACGATAGATGCACAGTACGATAGATGCACAGTACGATAGATGCACAGCACGATAGATGCACAGTACGATAGATGCACAGTACGATAGATGCACAGTACGATAGATGCACAGGACGATAGATGCACAGTACGATAGATGCACAGGACGATAGATGTACAGTACGATAGATGCACAGTACGATAGATGCACATGTGAGATGAAGAATAAGACTCAGTGACCAAAATGCACGTGGTGTGAGATGATGTTTTCCCCAAAGCGCCTGTTCCATGAGCTTCCACTATCAATGGTTTCGGGTTTTTTTGGATTTCAAAGGTACCCGACAAGTGGAGTACCAACGAAAGGCCAGACCATTTATGGTCAATACCAGACTAATCTCATTGGTCAACTGCATGAGAATTGCAAAAATAAGTCTTTGAAAACTCACTGAAGGCGTTTTGTTCTAAAAAGCATGACGGGCTTTACCACAAATCTTTTATAATTGGTTTCAATGCATGACTGAGGCCCCTTTGAACATCCTTTATATTAATCAGATTTGACAACTTGAAAATAGAACGGTTTTATTCAAACGCCGATGCCATTCTGCTATGGGGTCAGTGAGTGAGTGAGTTCAGTTTTACGCCGCCAGCAATATTACCACCAGGGGACACCAGAAATGGGCTTCACACATTGTACCCATGTGGGGAATCGAACCCGGGTCATTGGCGTGACCAGTGAACGCTTTAACCACTAGGCTAGCCCACCGCCAACGGTGTCAGAGGACGATAGTAGAATTCGGTCACAATGAAATGTTGCTTGTGCACCATCAGTTCCACCAGATGCAAGTTTGCTTCTAATACAATGGACGGTAGCATAACCTTTGGTGTTCGTCGTGTTATTGTCCAGAGCAGCTTAAAACCATACTCACTCGGATAACATGTACAAATGTTATCCCCAAAGAGGCCATCAAGTAGGAACGTGTTGCGCCGGAACAGTGAAGTAGCAAGCACCAATTCCCCCGTCTAATTACAAAATGAAACACGTTTGAGATCCTGAGTCAACAAGGTAAACCTTCCTGCTACAAACGTCTGGCTTTTCACATTTCTTCGCTGTCCCCGCTGACCATAGTCCGAGGGGTAATCCTGCCCCCGCGTCAGGACCCAGTGTTTTCGTGTGGGGTCATCTCCTTCTCAGCCTCGTGTTGGCTTAAGTACTTAGCTAGTGTAGCGTGTTCCCCTCCCACGATGTGGCCACTCAAACTCGAACTGTGTCTCCCTGTAATCTCACCTGGATACCTCAAGGCACAAACTTCCTGGGTTGCAGTGTACCTCGTTACCCTCATCCAATTCCGTCATTGACGGCCCGGCGTCTTAGTCAGTAGCGACATCGGCAGTGATCACCTGCGTATGAGTCAGTAGCAACATCGGCATTGATGAGACGGCGTCTTGGTCAATAGCGACAATGGCGTCGATGATCGACGTCTTTGTCAGTAGCGACATCGGCATTGATGAGACGACGCCTTTGTCAGTAGCGACATCGGCATTGATGAGACGAAGCCTTTGTTGTCAGTAGCGAAATCGGCGTTGGTGATCGATGTCATGTCAGTAGCGACATCGGCATTGATGAGACGACGTCTTAGTCAGTAGCGACATCGGCATTGATGAGACGAAGCCTTTGTCAGTAGCGAAATCGGCGTTGGTGATCGATGTCATGTCAGTAGCGACATCGGCATTGATGAGACGAAGCCTTTTTCAGTAGCGACATCGGCATTAATGAGACGACGTCTTAGTCAGTAGCGACATCGGCATTGATGAGACGACGTCTTAGTCAGTAGCGACATCGGCGTTGATGATCGATGTCATGTTGATGATCGATGTCATGTCAGTAGCGACATCGGCATTGATAAGACGAAGCCTTTGTCAGTAGCGACATCGACATTGATGAAACGACGTCTTAGTCAGGAGCGACATCGGCAGTGATCACCGGCGTATTAATTAGTCATTAGCAACATCGGCATTGGTGAGACGACGTCTTAGTCAGTAGCGACATCGGCGTTGATGATCGACGTCTTGTCAGTAGCGACATCGGCATTGATGAGACGACGTCTTTGTCAGTAGCGAAATCGGCGTTGATGATCGACGTCTTGTCAGTGGCGACATCGGCATTGATGAGACGAAGCCTTTTTCAGTAGCGACATCGGCATTGATGAGACGACGCCTTTGTCAGTGGCGACATCGGCATTGATGAGACGGCGTCTTGGTCAATAGCGACATCGGCGTTGATGATCGACGTCTTGTCAGTAGCGAAATCGGCATTGATGAGACGACGTCTTAGTCAGTAGCGACATCGGCATTGATGAGACGAAGCCTTTGTCAGTAGCGAAATCGGCATTAATGAAACGACGTCTTAGTCAGGAGCGACATCGGCAGTGATCAGCGGCGTATTAATTAGTCATTAGCGACATCGGCATTGATGAAACGACGTCTTAGTCAGTAGCGACAT
Organism: Haliotis rubra; assembly: GCF_003918875.1. Classification (NCBI taxonomy): domain Eukaryota; kingdom Metazoa; phylum Mollusca; class Gastropoda; order Lepetellida; family Haliotidae; genus Haliotis; species Haliotis rubra. Next base: position 599,022 of record NW_025767305.1, on the reverse strand, counting down.
CGGCAGTGATCACCAACGTATTTATTAGTCATTAGCGACATCGGCATTGGTGAGACGGCGTCTTGGTCAATAGCAAAACCGGCGTTGGTGATCGATGTCATGTCAGTAGCGACATCGGCATTGATGAGACGAAGCCTTTGTCAGTAGCGAAATCGGCATTGATGAAACGACGTCTTAGTCATTAGCGACATCGGCAGTGATCACCGGCGTATTAATTAGTCATTAGCGACATCGGCATTGGTGAGACGAAGCCTTTGTCAGTAGCATCATCGGCGTTGATGATCGACGTCTTGTCAGTAGCGACATCGGCATTGATGAGAGGAAGCCTTTGTCAGTAGCGACATCGGCGTTGATGATCGACGTCTTGTCAGTGGCGACATCGGCATTGATGAGACGAAGCCTTTTTCAGTAGCGACATCGGCATTAATGAGACGTCGTCTTAGTCAGGAGCGTGATCGGCAGTGATCACCGGCGTATTAATTAGTCATTAGCGACATCGGCATTGATGAAACGACGTCTTAGTCAGTAGCGACATCGGCAGTGATCACCGACGTATTAATTAGTCATTACCGACATCGGCTTTGGTGAGACGGCGTCTTGGTCAATAGCGAAACCGGCGTTGATGATCGACGTCATGTCAGTAGCGACATCGGCAGTGATCACCGGCGTATTAATTAGTCATTAGCGACATCGGCATTGATGAAACGACGTCTTAGTCAGGAGCGACATCGGCAGTGATCACCGACGTATTAATTAGTCATTAGCGACATCGGCATTGGTGAGACGGCGTCTTGGTCAATAGCGAAACCGGCGTTGATGATCGACGTCATGTCAGTAGCGACATCGGCATTGATGAGAGGAAGCCTTTGTCAGTAGCGACATCGGCATTGATGAGACGACGCCTTTGTCAGTAGCGACATCAGCATTGATGAAACGACGTCTTAGTCAGGAGCGACATCGGCAGTGATCACCGGCGTATTAATTAGTCATTAGCGACATCGGCATTGGTGAGACGACGTCTTAGTCAGTAGCGACATCGGCGTTGATGATCGACGTCTTGTCAGTAGCGACATCGGCATTGATGAGACGACGTCTTGTTAGTAGCGACATCGGCATTGATGAGACGACGTCTTTGTCAGTAGCGACATTGGCATTGATGAGACGACGTCTTAGTCATTAGCGACATCGGCATTGATGAGACGACGCCTTTGTCAGGAGCGACATCGGCATTGGTGAATCGACATCTTAGTAGCGACATCGGCATTGATGAGACGAAACCTTTGTCAGAAGCGACACCGGCATTGATGAGACGACGCCGTTGTCAGTAGCGACACCGGCAATGACAACCGACGTCTTAGTCACTAGCGACTCCAGTGAGGCGTCGTCTTCACTTGCGACTATAACGTTGGTGTGACGCAACGTATTGCACTATGGTGACTCCAGCAGTAACTGACTGGCTGTTTGATTTGTGGACGTTTTTTGGCCCATTTGATCTGCATCCTCACAGAAATAGACATGATTTTTTTAAAAGTGTCTAGACGAAGAAAGTTGTAGCGTCTTTGGGAGGCATTGTAAAGTTGGATAGTACAATGTTGACAAAATTTACGAATAATAATTTCACGAGAGCGTCTTTTCAATACAGATTCCTATACTGTTGTCATATTCTGTATCGAAACGTTGCACTCAATAAATTAAAGAAATTAAAGTAAATTGTGAACTGGTCGAAATGCATATCTTTTAAAATGTAAAAATAGATTTCATAGGTTTTCAGTCAGGTTTCAAATTTGGAACCCAAAATGATTTCGTTTGGCTGTTCTTGTAAAGTCAATGCCAACATGTGGTGATATAATCACCCTTCAACTTTTCTATGTGAGGTCTGTGACTTTGACTATTCTCAGTGAGGTCTATTAAATGATCTTTTTATTTAATTTTACACATGCATCCTTAGTTTATGTTAGCTTATTTTGTCTTAAGTTACAAAAGTAAAGAGACGTTAAGTAAAAAAAAAGTAAAGAGAAAGAAAAAAACATGGCAAGTTGTTAATAACCTGCAATAACGGGAAACTACAGAAGTATTTAAAACTCCCTTGTAACTTAAAACATGGAATTTAAAATGAGACCTATAGTCTACCTCGTCCTTCGTAAGATTTACAAAGGGATTTAGAAAAACATAACATAATTTGTTTGAAAGATATACAAACGTACAAAAGGAAAAACACATAACACTTAAATATTTTAAAAGTGCTTCGATATCAATGGAAAGTCACAAACATTGGGCACATGTTGCCAAAACACCACATATATATTTTACAGTACTGTGCATGAGGCATCATGAAAAATGTGATATGCACAAACAGTCACCGTCGTTTGAGATTGTGAGTGGCATACACTATAAAATAGTGCATTGATATTATTCGTTGCCCTGTTGGACATGTGTGTTGGAGTTTTATGTTGAAGTTGGCTGGTGAGAGCCAGAGTGTATACTCAGCCACTCTCGGCAAGAGGGCTGACAACACTTAGCAATATCTGCTGCACTAGCCGACCTACAAGCGGTTAGGACCCGATAACACATGTAAGCATGTTCTTATCGTAAAAACTTGAAATCGGAATCAAATGAATTTGGAGTCAACCTTTTTCCGAACATAAATCTGGGCCTATTGCTGAGTATCAAAGGAAACTGATATCAGTAATGCTTTTAAGATAAAGGTATGGTCTTATACCGTCTATACATGGCTGTGTTACCTGGTGTGTGGAACCAGACAAGAGAGGGCCAACACCTGGCAGCTTCAAATTCCCATGTCAATTGTTGAATTTCATGTTTTGTGTCACGTAGTGTTTCGATGGCGCCATTCAGCTGGCATTAATGGCACAAAATCAGATCTAAAGTGAGATTTGTCTACTTTTTTCTCATCCGTCCAAAGTCAGGACGTACCTAGTCATTCCTCGTCACTCGCCGCTTTCGGTAACCTGAGTAGGATTGTCCCGAAATTACATAACCTGACCATTGGATGTCAGTCTCAACAGCACATCGTATTATCAATCTCAACTCCCTGGGGATCATACAACTCTTGCAGCCACTAGGCGCACCGAGTTATTGTGGCCTTCTCATCCTAACGAGGTACCCATTCACAGCTCAGTGGACTATTCCAACTATATGGCTGCACGTTGCGGTCTGCAACTTGGTGTTTGCACGATTCTGGACCATCTGGACATATACCACGGTGATCAACAGCATGGATGTGTACTGTATCGGGTTGTGGCACTGAAAGAGTCTGCACACAAAGTTGACTCCAGGGTGTTTACACCCGGTCACAGGTGGGCTCGATCCCGTCAAGCTCGCTGGATCACTAGCCTGGCACCTTAGCCAGCTCGCCCACCGCGCCCCATTATGACCATCCGATTCACACCACAACTTCCGTCCGCGGTCGCCTATAAGACAAGCGTGGGTTACTGAAGATCAATTCTTAACCCGGATCTTCACTGGTCAAATCAATAAATGTATGACATCAGCGTCAAGTCGACCGAATTGATTATAAAAACAAAAAACAGCGTAGCAAACATAACAGGTTTTTTCTCATTAATCAGATTACAAGATGTACTTTGATTGGCATTTTCAGGAAATCAGGGTGAGTAGAAGTATGCATTATTGATTCATTATTTGAAATAATTATTTACAGGGAAATTGAAATCAATCCTTCTGTCAATCATTAAACACGCGTCATCGTTGATTGCTATCGGGGGACATTCACTCGTAGCATTCTGACAGACAAGACAAGGCAAAGCTTAGATCTTTGCAACTTAAACCAAACTGAAAAAGTGTTTACATATTTTCAGAAAAAACCCCTGAAAACTTCGCACCTTATATACGACATAAAGTTTATAAAACGCCATAACAGAGTATGTGGTGAGACACAAACATAAGGGGACCTTTGAAAGGCGACCTCGTTCAACGAACAATCGTTAGGAAGAGCATTTTCAGAGTAAAACATAAAACTATGAGACCTGTTTTGGCTTTAAGTGTAAAATCAGTGAAATATCACTGTACATACTAGCCTTGTATTAACAGTGTGTTCGGTTTTATGGCATTTTCAAGTAATATTCAGCAAGAGGGTACACTAGGAATGGGTTTCACACATAGCTACCATGAAGGGAATCGAACACAGGACTAGGGGTGGACGAGCTAATGCTTTGACATCTTGGCTACCTAACCACCGCCGATAAGGAATCCTAAGCGTAATGGTATACAGCAACCACCTTTTGTTTCATAAACAAATACTCTACATATCACGTGACACAACCATGCTATGAGTCTTACAGGAATGTCCAGTTAGACTCTCTGGTCGCAATGAGACGGCTTTAAACAAGTAACTAGTCTCGAGATACATAAATTGAGAAATGATTTTCTTACAAATCATTATTGAAACTGGATGCGTCGATATGAAACGGAATTAGACCCTTTCTTCCTCTGGATTTTCAGGATTTACGATGATACTAAATGTATGTATATATCCAGCTAAATGATTCAGTACCAGTGAAGAATATTGATCTTCAGTAACCAATGCTTGTCGTAAGAGGCGACTAACGGGATCGGGCGTCAGGCTCGCTGGCTTGGTTGACACATGTCATCGGTTCCCAATTGCGCAGATCGATGCTCATGCTGTTGATCACTGGATTGTCTGGTCCAGACTCGATTATTTACAGACCGCCGCCATAAAGCTGGAATTTTGCTGAGTGCGGCGTAAAACTAAACTCACTCACTCGTATCCCAGTTGCGTAGGCTGATGCTCATGTTGTTGATTGTCTGTTTCAGACTCGATCATTTACAGACCGCCGGCATATAGCTGGAACAGTGCGACGTTAAACAAAATGAAATCCAAAACAAATATATAAATGATTCAGTTTTCAGGACTAACACATGGTGAAATCCCAACCTTGCTCATTCTTAGATTTTCAAACCCTGGAAGTACATAAAAATTGACCTTTCCACAATCTATAATTTGACATTCCAGTGGACAAAGTGTAAGGGCCCCTTGTCTCTACATCGCCTTTATTGTGCACATCTATCGCACATGCCCTAAATACACAGAAACAATGTCTTGTTTCATCAAGGACACGAATAACATTGTCTCTGCCAAGATTAGAGCTGGGCAATAGACCATGGCACATTGTCTCTCTTTAAGCAGTCAATGTCAAAGGAAGATCCCCCAAGACAGGTAATACTCATAATACCAGTTTAAGGCCTGCATATATGGCTGTCGCGCCAAGTCCAGCGATCACCTAGTGAGTAGCCAACGGCGTTACAGCTCACCTTGACCACTGACCTTGAACTCTGGACAAATATTGTCACACAATTGTTGGCATATTGCTGTCAGAGCGTCTGTCCATAATAGTATTTTATTTAATAAATATTTCAATGTCAAGAATCTATAGTTTCAGTTTTACGAGAAAGGAAATGACGTTCATTCGTCGTGTTATGCTGATTGATTAATGAGGTAGGTACATGTACTATCTTAAAGATAAGAAACTAATAAGGGAAGAGTTTAAATTTAGAATCTCTTACTACGACTTTAACATAATTATATTGGTTAACACATAGAAAAATATTATAAAGGATTCTGTATGTCATAACTGCCAATCAATATGTCTGGCTTCCTGTATTCACAAGTTAAACCAGCATTACTATATGTCTGTCTGTTTTGGGTATCAGTGAACATAGGATACCTTAGAAAAGTACATATCTAGAATATAACCTTATGGTTTTGCATGAAACGTAGCCTGACACGCTGCAGAGATACGACCTTAAACAAACTCTCTCATATGCCGAATATTCAGTGTAAGAGATTTACATAATTCGAAACGGTATCATCCTCTTTTATCCAGAGTAATATATATCCGTTAACTTAAATACCCTGGACCTATTCGATGCCACAGTTTCGTTTGGGAAGTGACGTCATCATCTCCATATTGCTGGGGCGGTCGGGTAAATAAGTGGTTGAAGCGTTCGCTCGTCACGCCGAAGACCTACTTTCGATTCCCCACATGGTGACAATGTGTGAAGGCCATTTGTGGTGTCCCCCGCCGTGATATTGTTGGAGTATTGCTAAAATCATATACACTCTATCTCGCAATTCGTAACGATTTTATCTCAGTCATGATCGTATTTTGAGAATTTGTCTGTAAATATAATTAGACTCGCATATTTAAAATCGGTCTACAGACGAAGCAATAGTCGCTATCCCGAATATTTAACGTTAATTTCTATTATTTCAAATAATAATTTCCTTCTATCGAATTTCCGTGGGATACAAAGCTGACATAAAACCGAATGTTAAATTTGATCGATATGTTGTAAAAACATATGTGGCTTTAATACAGTGAGTGAGTTTAGTTTTACGCCGCACTCAGCAATTATTTATTGTCGGACAAAATAATACTTACTAGTCTCACCCCAAAAGACCGGTAAACTTAAAGCTCAAGGAATCCTATAACGATGCGAATGTTAAAAGTATCACAATAGGATTGTACCTTCCATTTGACCCGTGAAGGTCCGGGTTAGAATGAACCTCAGTAACCAATGCTTGTCGTAAGAGGCGACTAACGGGATCGGGTGGTCAGACTCGCTGACTTGGTTGACACATGTCATCGGTTCACAATTGCGCAGATCGATGCTCATGATGTTGATCACTGGATTGTCTGATCCAGACTCGATTATTTACAGACTGCCGCCATACAGCTGGAATATTGCTGAGTGCGGCGTAAAACTAAACTCACTCACTCCATTTGTAACTCGAGATACAAGGTCTGTTTAAGATAGGGTCATTGGTTGTTCGGAGAGATTTTACGGTGTTTCAACCAACTATAGCTAGTTTTCACTGCAATGAAAGTGGTTGGTTGGTTTGTTTGACGGAGATTTAAACCAGTAGAATAATCGAAGCTAGGGCACGACAAACCAGTGATGGAGTATCTATCTATCTATCTATCTATCTATCTCATGAGGGCGACATCTTTCATATGTAGTTATTTAGCCTATGTATCAACACATTACCAGAAGAATCTGGAAATGTTCCCTAACATTAGATAAAATGTTCCAATTTTAAGTGAGTGAGTGAGTTTAGTTTTACGCCGCTTTTTAGCAATATTCCAGCAATATCACGGCGGGGGACACCTGAATGGGCTTCACACATTGTACCCAAATGGGATATCGAACCCTTGTCTTCGGCGTGACGAGCGAACGCTTTAACCACTTGGCCACCCCACCGCCCCTCAAATTTTAAATGCATTATACTGAATCGAATTAATAAATTACGGGTAATGTAACAATGGTAAAAAGTAAGCGCCGTAAGCTAAAAAACAGATATTAACACGTGCCAAATTCGACTCATGTACAAAGTCAACAGAGTTCAGGGTTTCAAAATGTAAACGGAGAAAATGTGGAACTTGTAAATATGTAGATTACAATTTATGTGTAAAATTCAAAAGTTGGAAACAACTGTTCCATGTACGCTCTAACCAGTACTATATATTTTATGGTAAGATGAGTCAAGAGAGTCATGAGGAATATGTTTGACAAACAAAGTGCTACAAGGACAGAATGCACGTCCATAACAATAACGGACCCCCCACCACCCCCACCCCCACCCCCAAAGGTGCATCCCCTTAACTCCTAGAAAGGCCCTACCGGTGGGGTAGCCTGATAGTTAAAGCGTTCGCTCGTCACGCCGAAGACCCGGGTTGGATTCCCGCACGGGAGGGTCCACTGTGCGAAGTTTATTTCTGGTGTCTCCAACCGTGCTATTGATGGAATATTGCTAAAAACGGCGTAAAACCATACTGACTGATTGACTACCCAACCGCAAGTGTTAAAACAAGCCAAATGCATTGTATATTTCACGCAGGTGTTCGTCATCTGCTGTCATGGTTACGAGTTTAGCCAATCGGCACACACTTCCGGTGCACGATTTTTTCATGCGGATAATTCAGACTGAGGTTGAAGCGTTGCTTTCCCACGTGGGTGTTATGTCTGAAACCTTTTGGACTTCAAGTTGATAATGATACATGATAAGAACAGATAACAACTGTCAATGGTGGACAAGGAATCTTTACATTTGTGACGACAACAGTCTCCACAGTACAGATGTTATCGGGAGGTAGGGTAGCCTAGTGGTTAAAGTGTCCGCTCGTCACGCCGAAGACCCGGGTTCCATTTCCCATATGGGTACAATATGTGAAGGCCATTTACGGTGCCCGTGATATTGCTGTAATATTGCTACAAGAGGTGTAAACCATACTCACTGACTCACAGGTGGTATCGTAGAGGACTGCCAAAAAAGAACTTGCATTTCCTACTCCGTGGAGGTTTTACTGAGCTTCGTTTTACGCCGTTTTAGCAATAGCCTATTCCAGAAATATCACAGCAGGGGACACCAGAAATGGGCTTGCAACCAAGTGAGGAATCGATCCCGGGTCTTTGGCGAGACGAGCGAACGCAATCACCACTTGGCTACTCCACCGCAGGTTTTAGAAGCACCGTGTTCAAGAATGTGTTGTTAGCGTGTCACTAACGGTATTTCATCAGACGCCACCGCTTCCGTGGTGTAGTGGTTAGAGCGTCCGCCCGGAGAGCGGAAGGTCGCAGGTTCGATCCCCCACCGCATCATACCGAAAGACGTTAAAATATGGTACTTGTTGGTCCCTGCCTGGCGCTCGGTATTAATGGGTACAACAAGTACTGATCGGCTCGGAGTCAGAATAATGTGAACAGTCTGAGTGGGGTATTCATGCTTAACTGTGGCATGGATTCTCAGTGAGGTAGCACTATAGAACCAGCTGAAGTCTGGGCTAGTACAAGCAGACACACATACACATACATGCATGTCGCCATATGAGCGACGTTAAACCCCATTTTACCTAACCTCATCAGACGCCTATAGTAAAATTAGGTATGATTACTGTGACAGTCATCTTCTGCTCACAAGTTATGATTTATAACTTAAACCTATATTTTCTACATTCTCATTCCAGTTTTGTAGGTCGATGATCATGATGTCAGTCACTGGCTTGTCTGGTCCAAGCTCGATTATTTACGTCATATAGCGTGATAATTGTCGAGTGGGTTAAACAACAAGCAAAAAAACTAAAAAGCAAAAGAAAGAGTGGGTGGGTTTAGTTTCACGGCGCTTTTAGCAATATTCCCAACAAGATCATTCTTTATCATGGAATATTGCCAAAAGCGGTGTAAAACCATACTCACTCGTTTCCTCGCATATTTGTCATAAGAACAACCCGTATGTGTTCCGTCCTTCCTAGCACTACGCCATTCGTAAACCTATGGAAAACTGTAGAGTTGCGACAGGTCGTAACGTTACGAATACTTCGTGGATCGGGACCCAGTACCATCTTTTCACATCTTTGTCTATGACCGTATGACGAGGCAAGGGTATCGAATCGCCGATTCAGAATATTCACAATCAAAATGCGGTGTGAACTCACTCATATCTTTGAACCACTGATAGTGTATTCTTCTCAATTATGTTTGTGATATATACTGTAAGCCATTAAAAACGCAATTTGACATTCATACTTTCTTTACTCACACTAATTTCAACATATATAAACCTAACTGGCAGATATGTTGTAAGTGAACATCTGTGAATAATTTCATCTGAAAATGTCCAGTCAACAACAGCATCAGTGACGCAACAACGACATCAAACAAAGGAGGGGTCACTTGCAGTCAATATCGTGTGTGTCCACTGTGCGCTGCAAGACATGCTCGCAGTCTTTGGGGAATTGAAAGACACACATTTCTCAGGAACAGCTGTTGGATGGTCTGCAGCCTCTGATGGTCTGTGGTCTGATCATGACACCACCCCCTCCAAAACGATCATGTTCAAGGACACAGTTTGGCGCAAGTCTTTCTCCTTTACGTCGATAAATCTGTTGACGTCCATCAGCAAAGGATAAGTTAAACTTGGATTCATCTGAAAAAATGACATCTGGCCATGTCCTGTTGCCAAGATTGGCCCCATTTGCTGCCCATCGCTGTCTGGCAAGTCTGTGGCGATGCAATAAGGTTGGACCACGGTACGGGTGACGACACCGGATGTTGAAGGCAGCAAGGCGTCCTTGCACCTTTTGGGCGCTGAAATGACGTTGACTTGTCCCAATTGTCCTCCTTGCCTAATCATCAGCTGTTTGGAACCGATTTCGCAAGTGTGAAACTCGGATATTGCGGTTTTGTCGAGCTGTTATCACAGGTGGTGCACCAGGTCGCGGACGATCAGCAACACTTCCGGTAGCACGAAAACGTTGTCTGAGTCGACTTACCGTGGATCGATGCACATTAAAGTGCCTGGCAATCATCATATCTGAAGCACCTTGGCTGACCATACCGATAACCTGATTCCTTTCGTCTTGTGTCAAGTGTGGCATTTTCTCAAAGTGATTGAGCTCCACAATTCCTTGTGCTTTTACAGGGCCTGGGTGCAGGTAATGTATGTGCACAACATGTTTCATGAATGTGGTTGTGTTTAGGAGAAATGTCAAAGGTTCAGTTTTAAGTATCAAAGTTCATGTGAGAGGAATGCTCCGGGACTTGAACTCGAAATGGGCCAGAATAACAGCCTTTTATCCCTACATCCTCTGTATCGCAGGAAAAAGAACTTTTGTAAGTTTCAGGACAACAAATACCAATTGCGTTTTTAATGGTTTACAGTATATGTTCCAGAACAGTACACACGGCATATGGCGCCTATTTCCTACGAAGAAGTGATTCTTTTGCATCCAGTTAGATAATGTATTTGCTTTTAACGAAAGCATTCAGAATTCAGTGAATATTGTTCATACAGAGTTTGTTTACATGTAAAGCATTGTCCTTGTGTCGGGGGGGTGGGGGGGGTGGGGTGTGTGTGTGTTTGGCTAAGTACATGTGTATCATGCATTGCTGATGCAGAATGGATTGGATATATGCTCTGTCTGTCTTGATGATTGGGTGTCAGGTTTTCGTGGAGATTCGAACTCGGAACTCATTGTCACACATTGCCGCACTAAATCATCTGCTCTATAACGGCAGTCTAGAAGTAACCGGTTCTAGAACAGACACTTGAGTGATTCCCAAAGTAACCGGTTCTAGAATAGACAGTTGAGTGATTCCCAAAGTAACCGGTTCTAGAATAGACAGTTGAGTGATTCACCAATTATAGGTTAAGTAGGAAACCAACAAATAACATAGAAATGTGATATAATTACCAACTTTATTCTGAATTTAACTACGTTTACAAATCTCGACAAAGGAATTACAACGTACAAAATAAAGCAGCATTACAAATTCAAAGGCATAATAATATAAGATCAATGCTTCTAGTTTTATCTGACAAAAATGTTATTATTATCGCTGTCAGTGGTCAGTCTTACAAAATTGGCAGAGGCTGAGTGAAAGTGAGCTTTATATACGGTGAAACCTGTCAAAACCGGCACTGTCTAATCCGGCATATTGTCAAAACCGGCATAAAATCTTGGTCCCGTAATGTACCTTCTTATAATGTGAGATGTAATATGAGATCCAAAAAGCTCGTCCCTTATACATAGGGTAACTGTTCTATAACTTTACATAATGCATAAACTGAGTTAGAGTTTACTGGTAAGAACCTTCTAGTATCTTCCAGAACTCTCCGTCAAAATATAGCACAAGTCTATTTATAGCACAATGCTATACGGAATACCACAGAAACAATACAATAATCTTGAAACACTGTTCCACTATAAATAACACTGCCACATGCGAAACAATGCGATGACATGCATCAGCGACCCTGACCCTGACCACACGATCCCCTTTGTTGTCTCTTACAAGCATATGTTGCGGAAGATCAATTCGTAACCGGATCTTCACGGGTCGTATAAGGCAGTCGAAGTTGCGACGAGAATAGAAAGTGTCGAGTGGGTAGGTTTGTCAAAGCGATGCCTGTCATTGTATTGACATTGCTGCTTATGTAAATCACTGGAATGTCTGGTCTACATTGAACATTTTGCCGTCAAACAACTATGAGAATGCTGAGTGCACCCCCTCACCCTCTCCATCACACCTCACCCCCCTCCACATCCACCCACCCATCCAAAAAAAATATATGAAATACGATAAAATACAACTAAGAGAAACGACCATGTGCCATCACATAAACAACAAAATACATTCACCATATCAACAATCTAAGAACGCCAGGAAAACAACCCGTTCTTTAAGTGTATCAAATGTATTACAAATGTAATTAACCTATACTCTCCCAAAAAGAAACGCATAACTGTATTTCCACGAATTTAATCTGCAAATTGTGAGGTGGGATATAACACCTATTTCTGGATCAGTTGTACCCAAATTTCACAGTTTAAAAGATCAAATGTCCGTTGACATGTATCGCTATAAACGGTTCAATAAGCGAAGGCGTCCCTTCTTGGCGTGTAAGATATGTCTCCCCACATCCTGACACTTTCACCACCATGTTGTCGCCATCTGTGTAAAATATAGAATCAAACGCTCTTCAACCACTTCACCCGTCGACGTCGATGTACTCGTTGACAGGGCAGGGCCAAAATAGCGTCATCTGGCTTCTCGCAAACGGTTACGAATGTTTTGCGCCGACACACTCTTCAAACCAGACACTGCACTTGCGGTTGCTGTAACGGTTCGGGACTCCGCAAATGAAGCATCCGGATGTACCACATCCACGTTGCAGTGGTAATCCGAATTCGCGGCCGATCTTGAGTAGAATTGGTTTGTTGATATCGGTCCCATAAATGATGGTACTCCGAGAACATTGAGGTGACGTGCAACCGCAGATTAAGACTCCCCAGCCTCCAGATGTCCAATGTCAATGCTTCGATAAACAGCAGTGAGTCGAGGCATAACGGTATTCTTTCATTCAGTTAAAAATGTCAATAACCGTCTAAGAGCAAACCGGTCTTATGTAGTCAATCCTGCTCACGATTCCTCAGAACTGTACGAGGATATTGCGGACCATTTTTTATCCATGACATTTTCATAGAAGTTGACATTTTCGAACGTAAATGTGCATTAAAGTTTCTGCGTTTATGCGATCTGAATTCGTTCCATGTACACAAACCAGCATTATAATGGTGAAATTATAACAATCATACAATAAATTTTTTTAAAAATATTTGAAATTTAATCTATCAATAACATCTATGCTTTCCTTTTTTGGAGAGTATATTCTTTTACCTAATTCCTACGCCTAATGAGATTATGAATGAAAAATAATACATATCTTATATTTTAAGATTTTATATTTTTGTAAAGAAGCACAGGTATGCATTTGAATTCGTTTGAATTACTGACGTTGAACACGTTCCCCAGTTTATTAGTGCCAACAATATATAAGGTATCTACCTTCAATCAGTTAATTACATTTGTAATAGTTGTCACTAGCTGTACAGAGTGTCACAGATGGTTGTTCGCTATCTCAGGAATTTCGAAGCGTCGAAGCGAATAACGGTATGCACTGAGGAAAATACAAAGGAACTTCCTACTTTACTTATGTATTCAGCGGTGGTTTATGTCACGCTCTCCTGGCGTAGGTAGTAATGGCTTTACCCTTCTTGTTCATTGAATCAATGAATCAATCAATGAATCAATCAATGAATCAATCAATCAATCAGTCAAACCAATAACATACGGTTCGGTTATGTTACAACATGTACAAATGACGCAAAGTCGCAAAACATTACGAACATGCACTACTAGATTTTTTACAGTTTTTGAATTTACATCTGACATTAACATGTTAAATGTATGTACAGTAGGATTAAAATAGCATTTCTTTGGCAAAAATAGAGACCTTAGATATTGGTATACGTTACATAAAAATATAAAATGGTATTCGTCTTCAATATATCGTGTTTACAGGGCATAATCTATCAACTTTACATTCTTTAACATATCTGGCAGTTTCATTTCGAATCCGGTGTGAACAAACATCTAAATTGAGCAAACGTGGCCCTGAATTTTGAAGTAGTGAGTTCTTTGATTTCAAATTCTAAGCCAAATGATGATTTAAAGGAAATATAGGTTGAATATTTAGTGCTGCTGTCGAGGGCTGCATGCCAATCTTGCTCATAACATACTTTTAGTCTGTATACAAACACCGACAAAAACATTTCTAACACTTGCTACACATTGTTCCTCCCAAAGATATCCAAATCCATACATGTAAAGAATATGTTTGATTTTAGCGGCCCGGTTAGTCTTCCCATTGGTAGAATCTAGTGAGTGAGTGAGTTTAGTTTTACGCCGCACTCTATATTCCAGCCATTTTGGCGGCGGTCTGTAAATAATCGAGTCTGGACCAGACAATCCAGTGATCAACAGCATGAGCATCGATCTGCACAAATGGGAACCGATGGCATGTGTCAACCAAGTCAGCGAGCCTGACCACCCGATCCCGTTAGTCGCCTCTTACGACAAGCGTCTAGTCGCCTTTTGTGGCAAGCATGGGTTGCTGAAGACCTACTCTACCCCGGATCTTCACGGGTCTGGTAGAATCTAGAACTCATAGCTTGTAACATTTTTTCACCAATCTTGTATCAGGCATATTGCATATTTTACACCATTAAGCAACGACCCTTTTATAAGTAAAAATATACATTGGGTAGCGTCCACATTCTCCTCTGACAACATGGTTCGACGTTGAGGTCTTAATCCCAAGAAATCGTTTGAACATTTGTAAAATTTCAACTTCTTGATAAGTATCTAAACCCCATATTTCCGAACCATAGGGAAGAATAGGACTAATTTAGTGTCAAAAAATCTTTAAAAATAGATCATATGGCAATGGATTAAGTATATGTAAAGATTTAAGTACATTATACAAGCATTTTTTCGCTTGTAAAGCTGCACTATTTACATGAGAAGTCCATGACAATTATCTTGAATAAATAACATCTAAATATTTAGAAGACCATACAATTTCTAAATTCAAAACATTTCTTATGTTTCGATAATTTGCCGCCATTTTTAAAACCAACTCTATTTTTTTCTAAGTTTTCAGATAACTGATGACTTTCACAAAAGCCTTCTAAAACATTAATACATTTTTGTAGACCACATATAGTATCAGCAAATAACACAAGGTCATCAACAAATACTGATGCTCTCTAATCTGAAACACGTGCTTGTCACAAGTCCATCCAAGGGGACGATGTAATACCTGGTCACTCCTCTGTACAGAACACCTGTACATGTTTAAGCTGGCTCTAAATGTATCCGGTCATTCCTCACAACATGGTATATCTGGTGGATTACGGAACATCACGAGTGTACAAAACGGAATCGGAAACGCATCCTGTCCGTTTGTTTCCATCATCGTTTGTGCATGACAAGTCAGAATGACAGTCCGGAATCGATTCCTTAGATGGATCAGCCGAATCTGGTTGTATTGCTGACGTGACGTCACGCGAGGACGGCCGGTCCGAGGCAAATCTCTCGTGATCCCATCATGTTGAAAACGCCCCTATAGAGATGAGATCGTGTTTCGATGGACACCAAAATGTCTGGCCACTTCATTTTGGGCCATTCCAGTCTCCAGCATACCCATGGCGCGGAGACGCTTATTTTCTGTTAGCCGTGGCATGACGTACGCCCAGTTAATTAACGTGTTTTCGATAACATTCAGAAGCTAGAGAATACTCAACCGTTCTTCAATTTTCAATATCAGGTGTGTGAGCTTCAGGTGTCAAAAAGTATGCAAAAAGGGGGTAAGTTCATTGTGCACAACGTGCACGTGCCACGTGCGATACGTGAAATCAAATTTCATGCAACGTGTTTATTTTGTGTTATTAGTCAGTTAGTTAGTCACGTCAAAGACCCGGGTTCGATTCCCCACATGGGTACAAGGTGTGAAGCCCATTGCTGGTGTCCCCCGTCGTGATATTGCTGCAAATATTGCTAAAAGTGGCGTTAAGCTCGCTTACTCAATTAGTTAGCTTCGGGCATAAAAGGAGCCGGATTTTGTAATGTGTAATCTTTATCGTTACGAGAAGTTGTGGTGCTGGATTTAAAGTGCCACAGCTGTATCATGCACACGATCCATCATGGTTAAGCCTGATCACACAGAGCCACTATGGCTTCATATTCGACCTGAAGACTTTTAACCTTCTTCTTGTTGTCGTCATAGAAATGAATCTCAGTACGTTTACCAGTGTAGCAGGTGAGATACCAGAGTCCGCCATACCGGCCTAAAGACCCCAGAGATCGCACAGTAGATCCACATCCAGATAGTCGCTCGGTCTTTCTGTCCTTGAACGAATACGCTGAGAAACTTCCCAGTGTATCGGTCCAGTATACATGCTCTTTATATGGGAAGATATGGATATCGGCATCTTTCGTTTCGAGTACCCGGGCTCTTAACATTTGTCCATTTCTTATATCTATAATGGTTATTAATATTTTAAGCCGTCTGAGACTGCTGCACCAATACAGTCGTTCTTTGTCCACACGGAGGCAAGACAGTCTGCACGTAGTCGTTATACTATATATCTTCTTTGGTCTCCGAACAAGCGTACGACTGTGAGCTCTAATACAATCCTTTAACACATCCACCACCCCCTGTGACTTCTGAACAAAGTACATGGTGTTGTGTTTGGTATCAATGTCCATATATTTCGAACATATGTCATTAACCCTCCTTGCCTGCCAGTCGTGTGTTGATATAGACTTAAGGATATAGCATTTAGATACTTGAAGGTATTCAAACAAGTATATCTCTTTTTGGTTGAAATCCATCATAGCTCGTGAAATATTCCCAGAAATAGTTACAGTTCGTTTTGTAAAAGTCCATGTTTTCGGGTCCAACAAATACAATGCATGTTTCCATCCGTTTCTGCCAGTGTACTGTTGCAACAGATTTAATGATGTATTTAGACGAATAGGTGATTCAGCTCTGTCTTTAAGCTCCGCTCGCCTTGAGGACGGTATCACGTCTGTCGTTGATCCTCCAGCATCCGATGTCCGTGCCACATACACCAGGAACTCACTGGGCATTGTATCCTGAGTGGGTACAAGTCTGTCATTAACCAGCCAACATGGCCTCCTTGTGCCTTTGGCTCCAGCCTTTATAACTATAGCATTACAGTCCTTCCTATCCAGACAGACTTTTACACATTGTGGCAAACTTTTCCAGTACTGGAAGCGTCCAGTTGTTGCAGGATAGTACTTGGATGACTTTGTCCAGGAGGATGATTTCAAGCACACAGTCATTTGTCCAAGGGCGATGAAGGTCAACAGGCGCACCAACTCCATACTGTCAGTCCCTCAAACGTTGGGGAACCGTCTCTTACTGCGACAGCAACGTGAAGGCATATGGCGAGAACTCGGCTCGGTGGAGTTTCACATTGTGCCCAATTTGTTACAAATATTGATTAAGTCAGCTTTCCAAAGTAAAGGATTAATAATTAATTTAGAGATAACAAAATTGTTAAATTACTGTCACTGGTCTACTGTAAACACATATGTTTATGCCTTGTTGAAAGAATTACACGACTTTTTCTGTCATTCAGTGTGAAAATGTAGCTTGTTACAGATGTGTTATCAGTCGCACATAGAAATGAAAAAAGAAATGGTAATTAAATATAAAAAATGAAAGTTACCCACACACTTCCATTGCCCAATAAACTACTCTATAATTGGCCTTTCCCTTCATACTTGGTAAATAAGTGTATATAGACCCAGTTTTGTCTAAATAATGAATAATTTTCAATTGTTTTTTCAGATATCGTGCTCACAAAAAAAGACAGACGAATATTCCAGGAGAATGTTTATGTGCAATACATAGAAATATAAATTCAAATGAATATCAGTTCATGTCACCTCCTAACCTGGTGAGAAAAGTAAGGTAGTCTGGATCAATGAATCATAGATCCACGTCCATGATGTCTACAGCCTGCAGTGGGAAGTACAAGCTTAACTCTAAACTTTATTGTTTAGACAAACTTACTTGTTTAAGGAAATGAAGGCTTTATCCTTGAAGCGTTGCAAACATTATCAACATCATGCTAGTGAACATTGTCAGAAAAGATGTAATATTATAGGCCTTATAGAGGGAACAGGGTCATGAGCATGTTGTAATACAAGCTTTAGAACGGGAACAATGTCATAAGCATGTTATATGATAGGCCTAAGAGTGGGAACAGGGTCATAAGCATGCTATATTATAGGCCTTAGAGTGGGAACAGTGTTATAAGCTTTTTATCATATAGGCCTTAGAGTGGGGACAGGGTTATAAGCATGTTATCATTTAGGCTTTGGAGTGGGACCACGGTCATAATCATATTGGCCTTAGAGCGGGAACGGGGTCATAAGCATGATATCATTTAGGCCTTAGAGTGGGAACGGGGTCATAAGTATGTTATCATATAGGCCTAGAGTGGGAACAGGGTTATAAGAATGTTTCATTATAGGCCTTAGAGCGGGAACAAGGTCATAAGCATGTCATCATATAGGCACTAGAGAGGGAACATGGTCATAAGCATGTCATCATATAGGCACTAGAGAGGGAACAAGGTCATAAGCATGTCATCATATAGGCACTAGAGTGGGAACTTGATTATAAGCATGCTTCATTATAGGCCTTTGAGAGGGAACATGGTCATAAGCATGCTATCATTTAGGCCTTAGAGTGGGAACAGTGTTAAAAGCATGTTATCATATAGGCCTTAGTGGGAACAGGGTCATAAGCATGTTATCATTTATGCCTAAGAGTGGGAACAGGGTTATAAGTATGTTATCATATAGGCCTTAAAGTGGGAACACGGTCAGAAGCATGTTATATTATAGGCCTAGAGAGGGAACAGGGTTATAAGCATGTTACATTATAGGCCTTAGAGTGGGAACAAGATTATAAGAATGTTATCATATAGGCCTTAAAGCGGGAACACGGTCGTAAGTATGTTATCATATAGGCCTAGAGAGGGAACAGGGTTATAAGCATGTTTCATTATAGGCCTTAAAGTGGGAACAAGATTATAAGAATGTTATCATATAGGCCTTAGAGTGGAAACACGGTCATAAGTATGTTATCATATAGGCATAGAGGGGGAACAGGGTTATAAGCATGCTATCATTTAGGCCTTAGAGCGGGAACAGGGTTATAAGTATGTTATCATATAGGCCTTAAAGTGGGAACAAGATTATAAGAATGTTATCATATAGGCCTTAAAGTGGGAACACGGTCATAAGCATGTTATCATATAGGCCTAGAGAGGGAACAGGGTTATAAGCATGTTACATTATAGGCCTTAGAGTGGGAACAAGATTATAAGAATGTTATCATAGGCCTTAGAGTGGAAACACGGTCATGGGAACAGGGTTATAAGCATGCTATCATTTAGGCCTTAGTGGGAACAGGGTCATATGAGCCTAAGAGTGGGAACAGGGTTATAAGTATGTTATCATATAGGCCTTAAAGTGGGAACAAGATTATAAGAATGTTATCATATAGGCCTAGAGAGGGAACAGGGTTATAAGCATGTTACATTATAGGCCTTAGAGTGGGAACAAGATTATAAGAATGTTATCATATAGGCCTTAAAGTGGGAACACGGTCATAAGTATGTTATCATACAGGCCTAGAGAGGGAACAGGGTTATAAGCATGTTACATTATAGGCCTTAAAGTGGGAACACGGTCATAAGTATGTTATCATATAGGCCTAGAGTGGGAACAGGGTTATAAGCATGTTACATTATAGGCCTTAGAGTGGGAACACGGTCATAAGTATGTTATCATATAGGCCTAGAGAGGGAACAGGGTTATAAGCATGTTACATTATAGGCCTTAGGGTGGGAACACAGTCATAAGCATGTTACATTATAGGCCTTAGAGTGGGAACACGGTCATAAGTATGTTACATTATAGGCCTTAAAGTGGGAACACGGTCATAAGTGCACATGAATCATACGATCATTGAGTATATCCAATCAAAGTAAAGACCAACGCTTAAAGGCACTATTTCAAACTACACTTCTCTAAAAATATATAATGCATTTCTCTCAATACTATCAGCCCTCAGGGAAGCTACCCTATAATTTATTCCAAATAAAGTTACGTATTTAGATTACAGTATTAAATTTTTAAAGTAATTGAGACTGAGAAGAATTAAAGTATTTGTGACAAGTTAACATGGTTAACAATGCCACAACACCATTACATTATATAACACCAGTGTTTGATATTGGGGAGTCCTGGGTCCTGGAGGTCTTCTTTCATGGTAGTTGAATCTAGGGACCCCTAAATCTTGATTTTTTAACATGACTATGACGACAACCACTTGACATGACAGATGCCCTATCTTAAGCGCAATAGCTACATGTTGCAATTGCAGTGTTAGGATCCAGCTGTTACAGATAACTACGATTAAGTGTTCCATACATATTGATTTGAAAATAAACCAAATTTATCGCTTTGTTAAAACAAAATCAGCAGCAATAATATCCATTCGGCGACGCTTACGTAACTGCGACTCAACAAGAGACATTGTGTTATTACCATTTTAAAAGGTAGGGGCTGCATTCTCCTATGAAGGAACTGATTGATCTGGTACGACGTCGGGAATATCTCTGTCTCTTAATTTTCTAAATGGATTGTATCGTCTAAGGAAGCAGCACCATAATCAATTACCGAGCATACGCTTGTAACGTATGCAAATTCAGGCCCCCAGAACGGCCATTTATAATGTACATGTATAAGAAACAATCGATACATATATCCTTTATTTTAGGGGTAAAGGGTGTCCTTTTTAGGGAGTGTCTTTACTCAGAATTGGTGGTGGTGGTGTGTGTCAGTGTGTGTGTGTGTGTGTGTGTGTGTGTGTGTGTGTGTGTGTGTGTGTGTGTGTGTGTGAGTGAGTGAGTGAGTGAGTGAGAGTGAGTGAGTGAGTGAGTGAGTGAGTGAGTGAGTGAGTGAGTGAGTGAGTGACCCAGATAGCATTCGGACGTTGGCCCAACGTTGGCAATGTTGGCAAAACCATTGCCAACGTTGGACCAACGTCTGAATGCTATCTGGGAGTGAGTGAGTGAGTGAGTGAGTGAGTGAGTGAGTGAGTGAGTGAGTGAGTGAGTGAGTGAGTGAGTGAGTGAGTGTGAGTGAGTGAGTGAGTGAGTGAGTGAGTGAGAGTGAGAGTGAGTGAGTGAGTGAGAGAGTGTGTGAGTGAGTGTGTAAGTGAGAGTGAGATAGAGAGAGATAGATATATGTAGGTCCCGGTTAGACTGCATGCCCCCAGTAGTCATGTCGTATGATCGACTAAAGAATCGGGAGGTCAGGCTGGGAGATATGGCTGGGTGCATGTCATTGTGTCTCAGTTGCGAGGACACATGCTCATGCTGTCAATCACTGCACAGATTAGATTAGATTAGATTATTTATAAACTGCTAATATGTAGCAGATGTATAGATAATTGCTGAGTGAGATAGGATTATTAGACACAGTATTTCATATCGTGACTAAAACAAGTTAAACTCAGAATGTAAAAACCTGCGGACGAAAGCATAGGCGGATCAAGAAGGACAAAGGGTGGGTGGGTGCGGTGCGCACCCCTGCACCCCCCTTTTGTCCTGAAGTTTATTAAATGAACATTGAAACTCTCGTGAAAATTAAGTGTGCACCCCTCCTTTTCTCAATAGTGTGTACCACCCACCCCCACCCCTTCTAAAAAAGCTGTATCCGGTCCTGGGAAGACAGTAAAACAACAAGAATATCCCAGACATAAATGTAGAACTGGTATGTAAATCTAAAACTACAGACAATACAATAAATGACCAGTCTAAGTAAACTGACTATAATTTATAGCAGTGTAACGAATAACACTGAGCCTAAGTTTACTCAAACTGATAAATACCAGATTATAGATCGCCAACAACTGAAGGTGTTTATTGTGATACATGCTTACAATCACTCTGGCTACATGTACATTACTAGTATATATATCCTGTACAACTGATAGTTAGTATTCACCTGACGATGGGGCGACACAAACATAATAGTGAAAGAGTTAATGATTGGCTGACAGGAAAAGTGTCAACAAACTCGTGCTATTTTCCAACCGATATATTTCAATGCCAAGTGAAACGGAGATGCTGTGTATAGAAGACGTCGAGGAAGGGTGCTTTTAATTATGAAAATCATGGAAATGATGACATAATGTTTTAATAATGCCAAGACATGGTAACGGCCAATGCAGAAGTTGTAAATCGTGTTGTAAATATTAAAAGTGTTGTATATACATAATAAAGAAGTTGTCAAGCATAAGACAAATATTATGGAGGTTAACGTCTTCCTTATTGTATACACAACGTTTCACCACGTCATTCACCTGACGAAAGGGCAAGGAAAAGTCCAGAAACGTTGTGTATACAATAAAGAAGACGTTGACATCTATAATATATTGTCTTATACTTGAATACCAACTTCTATATGGCTCTCAAGAACCTCATAAGACTGAATATCATATTAATTATGCAAGCGTACAAATACTACATTTGCCACAGATGCATTACGTATATAGATGACGCAAACCTTGCCAAAATTTAGAACAGACAATGCATAGACATTGGTTCGGATGACACATTCATTCTTTGCAATCTCGCAAAAGGCGGAAACTGTTAAAATGAAACTTACATTTTGAATAAAAACAACAACCCCAAAACGGTATCGTACGTGCGCTTTACTACATGAGATTTACATATCTGTCATTACGGAGGAAAGATTTACAGTAGTATTTAGCACCTCTAACTATAACTAACAAACTAACTAACTTGAAATAAATGCTTGCTCATTCCTTGATGCGTTAACCCTACCAATAAACAAGTGTAAACTGGAGGATATTTGGAGTGCTCGCCCTTTGAACGTTCTTCTTCCGTTTTCTTTCATTTATCCATACTATCACTTTTACGATACAGTTAACAAGCTGTTCTACTGGGTATATCCGACAAGCTTCTGAGAAACTAAACAAAGTGGACAGCGGATTTTGTCGTGACGGGACGTTTATTATGCAATGTTGATACTCAGCTGAAGCCATTTCGGTTGCATCGGATTGTGTCAAAGTGTGGTTCTTCAAATTTACATGCAAGAAATAAACGCTGTAAAACTTTTCTGTGACTCGGACAGGAGTCCAATCTAAATCCATCTTTAGACATTTTTCCTGGCATGTAAACTTAGGTATGAATCGGAATAGAACGAAAGTTAGATGATTATGATAAGAAGAGGAATGACCTCACGTTTGTTTTATGAGAAATTAAAAGTTTGGCTTCATGAGCGTATAGGATTTCGACTCAATAACGAAAAACATTTTTTTCGAATGGTGTTTGGTTGCATATGTTATGATGTTAGATGTCGCTGACCGATTCAATTCATTCTTATGTCGATCGTTATGGGTTGTTATTGTGTAAGTATGGCCTTATCAGTACTGCATTGAAAAGTGAACTGTGAAGGGATGTGTGAGCACAGCAAAAATGAATAACATAAGCGAAGTGTAATTTCTGAGGCTAATTTCTAGCTACATGTATATCTAGTTGTAGATTTTCTTCAAATTTATCACCGTTTATGTTTGATTGTATCCTCATGTTAATTATATTTGTATTTTCTGTTTACAGACTAACCATGGATACTGTAGACTTGTCACCAACTGACTGAAACAGTGACTGAAATATTCTTCTTCAACAACCATTCAGAGGGGTTATTGATGCATGCAGGTTAAGAATGTGCTGACGGAATGACTCAAAGTATGACTGTCAGCGTAGATTAGTATTGAAACAAAAGCCAAATGTACCATTCTTCTAGATTTTCTAAGCCAGCTTGTCCAACATCTACATTCATGGCATGGAAGTGGCTGCAGTCGAGGGAGACGGGATCTCCCATTCAGGTCGGAGAGACAAGCAAAATCACTAAAACATTCTACTCTTCGATGAAAGCTGTCAACAGCTGGGACCCCAACAGAAACACAGACCACTGTCACCATGGAGGGATATTCAACTTTGATTTTTCTGCTGATGGGTAAGTTTGGGAAGAGCAGAGGTGAGGTGAAATTGGGTTTAACGTCGTGCTTGAGAATATTTCGCTCATATGACGACGTGCATGCGTGTGTATGTGTATGTGCGGCTGCTTGTACTAGCCCAGACTTAAGCTGGTTTTATAGTGCTAGCCCACTGAGATACCATGCCGCAGTGAAGCATGAATACCCCACTCAGACACATTATACTGACTCCGAGCCGACCAGTCCTTGTTGTACCCATTAATGCCGAGAGCCAGGCAGGGACCAACAAGTACCATATTTTAACGTCTTTTGGTATGCCGCGGTCGGGGATCGAACCCGTGACCTTCCTGCTCTCCGGGTGGACGCTCTAACCACTACACCACGGAGGCGGTCGGGAAGAGCAGAGAATAGTGCCCCTAACATTATGACACGTAAGCATTGCTTGCGGTCATCATTGTCCTCATGCTAAGAATTCAAGATTAAAGGGTCCTTAGATTCAACTACCATAAACAAATATATCTCGCGGACCCAGGACTCCCCAATATCAAACACTGGTGTTTGATATGTTAGTGATGTTGTGGCATTGTTAACCATGTTAACATGTTGCCAAATACTTTAATTTTTCTCAGTCTCCTTAAAATTAGATCTTATTCTTGAAATGTCATCAGATATTTGTTTAGCGCTACCAAGATAAAGATTTAATTTAGTGCATAAGTACCAACCCATGATGCATCATTGATACAAATTTGTGAAATCTCTTTCTGGTACTTTCCCCAAACCTGATGCTAAGATTGTTTATAGTGTGTACCCACTTACCGTAGAGATGATTATTTATTATCCATGGTGACTGTTGCAGGTCGATGTTGGTGGCAGCCTGTGAGAGACAGAGCATTCTTGTGTTCGATCCCTTCAATGGGAAGTTTGTCGCCCACAAGAACAACGCCCACCAAGACTGTGTCAACTGTGTCAGGTACAGCATGACAAGCGAACACTTTAACCACTAGCTATCCCACTGCCCCGTAACAAGTTCAGCAAGAGATTAAAAGTAAAGAAATATTTTATGGTTAGAACACAGGTACCAGTAGATATAAACATGATTTTTTAGAGTTCTTACTTACCCTTTTAGAGAAGTTTAAGAAAGTTTGTTAACCAAGATTAACATTCAGTTTTCTTTTATTTGTTAAAACCAGGCAAGGTTTTCAATATTTCTGTAAAACACATATAAACCAATTACCA
Organism: Haliotis rubra; assembly: GCF_003918875.1. NCBI lineage: Eukaryota > Metazoa > Mollusca > Gastropoda > Lepetellida > Haliotidae > Haliotis > Haliotis rubra. Next base: position 573,755 of record NW_025767305.1, on the reverse strand, counting down.
AGAAAGAACACTGAAAAGTGGGAATCTCACCTTTGAAGCAGGTTGAAAACGTTATAGTTTTACACTGTAATACCATCAAATTTTACATAAACATTCCCTTCTTTATCATATAGGATAATTAGGCAGTGACTTGTTTAGCTATTGGTCAAAGAAACCACCTCACCTAGTTTTGGAATGTAAAAACTCACACACCATCTGCCTAGTACATCTTTCTGAGGCATGAAGTAATTGACTATAAAAGTCAAAGCACCATCAGTAGCTATTTGCTTCAATGTTCTTCCTATTATTCCAATCAGGTTCCACATATGATATGACTTGTGTTTGCTTCAAACAAAATGGCAGTAGTCAGGCAATCTATTTGGTAATGAAGATCTATGTTGTAATAGTACCCATACAATGGGTTTGTCTTCCTGCACCCATCTGACAGTAAATATGCTTTTCAAATCAAGGGAAATCTGCAGGGCAGTTTACAAACAGGATGCCAGTTTCATTTATACACGATTTTAATTGGACTGTGCTTAGACTCTTTTTAGCCAAACATAATTAATCAGTTAATTCCCATGTTTAAGGAAGATGGGTCCTATGTGTAAACTTGATAAATGGCAAATAAACTTTCACATTGCGAATACCCATGAAGGTCGGGGTTAGAATGAACCTTCAGTAACCCATGCTTGCCGTAAGAGGCGACTAATGGGATCGGGTGGTCAGGCTCGCTGGCTTGGTTGACACATGCCATCGTATCCCAATTGCGCAGATTGATGCTCATGCTGTTGATCACTGGATTGTCTGGTCCAGACTCGATTATTTACAGACCGCCGCCATATAGCTGGAATATTGCTGAGTGCGGCTTAAAACTAAACTCACTCACTCACTCAAATTGTGAAAGAAAACATTATACTTTCACATGCCTTGCAAAATAATCCTGTGTAAAATGTAGTAAAGATGAGAGCATGATATAATTAAGAAAAGAATTCACCAATAGGTGCCAACATTCGAGGAACCCACAGAAGCTTACTCAGTATTCATTACTGACAAAATGTAAAGTGCTGTAGTGCTCATATACCCATTCTCACTTGCAATCATTATTACTACCAATATGTTTTTCAGATTTCTAGACACTCGAACATTTGCCACTTGTTCCGATGATTCCACTGTTGCATTATGGGACGTGCGGAATCTGCAGCAGCGCATACAGACACTGGAGGGTCACTCGAACTGGGTGAAGAACATTGACTATGCCTCCAGCCTGGGTCTTCTGGTCACCTCGGGGTTCGACGGCAGCATCTACACCTGGGACATCAACAAGTAAGCAGTGAACAAAAATGTGTGCTATGATGTTGGGTGACGCCACTTGATGAGTTGCTACCCGTGAAGGTCCGGGTTAGAACTGGTCTTCAGCAACCCATGCTTGTCGTAAGAGGCGACTAATGGGATCAGGTGGTTATGCTTGCCGACTTGGTTGACACATGCCATTGTGTCCCCATTGCGTAGATTGATGCTCATGCTGTTGATCACTGGATAGTCTGGTCCAGGTTCGATTAATTACATATATTGTTAGCTGGAAAATTGTTAAACAACAACCCAACCAACCCACTTGATGAGTTGCAGTAATTATTTGCTTTTTGTTAGGGCATGAAATTCTGGAGTTATGCCCCTTGACCTTGCCAGAATTAACTCCCTTTGTCTACCACCAATAAACAAAACCTCAAGAAGGGTTAATTGGGCTGAGGATGATGAAATAAAACTTTGCTGGGAACCCATTTAAACATAAAAAAGATGATGTGACCATTGTGAGCTTGACATCCAACAAAGACAAAAAATAATGGCCGAAGTGAATGTAGTGTCACTTGACTTTGTTGATATAGTTGATGATTGAGATAGGATACTCAACTCAACATTTGTCACTTCCAAAAGTTGTATTTCATCTTGCATGAAGATGTTTGGAGATCCAACCGAATAGATAAAGTAAACCTGAGTAATTTACGCTAACATTTTCAAGCTCATACCACCAGAAATAGAATTATGCTTTTCATAGAAAAAAGATATGGTCTCTGCATAGGTCACAAGTCAATTAACCTGTGAAGATCTGGGCTAGAATTCATATTCAGCAGCCCATGGTTGTTGTACAAGGTGAATAACAGGATTGGAAGGCTACCTAAGTCCTTGTTGACTTGCGTGATGCCTGTCATCATATGTTAGTTGCATAGATTAATGCTCATGATGTCTGTCACTGGATTGTCTGGTCCAAAGTCGGTTATTTACAGACCATTGCTATATAGCTGGAGGTGAGGTGACATGGGGTTTAATGTCGTACTTGAGAATATTTTGCTCATATGATGACGTGCATGCGTGCATATTTGTATGTGCGGCTGCTTGTACTAGTCCAGACTTAAGCTGGTTATATAGTGCTAGCCCACTGAGATACCATGCCGCAGTGAAGCATGAATACCCCACTCAGTATACTGACTCCTAGCCAACCAGTCCTTGTTGTACCCATTAATTCCGAGCGCCAGGCAGGGACCAACAAGTACCACATTTTAACGTCTTTTGGTACGGCACGGCGGGGATCAAACTTACAAGCTAGTGGTGGTCGACCTTCTGCTCTCCAGGTGACTCTCTCTAACCACTACACCATAGAGTTTGGAGGCGGTCGCTATATAGCTAAGTGGTCGCTAGAAAATTGCTAAGTGCAGCATGTAACAAACACAAGTCAGATGAGTACAAGCAGAGTGTAACTAGCTTTATGACTATGCTTGTAAATGCTGTTGTATCAAACAGTGGCCTAGTGGGTGGAGTGTCTGCCTGGAGAGCAGAATGTTGGTGGTTTGACCCTGACCACGACATCCCAAAATATATTATGTCCTTGTTACCCTGGCAATAAAGGGATAAAACAAGTCAGAAGTAGATGTGTCTGTTTAAACTGTAGCAAGGTATATCAGTGGGCAAGTCCAGACTATTGCAAGCTGCCACACATACACATGCTGGCAGTGGGGTAGCCTTGTGGTTAAAGCTTTCACTTGTCATGCCGAAGAGCGGTCAATTACCCAGATTGATACAGTGTGTGAAGCCCATTTCTGGTGTCCCCTGCCGTGATATTGCAGGAATATTGCTAAAAGTGGCATGAAATATTCACTCACTGAATACATTTTGCTATATTAATGCAATATTATTTATGCAATAGTAAACGTTAGATGTAAATGTTAGATGCAATGGTTTTGTGAAAGAAAAAACCTTCCTGCACCTCAAATTTCTGATAATATATATTAAAGGTCAGTGAAGCAGTCTTTTCTCTTTCTTCAACTCTATATTTAAAGTTACCCGTGAAGGTCTGGGTTAGAATATTGATCTTCAGTAACCAATGCTTGTCGTAAGAGGCGACTAACGGGATTGGGTCAGGCTCACTGACTTGGTTGACACATGTCATCGGTTCCCAATTGCTCAGATCGATGCTCATGATGTTGATAATAATAATAGTAATAATGTATTTATAAAGCGCCTAATATCCATCGTAGAGATGCTCAGTGGCGCTGTGACAATATTGGTGAAGGAAATAGTTCATATAACTTTACAGAAAGGCAGCAGTGAATAGATGGGTCTTTAGCAGAGATTTAAAAGTTCTTTCGATGAAGTGTTCCTGATTTCCTTTGGAAGACAGTTCAAGGGTTTAGGGCTGGCACAGGAGAAGGCTCGGTCAGACAGTTGGTTTGGAGATCTGTGTTGAGTTAGGAGAGAGCCAGAGGAGGATCGGAGACTTCGCTGAGGTACATACAGAGAGATGAGATGTTTGAGACAGTCAGGAAAGTTATCATTGTAGAGGCAGTCATGAGTCAGAATGAGGATTTTGAAGGTAATTCTTGCAGAGATGGGGAGCCAGTGTAGAGACTGTAGTACTGGGGTGATATGGTCATGACGATGAGTGTGGGCGATACATATGGCAGCAGAATTTTAGATTCTTTGAAGTTTCTGGAGTGATTTATATGAGAGGTTGGCATATAGTGAACTACAGTAGTCGAGTTGGAAGTGACAAGACAGTGCATCAGAAGTTTACAAGTGTCAGTATCAAGGTAGTTGTGGACTTTGCTGATGTTATGGATGTTGTAGTAGCAGGCTCTACTGATGGAGGTGATGTGTGCATCCATGGACATGTTGGAATCACTGGATTGTCTGGTCCAGACTCGATTATTTACAGACCACGCCATATAGGTGGAATATTTCTGAGTGCAGCGTAAAACTAAACTCACTCACTCACTATATTTGAAGTAATTTCTTTACACTATATTTTCAGCTACTCAACAGAAACTACAGCTCGTAAGAAGGTCTTCTACTCTAACTCGCTGATGCGCTCAAAGCTGACACCAGATAATTCCAAACTCATCATCACTACAGCTGGGGGCTTCCTTGTCATCATCCACGACCTTGACCTTGCCAAGTTGTCAGATGACCTGAGTGGGTTTGAACCTAACATCTATCGCATGATGCAGCTGAATCCAGAAGGAAGTGGTCTGGCTATCATGTACAACAAGGTGTTCGAGAGGAGGAGAAACCGGGTGGAAATCATCAGCGACTTCCCGGCAGAAAACCAGGCCAAGGTCATAGCTTCCCTGCAGGTTGGTTTAAAGACTCATCAAATGAGGTGATGGGGTAGCTCTATTGTTAAAGCGTTCGCTCGTCATGCCAAAGTTCAAGGTTCGCTTCCCCACTTGGGCACAATGTGTGAAGCAGTGTATGAAATAAGGCCTGTCCGACCGCCCGAGACAGGCTAGATTTCTGACGGACGGTCTAAATTTACAGCTAGCAAGCCCGATGGTCTGGTAAATGTTTTTTTTAGATATTCCATACATCTGAGTAAATTCACCATATCTTGGTGTCTGGTCTGGTTAAATCCATTTTGGGCTGGTAACATTTTGAAGTTACCAGCCCTGATGTCTGGATGGGGTTTGGCTTATTTCATACACTGTACATCTGGTCTATCTGTCAAAAATGATGTTGTACAGTGTTGCCTCCCTTGAGCACTCCAGAAACGTATGATCATGCCTGTAGTTTGACTCCTGGTGAGTTCTTAGGGACCGTTCATAATTTAATGGATTTGGGGTGTGTGTGTGTGGGGTGGGGGTGCGTGTGTGTGATGACTTTGAGGGGGTCACCCATTTTGTTCTGGGGAGGTAGGGGGTCATCAATTTTGTACACATGTACTAGGGGGTATCAATATTGTACATAAAAAGATTTAAAAATTAAGCTTAAAAAATATGGGAAGGAGGTGTGGGGGGTCATTGATTTTGTACATGACCTGCAGTAAGGGTCACTTACTTTGTACATAAATTTTAGGGGGTGTCATTCTCATGTACATGCTTCTCCATAAAAATCATCATCACCCCCCTCGCCATTAATTATGAACAGCCCCTTCTCAGGTTTCTAGGTTGTCAGGATCATATCTGTGTCCATCCTCGATAATCTCCAGGGTATACGTTCTGATAAATCTCCACTATACCCATGTCTCGAGCCGATGATTTTATTATCTCCCTTTGCTGGCTCCACATTCTCACAGTAGCCAATCAGATAAGCTGCCGTTACAACCGAGCTTGCCAGTGTCAACAAAGATAGCAGTCGCAGCCGCAAAATTTTGTTTGCAGTGCGACTCAGAATTTGGGGGAAAACATGCAGACAAATTCACAGGTCTGAAATCTTAAAAAAATATATGCAAGAACTCCTTCTACCTCTATCAGAGTACTTCTGCAACAATATATTATTATGTTGCCAAGTTTAATCGGTTAGATAATTTAAAAAGCAAAAGTGAGTGCCGATTGGTACGCTCAACTTCCCAGCGTAGACACCTGATTGGATAAAAAGCAGACCAAGGGAGGTAATAAAATCATCGGATCGAGCCATAGATGCATATAGGGTATAGTGGAGATGATCTGTGTCAAAGTGGTAAAGCCATGGGTGGTATCGTCTTTTGCCAGTCGGGCAAGTTGTTTATTTAAAGAGTAAGAGGATTATGAGGCATGGTCAACTGGGTTTGTTTGTTTAACTAATCCCACACGGCCTTCACCAGTAGAGGGAATGATTTTTGATCAGTTATTACATTGCTGTTCACTTTATCCCATGATGGCAAATGCTTTGGTAAACGTTCAGTTTGTTCCAAATGGTCGGGAGGGTAGACGTTTAGTGTATCAGGGATATAAGTTTCGAATTAAGACTACAGTCCGTTTGAGTCAGAAACGGACCGATGAATTGCAAATTTTATCATTGTACAAATTTGCCACATAAATATAAATAGTACACATGTTTATCATTTACTAATACCCAACAGCTTTCTTATATTTGAAAATTTTCCGGACTCCACCAAAAGAGTTCTTTAAGAAACTATCATTAAAATTTTTACACAGTTCACTATTTGTTACGAGGGAGGAGTGCAGAGAAAGGGACAGCCAGGTGTTAGAGAAGCATGTGCACAAGTGCCCACACAGTTATTGATTCATTAGCCTGTGCTGTGCCGTCTCCATCCTTTCTTGCAAACCTGGCTGTCCCCTTTCTCTGCGTTTCCATGGCAACAATTTTGACTTCGACTGAAAATTGGTGGTAGTGCTCTTTTCGGGAGCAGAACTCTAAAACTGTTCACTATTTCTTCACCAAACTTGGCACATAGATTGGTCTGGTGGTGTACTGATGCCTTTTGGTAGTTTTGGATTTCTGAATGAAATATTTTTGGCGTTTCCATGCCAACAAGTTTGACTTAGACTGAAACTGGTGATAGTGCTGTTTTCCGGAACAGAACTCTAAAACCTTTCAATGTTTCTTCACCAAACTTTGTGCATAGATTGGTCTAGTGGTGTTCTGGTGCCTTTTGGTAGTTTTGGTATTCTGAATGAAATATTTTTGGCGTTTCCATGGCAACAAGTTTGACTTAGACTGAAACTGGTGATAGTGCTGCTTTCTGGAGCAGAACTTTTAAAACCTTTCAATACTCTCCTTCCACTTTTCTATATACAGACTAAAACATTTGATGTAATCATAACTGGTAGACATATTCATGAAGAGTATTTTGCCATTGATATTGATGACTTTGTCTTCTTGTTTTTATTTCTTGGCAGTATTCTATGCTTGTATGCTTCACGAAGGTGTTAGAAGGCTCGAAACCTACGTTACCCTGGCAAAACTGAGATACTTTTTAGGGAAGTATGTATCTTACCTGTTTCAATTATAATATTTGCAGGTTCACCCTCAAGGCTGGTGCGTGGTTTCCAGGAACACTAGTGCTGATGAAGAATCGGAGGTAATGAGCTTGTGTTGGAAAGTAAGGAGCATTGTGGTATATATTATTGGGTTGTCTACCACAGACTGTCCGGTGGAGTACTGTGGCAAGGTGAAATTGTTACTGAGGCAAAAAGGCATTTTTAAGCATATGGTAATATGCCACAACATACGGGGACAGAACATTTAGCAGAGCTGGTGCTGTACTCTGGAATGGATTACCTGAAAATGTCAGAAAATCGGAAAATATCAACAGTTTCCGATCTTGTCTCAAAACCATCCTTTTCAAACAAGCATTTGACTAAGAGCATATGAGCAGGACTCTGGATATGTAGCGCTATACAAATGTCTAATTTGATTTGGTTTGATTTGAATAATGAATATTGCTAATAATGGATATTTTTAGTGTGCCATCATCCACCCACTGGTACATGCTCGTGTTGTATTGTGTAGTCTTCCACAGACTGCCATGTACAATACAGTGGCAAAGTGAATGTGGAGGTGGTTTGTTACTGATCAAAATGACATTGTTAATCATATCAAAGACTTAATATTATCTCGATTGCCGTCATGTAGTACACTGAAGGATTCCAACAGTACCTAGTCGTAAGGAGTCATATTTAGTTGAAAGGCCGTGAGCCTCAAAAAGACATCTGTAAAATATATCTTAATTTGCCTAACTCGCAAAATGCTTTCATGCAGGGGAAGAAAAGGATGCATTGTGTTCATCTGTTTAATGAGTGCTGTATGATTGCAGAAAGTATGTTGTATTTATATTCACCCTGGTGGTAAACATCAGAGAAATGCATTGAATCAGCCGTTCCTACCACATAAAACTGACACACCATCATTTAACTGTAATATTGTTCCAAACATTGTTATAACGTACTAGTTGTAAATTTTAGAGCTGTGATACTCTAGTAGTTTTACTCTCCTTCGATGGCAGATTTTTATGTTCTAAATTTATTGATTTAAATGTTGATATAAATTAAATTGTTCTAATCATGATATGGCTGAAATATTGCCGATGTGACGTTAAATATTAACTCACTCACTCACTCCAAACAGTTAAGAACAGCTCACTCACCCTGCCATCATGCCCACTTAGACTGCAGACTATAAAAGTCTGTTTGATTTCCTTTCAGTGGACGTGCATCCACAATGTACAAGAATTCAACGAAGCTGATGTTCCTTCCAGTCCGGCATCAAATCCAGATTCCGACATCAGTGAATCCACCTCTAAAGATGCTGATGCTCAGCCAGGCTCCTCATCAAACAGCACTGGGGATCATTACTTGTCAGGATGGAATATCCTGTCCCGAAGTTTGTTGTCGTCAAGTATCCGTAGGTTTGGGCAGGTTGTGTACACGGACGACCTAGATGATGATGAAGGTGATGACTTCGACCAGTTTCCTTCTCTCAGCTTCCCATTTGAGGATCGACTGCAACTAGGCAATGGGATAGATGACTCTAGAAGGTCACCGTTGTCTGAATCGTTGTCTCATGACGAAGAGGATGATATCAGCTTAAGGCAGAACTGTTTAATCAGGGGAAGTAACTCTGTTGATGCTACTGCTACAGAAGATGATCAGTATACTTCAAGGCAATTTGACAGTCGTCGAGGGCGTTTTGTTTTAAATACTGGACAAAATAGGATACCAGGAGCAGCTTCAAACCGAGACAATAGGACCTTCAGTAATAAGGTGCATAAAAACAAACCAAGGTTACTGCACTATGTTGAAGAGCCGAATGTGGGAAAGGGCTTTCTTAAAGAATTGTGCTTCAGCACGGATGGGCGAATCGTTGTCTCGCCATTCGGTAATGGTGTGCGCTTGCTGGCATTTGACCCCTCCTGCCAGGAACTCTGTGACTGTGTGCCGACACGACCAATCAAGATGTATGAAGTTGGCAGCAACATTTCCCATAGTAATGTGGTTGTGACGACCAAATTTTCTCCTGTAAATTTCATGTATGTGTCAGGCTGCCTGGGAGGCAAAGTTGTTTTCCATCAGCCTGTTTTGTAACTGTAAAGTAATAAGGTGTAGTAGCTTTGGACATTAAAGGGGATAAAATGAATAATGATCTTCAATCCATTAATTGAAGACGTAGAGACTGCAGGGTTTGGAAATGACACTTGTTGTACTGTTTTTGATGACCGATGGGTTATCAGGGCACTTGATTTCAATAAATCAAACGTGCATTGGAATTCACGTGCTTTTATTCCAGTGTTTTTTACATTCTCCAGGGAGGTAACTCCCTTGCTCTTAATCGTCCGATGCGTGGAAGGCGCGCCCGTCCGTCCGTGCACATTTGTCTTTCCGGAGCATAACTCCAGAACCCTTCAATGTTTCTTCACCAAACTTGGCACATAGATAGATCTGGTGGTGAACTGGTGCCTTTTGGTAGTTTGGGAATTCTGAATAAAATATTTTTGGCGTTTCCATGGCAACAAGTTTGACTTAGACTGAAATTGGTGGTTGCGCTCTTTTCCGGAGCATAACTCTAGAACCGTTCAATGTTTCTTCACCAAACTTGGCACATATATTGGTCTGGTGGTGTACTGGTGCCTTTTGGTAGTTTTGGAATTCTGAATAAAATATTTTTGGCCTTTCCATGGCAACAAGTTTGACTTAGACTGAAATTGGTGGTAGTGCTCTTTTCCAGAGCAGAACTCTAAAACCGTTAACTATTTCTTCACCAAACTTGGCACATAGATTGGTCTGGTGGTGTACTGGTGCCTTTTGGTAGTTTGGGATTTCTGAATAAAATATTTTGGCGTTTCCATGGCAACAAGTTTGACTTAGCCTGAAATTGGTGGTTGCGCTCTTTTCCGGAGCATAACTCTAGAACCGTTCAATGTTTCTTTACCAAACTTGGCACATAGATAGATCTGGTGGTGAACTGGTGCCTTTTGGTAGTTTGGGAATTCTGAATAAAATATTTTTGGCATTTCCATGGCAACAAGTTTGACATAGCCTGAAATTGGTGGTAGTGCTCTTTTCCAGAGCAGAACTCTAAAACCCTTCCATGTTTCTTCACCAAACTTGGCACATAGATTGGTCTGGTGGTGTACTGGTGCCTTTTGGTAGTTTTGGAATTCTGAATAAAATATTTTTGGCCTTTCCATGGCGACAAGTTTGACTTAGCCTGAAATTGGTGGTAGTGCTCTTTTCCAGAGCAGAACTCTAAAACCGTTCTCTAATTCTTCACCGAACTTGGCACAACAAGTTTGACATAGACTGAAATTGGTGATAGCGTTCCTTTCTGGAGCAGAATTTTAAAAACCTTTTTTTTAATATTTGACATAATCATAACTCGTAGACATAATCATGAAGAGTATTTTGCCATTGAGGGGGATATGGATGACTTTGTCTTCTTGTTGTTTTTGCATACCGTTAAACAATAATATCGCTAAAAGCGTTATAACACTACAACTTGTCATTATGTCACATGTAGCAATATTATTGTTTACCCTATTTTCTACTCTCTAGGATGCCAGGGCAGTGGGGTAGCCTAGTGGTTAAAGCGTTCGCTTGTCACGCTGAAGACCCGTGTTCGATTCCCCACATGGGTACAAATTGTGAAGCCTGGTGTCCCCACCGTGATATCGCTGGAATATTGCTAAAAGCAGCGTAAAACCCAAGTCACTCACTCACTCGCTCACTAACTCACTCACCCATTCACTCAATTACCCATTCACTCACTCACTCACCTTAGGTTGCCATAAGTTTACCTTGGTGCTGTTAGTAGTGTAGAGTGGCTTCCCTTGGCTGTAACAACACTGGCTTGTAACACACAAACTGGCAGCTTCAAGACACATGGCCTGTAGCAATGTCACTGCTATCTGTTTATATATATGCTAGTGTATACTGGAATATAACAGTATTGGGTAACTGCTTTGGACAAGTTGTATGATAGTCTGTCCTCCTTATTAGGGAGGAAAGCCAGAAGCCATGCTGGCCTCAGATGTTTACGACGTTGGTGAAACCTGCGAGCGATGTCCTCTTAATGTGGGAGGAAACCCAGAAACATGATCATCATAATAGGGGGGAACGGTAGACTAACAACTAGTCTCTGAAATGAACATATTTTACAGAAAAAAAGCTCATAAAAAATCAAATATAATGAAAAGGAGCCCTGAGATTTTCCTCATGTTCAGAAGCTGTGGAAATCTAGACTTGCAACATTTTCTAGACTTGCCTGGCCTTTTGTGCATATATTTCCTTCAGGGTCTGTTCAAACCCACGATTAGGTTCCTGGGGTGGTGATCAAGGGACACAACTCTGCATTGACAACTGGGCCTCTTGTCAACAGCCACCTGCTGTAGGTTTCAAGACAGTGATATATCAATGTAGGACCTGCCACTTCAGGCCTCCTCCCACATCAAGCTGACACTGCTGTTATACAGCTGAAATAATGGTCAAAGTCACATCAGTCTCACTATACAGAAGGAGATCTTTCTTTGAAACTATACTACTCACACTTTGCTAAGGATCACAAAAATTCACAACTTTACTTTAAGGTTGATTTATAATTTGAAATTGTATCCATTTAAAACTGGATAAATAATAATATGGTAACCCCTCTTTAGGCAAACAGCCACTTGATACAAGAGTAACCATAAAAATGGTTTTCATGGCACCAAACAACCATTTTGCAGATCATGGAACCAGTCATTGACAAGTACACAGCACCTGTCAATAGCAGGTATGGAATCTACAAGATGCAGTAACTTACTGAAACCTAGGATCCATGCTTACAATAAGCTTAGGTATTTAAACCAAATTTGACCCCACATAATAGTTTTCTGTTGAATCCATGATTTGATCCTTAGCAAAGTGTGAATAGTATATTTAGGATATGCACTGGGAGTGGGCACACGGGTTATTGAAAGGTTTGGTGTTGTGCAATCTCATTAAGGATTACTTCAACGACCATGCTTGCTATATACTAGGGTGACAAGGTTTTTGTAAAGCTGGGTCAAAGTGTTATGTTACTGGTAACTGTAAAATGAGTCTAGTTTTATGCCGCACTCAGCAATATTCCATCTATATGGCAGTTGCTGTAAAACCTGGTTGTCCTGGGTTAGTACATTCTCACAGAGGGAGGGGTAGCCAAGTGGTTAAAGTGTTGGCAGGTCAAGCTGAAGACCGGTTCAATTCCCCACTTGGGTACAATATGTGAAGCCCATATCTGGTGTCCCCCGCCGTGGTATTGCTGTAAAATTGTTAAAAGCAGCCTAAAACTAAACTCACTCAATCACTGGTACATCTTCACAGTTTGATCTGGTTGGTCAAACTGCTACAATTAAGGCTGCTGTGTGCTGAGATATGACCTGAAACGACTTTCGCCCATTTACTTAATTTTTAATTCTTGAATAAGGGCAAATATATGTTGCCAATCATGATTTTTTTTATAGGAAGAGATTCTAACAAAGTTAACAGTCACTGAATCACCCTGTTTGGTTTGATGAGTGTGCAAGGGCAAGCCCCACAGTATCGGTCTCAGGTCCTTAGCCGACAAGATCTCAGTATCCCAGTCACAACATTCTACAGATTCCTCATACACGAATCACAATAATTTCCTTGCAGACCAGAGACGGTGGGGTAGCCTAGTGGTTAAAGCGTTGGCTCGTCACGCCGAAGACCCGGGTTCGATTCCCCACATGGGTACAATGTGTGGAGCCCATTTCTGGTGTCTCCCGCCGTGATATTGCTGGAATATTGCTAAAAGCGGCGTAAAACCATACTCGCGCACTCGTTACAGACACTCCGACACAATTATATTATAACTGCCACTTCTCAAGACTTTCAAAGACAATTTAAAACTCGCCTTTCACATCAGCTCACATGCAAAGTGGCTTTAGACATCCTTTTGTGCGATTTCATCCAATGTTAGCCCTGTTTATTTTTATATGTGTGCGAGGATGGATGGAAACATACATGTATCCATTCAGAAACCGAACTGAAACCTCGACTGTGATACAGGTTCGTGAATATGCAGCCAGCAACAGCACGGACAGAAGCCACCGGTGAATAGGGCCTGTTTGCAGGGGGACAACAGTTTGAACTATTAGAGTACACGTAACGCTGTCTATGACGGCCAGATCACTTCAAGGCCAGTGCGGGCGTTCAAAAGAAAGTTGAAATAGTACATTTTTGAGAATAGGCCTACTAGTGACGTACTTGAGTGTTCTTACGGACACGCCTCTGTGTATAGCACCTGTATATTGACCGACCCCAAATGTTTGTGGGCTTGCTACAGAGACGACGGTATCTCTTAGTGCGCCGTCCACGTATTGTGAACGTTATTATCTAGATAGAGCGGGTATTTACCGGTCCTATTTACCAACACGCGCTATATTTGAGAATCCTATTAGTGGGACGCTACTGGACAAGAGAAAAATAGATGGAGGTGTTTTCAACTTGTGTGTTTTATTAATTACGTTAAGTTTCGCCGGAGTTGTTGTACAGACATTGTATTCGTGTGTTAAGTTATTTAAGATTGAAATGACGCCGTCTGTTAATTAATCGTTGTCATTAGAGATATGCTTGTTTGCTCGGCTTCTGAAATGTTTATCATAGTCATTTATTTTATCATGCTGTCCCACTTGTACCCATTTCAGTGAGTGAGTGAGTTGGGGTTTACGCCTCTTTTATCAATATTCCAGCAATATCACGGCGGGGGACACCAGAAATGGGCTTCACACATTGTACCCATGTAGGGTATCGAACCCGGGGCTTCGGCGTTACGAAGGAACGCTTTAACCACTAGGCTAAACCACCGTACCCATTTCAATTACCACAGAAGACAGGGGAGCGGCCGTGTCTGCTCCCCAGAGTGTGGGCCGTGCCTGCCCAAGAGTGACAGTAGGGGCGCGGCCGTGTCTGCTCCCCCTAAAGGAGCAGCCGTTACGCCCCAAGAGAAAAGCGGGAACGGCCGTGTCGAATCCCCAGAGTGATAGTAGTGACAGCAGGGGAGCGGCCGTGTCTGCTCCCAATGAGTGCCGTGCCTGCCCCAAGAATGACAGCAGGGGAGCGGCCGTGTCTGCTCCCCCGCCGCAGGAGAGCGGCCGTGTCTGCTCCCCAGAATATTGGGTGTGGCCGTGTCCACCCCCCAAAAACAAAAAAAAAAAAAAAAACAAAACAAACAAACCATAGTGTATGTACACAACACCACCACGCGTCCCAAAGAGGGACAAACCATGCGACCCAACGAGGGTCAACACAATGACCACAGACTAGTCTACATATCATGTCAGTACCGTCACTGGCCACACATTATAACTTTAGTAATCTCCGTATAAGCAGAAGAGCTATCTTATTAAGAAGACTTAGTATTTTCTGTTCAGTTATACTGAAAACCCTTGTTGAAACCAAAACACCATTAACTGTACCGATATTGGTAAAAAATCATGTCGAAGGAGGATGTGTGGAAAGAACGGTTTTCTCGAAGTAAAGGTTAGTCCCTGCATATAAATTATCTAGTTATCTTTTTGCGGTTTTGCCGGATAATTCGAAGTAGTGTCCTTTCCACTTCGACACAGTGGTGTTCCATTAACTTATTAAATCAATATGTACTTCATATGCCGTCCTGAAACGCACAAACGTCCTGTTCTGTTCTGGTCATAAGGTTTACAATAATGGGGCTACGACATCGTCAAACACACACACTCACACTCACAAACCCTCCCTCCCTTCCCATCAACAATTTTAAGTGAGTGAGTTTAGTTTTACGCCGCTTTTAGCAATATTCCAGCAATATCACGGCGGACATACCAGAAATAGGCTTCACACATTGTACCCGGGTCTTCTGCGTGACGAGCGAACGCTTTAACCACTAGGCTCCCCACCGCCTCCATAATGTATGTAGTCAAAATGGAATGAAGACTCAAGGCAAAAGTACCGCTTCACCTATCGTGTTATAGTGCACAAATACCTTTGAAAAGCGTGAAAAACAATAAATCTATAAGGATGAATAAATCCCTGGGTAACAAAAGCTAACATTTAGACTGAAAAGACAGACATAAAAGATTCCACATGACTCAAAGTCGTGTTTTTAAATTTAAAATTACGCAAGACCGAATGTTGACAGCATCTCTACAGTATCCTCCTTAGAACAACAGGTTTTTACATTATCAAATATCATACATGAATATAAAATGCAAGTTCGAGTAAATATTCCTGGATATACTACAATCGGAACCTCGGAGTTTGTACACACTGGGATAGTCCTTGAACCTGCCGATTTGACGCTAGCCTGTAGTCTTTCGCTGACTTCGCGGGGGTCGCTTAGACACGCGTCCAAATATGGACATTACATAGACGAACTAAATTAGGCATAATGCGTGTTTCAATCATTTTAAACCTGTCACAAATTCAGTTTGCGAAAGGACAGTGTTTGAAGAAGCCTCTTCGCTAATATTTAGAGTGTAAACATGGTAGACTTCAGGTGTATTCTCTCGAAATCAATTCATAACCTCTGCAGCAAACACATCCAATAGAACGATGGTTGAAAACGACTGCTGGGAGTGACCGAATACGCCCCCTTGTGCAAATACCTCTTATGTTTAAACTTTGCAAAGGGTTTCGAATGTATCGAAACATGTTATTACACTTCGTCTACTGTACCGTTAGTTCGAGGCTGTCCTTTCATTCTGCATAATATAGTGTCCCCAAGGTATATGAAAGCTATGGTTAAGTCTAAGTTCAAGAATAGTAATTGTGAACTTATGACGCCATTTGCAAATATATTCCCCTGAATCAGACAAAGTTTGACAAAGTACAGTTATTTAGCAGACCGCTCCTGGGAGTCTTATTGTTTAGTGAAAGGATTTATATTGAGTTGATTGTCAGTATTTCAACCACACCCGACGATAGTGAAAGGTCATTTGTCATTATGAATGTGCTCGACGGATGTCAGTGTGCACTTTCTTTCAACTGTTCTGTGAACCATTAAAACTCTTTTATAAAGGAAGTATTAACTTTTACTTTCTTTATCAACCTTTCACGCACGAAACACATTGATACTCCCCCGAGAAGAATCTTTGATGAGTTGATCCCGTATTTTAAGAGACTACAACTGAGAACTGGGTGGATGCTATTAGTCACTGGTTTTACTCGTCCTATTTCAACGATTCGGTGCGGCATAACAACAACATGCTCTCATATTAGTCTTCTGGCTTTTCTGTACGAGTGAGCGAAGCATTTGGGCAAGCATATTATGTTTCTGTATTTTAAGTAACCCCAACCCAATCGTGGAGTTTAGAATGAGTAAACAAATCCGCGATATTTAGTTGTGGATTTCAGCACACTGTCGTTTCTGAGCGCCATTGCATCTACACTTATATATATCCAGGGTATCTTTGCGTTCTGTGGTTGTTAAGGCCGAAATTTCGGAATGAGATTCTGACTAGTTCAGGAACGTTAGAATGTTCCGCGTATTGGATGATTATAAATTCTTAAGGAAAAGTGGGAGTAAAAGATTTGATATTATGAGATTATTACCCCTCCCTCCTCCCATACTTTCAGTATAGTGAGATACATGGAGTAAAATCCCACCATTTAGTGTACGACTGACTGACTGACTGAGTTTGGTTTTACGCCGCTTTTAGCAATATTCCAGCAACATCACGACGGGGTCACCAGAAATGGGCTTCACACATTGTGCCCACGAGGGGATTCGAACCCGGGTCTTCGGCGTGACGAGCCAACGCTTTAACCATTAGGCTACCCCACCGCCCTTTAGTGTACGATGATGCATAATCACCTATATCACAAATTTTAGGGAAAACGGGTAGCTCCGTTGTTAATGTGTCCGCTAGCCACGCTGACGGCAGTTGTTCGATTCCCGACATGGGTACAATGTGTGGAACCGATTCCTGGTGTCCCCAGCCGTGATATTGCTGGAATAGTGCTAAAAATGGCGTAAAACCATATACTCACTCACTCACAGGCTGTGCTCATCCGACAACACCACCGCTATAGCGGACTTGAAGTGGTTCTGTATGAGTTACATACTTTCCCACTGTACTTATAACAAGTCGTCTTAAGAGTAAGATACACGTGCATCACGCACTGGCAAATCGGGTCATGGTCAGCACATGGCTATCTGTATAGTAAGGTCGTCAGAGCAATGACGTTTCAAACTATGAACACTGAGCATGGTTTCAAAATGTCTGACCTGGTTACAAAATTAGAAAAGCCCTGTTTATATATATAAATATATAAATATATATATACATATATACATAGCTGTGTGGGGACAAAACAACAGACACGTGTCCAATATATATAATTGTTAGGTTTTTGTGTGTGTAAAAAAGAGTACCTGTTTAAGATGGAAAATACATCTGAGTTCTAAACATTATAAACTTAAGTCCTGATCTCAAACCAAACCACTGTCCCCATACCGCTACCCACACCCACCAAAGAAAATCAAAAGGTAGGTCTCTTAGGGCTGTTTTAAAAAAATAACAATTTGGCTTGTCGTTCAATGGTTATTTAGACCATGACCAGTTTAACGATTAGACACTAAAATAGGGTCAACTCTCTAGACTTCAGCTATCCTATAGCTGCAGCGTCTGTCCTCAGTTTTAGGAGCTCAGCTGTCATAATTCCAGTCCTTTACACTTTAAATTCTTATCTAGGTTTTATACATCTCACTGGGTCCCCCCGATGCGTAATCCACACATTCAGTTACCAACCTTCACTCAAGCGTCAGTCAACTTCCTTGTGAAAAGACACCTTAAGGCGCATCGCCATCCATCTAATCTTTATCGAATGCGTTAGTCTCGGCATTGCTTACAAACGGAGACTATTTCCATTTGGGGAGACCTCAAAGGTAAGAATCAGAAAAGGGGGAGTGAAGTCCTAATGGTGTACTTAAAGACACATTAAACTAAGCCTCTAAAGAAATCGGGTTTACGTGTTGTATACCCCTTTGGACACGACTAGTCAGCACATAGCCAGAAACTGCTGACGCTGAAATAATGAAGGGCGGGCGAAGCACATACCTTTCCGTTGTCAAATTCATGGGCCGGGGGTGTAGCCGAATGGGTGAAGCAGCTGCTCATCATGGGCAGATCGGGGTTCAGTTCTATTTTTTGGTGCCCTTCTCAGTCAAAGTGTTACAATATTTCCAAAATGTTCACTCTTCGACTTTTATTGTGTATATGGTTGAGGTGATGTAAGTACATTTTGATTAACTTTTTTAAAATATGATTTCCTACATGACATGACAAAAACCGGAGACACCCTAAGTATGCACAATGTTACAAATTAATACTCATTCATTCATTCATTCATTCATTCTATATGATGTCATTAAATTCACGTCTCGGTGCCATACACTGGGCTAAACATGGCCCAGTCGACTACAATGGAAGAATATACTCTATTCAGGTTAATTCGACATATCAGGATCCGCCGATCGTAGGTTCGAATCAAGATTCGTACTGATGATGATTTCAGATTGTATATACTCACCATACCCCATATCCTCGTAGGTTCAAGAAAGTAGTAAACCCTTATGATCGTGTTACGTAATACATTCGTCTCACACCAGGTTGAAAAGCCAAGCCAAGCCAAGCCAAGCCAAAACTGAAATAACGAGTAAAGCGGATTAAAATCCAACTCACTAACTCAGAACGTTTCCATGCTTCTCACTACAGTCGACATCAAGCAGCCAATGATTAATGTTATATTGCCTGACAGAGTACGCACGTCACCTTCAGCCGAAGAAAGCAATATGATTCGTTTTACTCCTTAGGTATATTGACGAAGTATTGACTAATGTAGCAGAAAGTTCTCTCTTTAATCTCACTCATTCACCGACACGCCCGTTTCTCCTGCTGTTGGTATAATTGAGGCACTATGGTTGACTTATTTTCTGTATAATGGTCATTGGGTTCGTGCGTCAATAAGGTCGAACATAATGATAGATTTCTGCACTAAACATGGCCGCTAGGATTGACCAGTGCTTCCTGAAGAGTATGATATTCATAGTCATATGTCTCAATTAATTTGCTTGTAACCTTGTTAAACATATGCAACTGTGTGCATATCTAGTATCGGTATATTTTCTGGATTCAGTATCGACACGACTTAGTATCTGGAGACTAACACTTAACATCTGGAGACTAACACTCAACATCTGGAGACTAACACTTAACATCTGGAGACTAACACTTAACATCTGGAGACTAACACTTAACATCTGGAGACTAACACTCAACATCTGGAGACTAACACTTAACATCTGGAGACTAACACTCAGCATCTGGAGACTAACACTGAACATCTGGAGACTAACACTTAAGTTTATATCAAACTTGAGGCCAAGACTTTGTAGGAGGAGACTAAGCTTAAGAAACCTAGGGTTAATATCAGGAGACTAAATATCTGGAGACGAGCCTTAATATATGGAGACCATACTTAATATATCAAACATATGTAACATATCCAAACTAACAGATTGGAAACCACTGTACAATGCCAGGAGGCCACTTCTTCAGATTATGAAATGTTCCAGTACGTACGTTTTACTCTATCCGTTATGGTTACGTTACGTGAGCGGTTCGTGGGAACAGTATTTTCAACCACTAATTTTTCTAAATCAGAAATGAAACTGTCACAGGGACTGGTGTATTAAAACGTAAAATAGGGAGTGAGCGAGATAGTGAATGAGTGAGACAGTGATTAAGTGAGATATTGAAATAATGAGTGAGATATTGAGATAGTGAATGAGATATTGAAATAAATATAGGAGTGAGGTAGTGAATGAGTGAGATAATAGTGAGACAGTGGGATATTAAGATAGTGAGATAGTGAGTGAGATAGCAGGTGGTGTGAGATAATAAGTTGACTGAGATAGTAAGTGAAAGAATGAGAGAGTAGTGAGAAAGTGAGATATTAAGATGTTGAGATAGTGAGTGAGATGGGATGTGGAGTTAGATAGTAAGTGGACTGAGACATTGAGAAAGTCAGATATTGAGATAGTGTGTTAGATATTGAGATTGTGAGTTAGATATTGAGATTGTGAGTTAGATATTGAAATAGTGAGTGAGATATTGAGATAGTGTGTGAGATATTGAGATTGTGGGCGCGATATTGAAATAGTGAGTGTGATATTGAGATAGTGACTGAGATATTGAGATACTGAGTGCAATATTGAGATAATGAGCGCGATATTGATATTGTGAGTCAGATATTAAAGGTCAAATGCAACGTAAAACACAACTTTACAGATTATGTTACCTTTCGGTATGGACTTACCGAAACAAGTCATCAAAAACTAACTTTCCCCCAGCGCTTGGGGGAATTGAAGTAGTTTCAACAGCTGGGCTGCGCTCATAGCACATGCGCAGTGAAATAGGTTCGCGCAGCTTGGAAGCGGGTTGTCCGGTGAATACTCGGTGAAGGCTTTGGTGTGAGCTATTTTTCTAATGTTTTGTTGATATTTCACAGGCGCGAGCTTTTTATATGTTATTACAGTAGATTACCGATTTAACTGTTTATATAATTTCATTTGTCTATTTCACCACACGTTCTTCTTACCGAGTCACTTTCTCAGTTCGATACTTAAAAGCAATGTCATTATTTAGCGTTGACAGAATTTCTAACTGTGATATAAATATGTCGTTGTCACAGACAAAACTCAATGTCTGTTTTATTGACACCTATGTATCTGCCTGCCCGTCTGCTAATGACAATATTCAATACACAACTTCGATCACTGACCACATGCAATTTGAACTTCACACCTATCAGGCTATACACATAATACAAAACGCATTGATTTATGGCCCGAGTTCGGTCTCTGTCACATTATGTAATTGCACAGACAGGCAGGTGTGATACTTGTACACATGACATGTTATGATGTCTGTTGATTGCAAAATGTTATACACAAAAAATGAGCATGTATTTACAAAACCCAACATCTCTCTATATATACACACACAATGAGCCGTGAGGGCATCTGCAAATGAACCAGCCGTTACACTTGAGTGCACACCCATCCGCTCTGACTGGGTTCAGTATCCCGGCTGCTTCGTTTCTTGGGAAGTAAACCGAAGTACAAAATATTGCACTTTTGATTTGCGATTGTACGCTTATAATTTTGTTTATATGTTTTTTTCATAACCAGCAATGTATATTAAATGTCATGAATAAGTGATAATTGTGTTTTAATTATGTTTGATTTTTGGTTGCATGTGACCTTTAAGATAGTGAGTCAGATATTGAGATTGCGAGCGCGATATTGAGATTGTGAGTCAGATATTGAGATTGTGAGTCAGACATTGAGACTGTGAGCGCGATATTGAGATAGTGAGTCAGATATTAAGATTGTGAGCGCGATATTTAGATTGTGAGTCAGATATTGAGATTGTGAGGTAGATAGCAAGTGAGTGAGTTACTGAAATAGTGATGAAGAGTAACTGACACAGTGAGTGAGTGAGTGAGATATTGAGATAGCGAGAGTGAGTAGTGGAGGAAAACCCGATATCACTTTGATAAAACCTACGAACATAAGCATGGTGCTGACGGAACCTAAATTGCCGGGCAAAGAAAGTATGTCATTAAAAGATACAGTACACAAAAAGATAACTAAAGGTTACTAAACCGAAAACAGTCGCCGAAATACTGTAACACCTAAAGTCAAAACCACAATTATGGCACCCTTGTAAAATACATTACCATAGAGCACAATGTGTGAAGCCCATTTCTGGTATCCCCCGCCGTGATATTGCTGGAATATTGCTAAAAGCGGCTTCAAACTAAACTCACTCATTACCGTAGAAAAACATGTTGTTGTTTTTATTTTAATCCGCCATCAGCATGGTGTATACTTTCTTTCGGTCGTCAGTTTGGAAATAGTAGTGCATAGCATTGGAATTGAAAGGACAATCATAGGTTTCCGTGGCGCCCAGCTGACACAACTCGACCATAACGAACTGATGTCTCGGACGACTGGGTCACCAGTGCCCCGACCTAAGAAGACGTCATAAGTGTCTCCACATTAAAGACGTACCATGTGGGATTAAGGATTGGCACCCTTTTAATCACAATAGGAGCAATCGGTCCTATTTCCTACACCATGGGCTTAGAAGGATGTATTTTACACCTATAACAGAGATGCATTGTACACCCATCAGGCAGGACCGACTGAAGCGAGTCATGGGTGGTGTGGGCGTCGATCAGCTCTATGTACACCTGTGGCAATTTCCTATAATCCTACAGAACATTTTAACTGTGTTAGTGATCCGATTCAATTGAACAGGTATGTCTTTTAAAGTCACCTTTAGAATCGCAGATCAGCGTACTTGTAAACATCTTATTATCAGCTTTTAGGCCAAAAGAGTTTATATTTTGCTTGACGTAATTCCAGTATACTTAAGTTAAACAAAGTTACGAAAGAATGCCATTTTGCACGATGCAGGAACTAAAGCACAATAATTACCAAAATTATTATTGAACCTCGATTATTATTTAATCGTTTTGAATTTCTTTTGAGTAACATGTGAACACATACATGATTAGTGAGTGTGTGTGGTTTTACGCCGCTTTTTGCAATATTCCAGCAAAGTCACAGCAGGGGACACCAGAAATGGGCTTCTCACATTGTACCCATGTGGGGAATCGAACCCAGGTCTTCAGCGTGATGAGCAGGCGCTTTAACCACTAGGCTACTCCACCACCCCCATACATGATGAATAGTGAGGAGGTGTAAGAGTCGTCGTACGAGGCGTTAAACGTAAAGATGAAAGATGAGCCAATGGAATATTAACCAAAGTAAGTCATATTCATAGGTAGGCTAGTGGTTAAAACATTCGCTCGTCACTCGAAGACCCGGGTTCGATTCCCCACATGGGCAGAATGTGTGAAGTCCATTTCTGGTGTCCCTCGATGTGATATTGCTGGAATATTGCTAAAAAGCGGCGTAAAACTAAACACACTCACTCCCTAACTCACTTAAGAGTCGACTGATGGGATCGGGTGGTCAGGCTTGCTGACTTGGTGAACACACGTCAGTGTATCCCAATTGCATAGATCGTTGTTCATGATGCCAGTCACTGGATTGTCTGGTCCAGACTCGATTATTTACAGACCGTCGACATATAGCTGGAGAACTACTGAGTCGGGCGTTAAACATCAAACAAAAGAGAACACGTTTTCTATGTGGACTTTGTTTAGTAATCCGCGGCAAACTAGCGGTAAGAGTTACCCAAAGATTCTTGATGTCTGACATCTAACGCTGAAACCCGTATACCGTCACTAGTATCACGCCTAACGTTTCACGTTTAACGGCGCATGTCTGTCGTATAATCGGAGACACGATGGTGCACTAACTTTACCCCAAGGTTTCTCAAAGTGGAAAGGTCTAAAACCCCATTATTCCCACTTCGAGCTTACTCTGACGGAACTGAAACAAAGTATGCTCACTCATGCTAACGTCATCTGCGGGGAGATTCCGTTATTGTGTTGAATACTTCGGTCAACGTCATGTAGATGACGTCATAACCACGTGACATGTTGTGTTTCGTTCTGTTGTGCAGCCATGGTGCATATGTATGGTACGGACAGATCAAGTGAGTGAGTGAGTTTAGTTTTACGCCATACTCAGCAACATTCCAGCTCTATGGCGGCGGTCTGTAAATAATTGAGTCTGGACTGGACTATCCAGTGATCAACAACATGAGCATGAGCACTCGATCCCGTTGGTCGCCTTTTACGACATGGCATGGGTTACTGAAGACCAATTCTAATCCGGATCTTCACGAGACACGAAAAGATCAAGAGTTACAAGGGGCGAAATCTGGGATTTGATTCCATCACGGATCACCACTGTGCCACTGTATGACCGTAACACTCAAACTATAAGACCCGTGAAGATCCGGGTTAGAATTGATCTTCAGTAACCCATGCTTGTCGTAAGAGGCGACTAACGGAATCCGGTGGTCAGGCTCGCTGACTTGGTTGACACATATCATCGTATCCCAGTTGCGTAGATCCATGCCCATATCTGTTGATCACTGGATTGTCTGGTCCAGGCTCGGTTATTTACAGACCGCCGCCATACAGCTGGACTATTGCTGAGTGCGGCGTAAAACTAAACTCACTCACTCAAACTATTAACACTCAAGTCAAAACACTGATTACACAACAGTCTCGTTTCCTGTTGACTGGGTTCCGTCCTATTGCGCACCTTAGTACAATAACAAGTCCAGAATTTTTAGACCAATTCATATAACTGAATGCATAAATATTAATCAGTATTATTTGATACATCTAAGCACTTGTATATTGCAACACAACGCTCCTTATCATCCTTGCAAACATGTTGTGCGGCGTGCTCTGTCGTACAGCGAGCTCTGACAAAAAGAAACCTTGAAATCGTGGAAATCTCAAAACGAGGCTCTGCCGCTAGAAACGTTTGGCGGTCTTGTACGGACTTGATATTATATCAACCACATTGTGCGTTACAAAACTACACTGAATAAGCGCAAAAAACCCATAACAGGTGTAACCAGTGAGCCAGATGCATTGTGAATCATTTTACGACCTCATCAAGCTGGGGCAGCCTGTGACGTCTTAGTTAAGGTCATGCTGCCTACACCTCGCCATAAAATATAGACATACGATGTTATTAAGGTTTAAAATTAAAATACATTTGTAAATACCATTTTCTTATGAAACAAGGAATTGGAATTCAGTGTAACCATAGTTGTTTGTGATGTCTATTTTCACTTTCACACGAGAAAATTTGGATCGGCTGAAAAGTAGGTCATTGTCTAAATAGGTTAATGAGACTCATGTTTCGGTTTGAATTACATTTACCAAGGCTGCACTGAATCCAGTTGAGGGACATAGTATTTCCTAGACATAGACTTACTTCACTACACGTGCTGCCACTGTAAGTGCCACCACAGACCATATAATGGTCTCTGGTGCCACCTATAGACCCTCTGTCAGCTATTCCCTGCACTTGCAGTACAGGGCAAGGCGACATGTTGACAATATCGCTTTGTTGTTCACGGTAAGGCATTTTTACTAGGGGTGGGTATTGCAGAGAATATTCATATTGCGATATATTGCGATGCGAAAGCATGTATTGCGAAATGCATTGCAATATATTGCATGAAGTATTTTTAAACAAAAAAACTACTTATAATCGAGTTTCTGCTTGATTTATAGAGCAAAAACACAACAAAATCACTAGGCTTGATTAAGCTTTAATAACAAATTTTAATCATGATAAAATAAAAATGTGAATAATATTTGGCACAAATGAAACAAGGAAATATCCGAAGATTTCAGAGTGTTACGAAGTTTTCCGAATGCATGTCAAAATACCGCTTTTCGATCAGCGTATCGCAATACGTATCGTTTTCATATCTGAACCGGTAAGTACCGGTAAACCGTTTATATTGCGCAGCCCTAATTTTTACACATTGAAAACTGTCGCGTTGTCGCATTGTAGCCCTTTTTGAAGGATAAACGATATTGTTCAAAGAGCGACAATTGAACATAGCGCGAATGCAACAAATGGCCATGATGTCGCGTTGTCACTTTGTCGTGTTGTCGCGCTTTGGTACATTTGGACACCTTTGTTTTTGTGACACTGTCCCTTCTAGGATTCCATGACATGAGTGAGTGAGTTAGTTTTACGCTGCACTCAGTAATATTCCAGCCATGTGGCGGCGGTCTGTCAATAATCGTGTCTGGACCAGACAATCCAGTGATCAACAGCATGAGCATCGATCTACGCAATTGGGATACGATGACATGTGTCAACCAAGTCAGCGAGCCTGACCACCCGATCTTGTTAGTCGCCTCTTACGACAAGCATGGGTTGTTGAAGATCAATTCTAACCTGATCTTCACGGACATGCCATGACATGAACAAAACCTTTACTAGCAAGGGAAACATTGCTGACCTAAGATCCCAAGTCAAACGTGATACCAGTACCAAGTACCCGTTTAATTTTAGGCACAACAAACATGGACGTGTGCTTTCATTTGCCCGACACTATATTTACGAGCGCAGTCTAACATGGACATTTTCAGCATGTTTGAATAACAGTTTCTGTGTCTTTTGTCATTAATGACATGTTGTGCATCTGTGTAACATTGGTATTGCATGTAATGCCTGTGACACCTGCATCAATCGATTGCACCATCGATTGGTTGATTGATTTGTTGTTGAATGCCGCACTTCCAGCTATATGGCGGTGGTCTGTTTATAATCGAGTCTCGACCAGACAATCAAGTGATCAATATCATGAGCATCGAGCTACAAAATTGGGGATCGATAACATGTGTCAACCAAGTCAGCGAGCCTGACCACCCCATCCCGTTAGTCGCCTCTTACGACAGGCATGGGTTACTGAAGATCAGTTGTCACGATGGTTTTCACAGGTTTCATCACCATCGAATAACATGGGTGAATACTTTCTCTTACCCAGCTGTGTATTTAAACACCAACAAACGCTGACGTGCGCGCACTCACCCAATAACACACTCAAGTATACACATCAACCTCAAAGTGGCAATGTCACATTCGCAGATAACAAAATGCAGATAAAAAGCATACTCAATAAAAAACCCGAAAAATGTGTGTAATAAAAATCAGGTTTTTATTCCCATACTTTGTCCCCAAACGTATCACAATTCAATGGAAGCATTAAATGTACTAAAAATATATGAGGCTAACAAACACAAAAGTCCAGTAGGTAGAACAGGGCCCCGTTTCACAAGGCGATGGTAACGCTGCAATTGACGTAAGCCAGCGTTATGGTTTATGACTTACGTCAGTCGTAGCGTTACGTTCGCTTCGTAAAATGGGACCCAGACCTGCACACGGAGAACAATGTGACGTGCAGCCCGACCACGGCAATCTGTTGAGCAAAGACTAGTGGTAAACATGCATAAATAGTGGCAAATAAATAACTAGTGTATACTATTGAAAACAATTAACGTTGCCTCCCGTTGCCTCGAACTGGGGATGCGGGTGTATACGAACTGGATTGGTTGGTTGGTTGTTGTTTAACGCCGCACTCAGCAGTGTTCCATCTATATGGCGGCGGTCTGTAAATAATCGAGTCTGGACCAGATAATCAAGGGCCCTAGGCCTAGATTTTCGAAGCTCTCTTAGCGCTATGATAGTCGTAAGTTAATGTTAATGTATGGCACCGACAATCTTAGCGCAGTTTCGAAAATCTACCCGACTGTTCCTCAAAGCGATCGTAGTGCTACGACTGTCCAAGTCTATGTTAAAGTATGGGAGTTACGATCATCTTAGGGTTACGATCGCTTTGAGGAACGAACCCTGTTCTACAAACCGATCGTAGCGCTACGACTGTCGTAAGTCTATGCTAAAGTATTGGAGTTACGGAGCGCTACGATTATCGTAAGTCTATGTAAAGTATTGGAGTCCATCATTATTAGTACTGTCGTAAGTCCATTATGACGGCCATCTTAGCACTACGATCACATCGTGGAACGGGACCCTGTGTTCAACATCATGAGCATCTGTCTACGCAACTGGGATACGATGACACGTGTCAACCGAGCCGAGTCAGCGAGCCTGACCACCCGATCCCGTTAGTCGTCTCTTACGACAAGCATGGGTTACTAAAGACCAATTCTAATCCAAATCTTCACGGGTCTTAGAAACCGGTAGTATTTGGGGGTCGGGATGAGGGTGGGAGGACGTGTGTTGGGGGATTGTGGTGGTAGGCTGGGTGTGGGCGACAAGATGTTCGGGAGGTGTGTAGCATGGGACTGGTGGGTAGTGGTTTGCAAGTGGACTGACGGTGGGTGTGGGTGATGATTAGGGTGTGCTGGAGGTGTGTGGAACCTTATGGGGATGACTGGGTGTCGGGGATCGGAATTAGGGTTCATGAGTGTTAGGGGCTCCCGACGGATGGGGGTGTGTGGGGTGTGGCAGCAACATTTGTGTTAGGTTATGAGGGTGAAGTTGCAGCTGAGTGCTTGAGTAGCATGAGTAGGGGGCAGCTAGGTAGGTGTTGTTGTTTTGTAAGGGGGTGACAATGTCTGGGAGCTTGAGTGACGCGGGTAGGTATATGTACTAGTGGGTTCTTGTTTCGTGAGGTGGTGACAATGTCTGGGAGCTTGAGTGACGCGGGTAGGTATATGTACTAGTGGGTTCTTGTTTCGTGATGGTTGAGGTTGCGAGTGGGAGATGGGAGTTGGGATGGCGAAGTCAGAGATAGGGGTCGCGGCTGGGGTAGCGATAGTTTGGACTTAGTTGGAGATGTAATTTACAAGGAGAGCACAACAGTTCAGACGTGCGCATATGTACACGTTATAAGGTATTCGAGACAACGAGAGTCAACCAACCCTTGAGCATTGCTGAACAGGTCCTGAAAACACGTGAGACGGTGGAGGCTTCGTGTCCTGGATGAATTAACCCTGACTCATATACCACCCGAATCTTCCTCCAAATGTATTTTCAGTATTTGTTAAAATATATATAAAATCGCCATAACAATCTATACACAAATGTAAAAATAAATAAATGGATTTCAATAGTCAACTTTTCACATACATGCATGTTATGTTTGGATAAAGCGCCAAGAAGATTTGACGCGGAAACTGATGAGGGGATTCAAACCCGGTCTTCGGCGTGGCGAACGAAGCTAGGGCGATCTCTATCCTACACAGTGCGCCTTGATCCCTATTCCACATACCGGATCGGTGGGGTAGCCTAGTGGTTAAAGCGTTCGCTCGTCACGCCGAAGACCCGGGTTCGATTCCCCACATGGGTACAATGTATGAAGCCTATTTCTGGTTTCCCCGCCGTGATATTGCTGGAATATTGCTAAAAGCGGCGTAAACTAAACTCACTCACTGATCCACATGCCAATTAGGACTCAGCAGTGCGGAAACAGCACTAACTATCATTAAGCGCAACTGTGTATTCATATTACAAACTCATACGCTATGTCCCATGTACCTGGTGAGGCGTCAATAAAGACACAATACATAACTGTTATGTATCATAAATGACATAAATTATTTCATAAATACTATGCTATAAATAATGTACGAGTATATATATGCCTTCTATGTACATGATATCATTATGCAGTCAGGCCTTTCATTCAAATACAATGCACCTCATCCCAAGAGAAGTTTTGTATTGCTGAGAAAAAAGTGATTTAATGAGGTTGCACAATGGAGGTAATTTCTGTTTACTGCAGTGAAATTTACCGTTTCAAGTGCGATCATTGGGGCGATAATTGTTTTCCAAAACAAAACTCAGATGCTTTGTGTCTTGTGACTCGGCAAGAGATGTTTCATTCTATGGGACAAGACTCTCAAGGACGGTCTGTTATTTGTTCGAAATTGGCCGGTTTACATATCTTTAAGAAATGTACCTCGATGAAAAAGTTTTCAAACACCTTAATATCACATTTGGTGTCGCGTTATGGGTGCGGAACATTTTGGATGGGATCTTCTTGACCTTTTCTGTACGAACGGAGAGACAGGTTAATCTTTCGTGATCATCACTGAACATGCCCAGCTCTGAGATGTGTTTGTATGTCTGAATTATGGGCTTAATTTTGCAAGAAGTAAGATATTTACTTGAGTTTGACATGTGAACAACTGATCATAGTGAACAAGTCATGTTGGTGTTAGTGACATACTCTCGTCAAAAGCATCACGTTGGAACTAACACACACATGCTGTAAAACCTCTGAAATACCCACACGGCGAGGAAGGTTAAGATGAAAGATGCTTTTTGATTAATTTCAGGGACATTTTGGGCAAAATAGCCATTAAAGCGCGTGAAATCTGAATGAGTGAGTGAGTTTATATATATATTACAAACTGATGCTATTCGTTAGACGGGTGCCTTTTACCGTAGGTGTAGTGGTTGAATATAGGGATGCAAACGGATTATGGCAAGAAAGCTCTACACAGTGAGATGTTCCTTAGACCACTTGCACACCGGGGGTACCCGTATCGATGTAAGCATATCGCATTATGTTACCAGTACTATGCCATGCACCAATACCCGGATAACATGTCTCCCAGTGTTACTCCTCTACCCGGATCTCCCAGTGTTACTCGTCTACCCTGATAACATGTCTCCCCGCGTTACTCCTCTTCACTGATAACATGTTTACCCGTGTTATTCGTCTTCCTGGATAACATATCTCCCCTTGTTACTCGTCTACCGTGATAACATGTCTCCCCTTGTTACTCGTCTTCCTGGATAACATGTCTCCCAGTGTAACTCGTCTACCCGGATAACATGTTTACCCACGTTACTTGTCTACCTGGATAACATGTCTCCCCTTGTTACTCGTCTACCCTGATAACATGTCTCCCCTTGTTACTCGTCTTCCTGGATAACATGTCTCCCCGTGTTACTCGTCTACCCGGATAACATGTTTACCCACGTTACTTGTCTACCTGGATAACATGTCTCCCCGCATTACTCGTCTACCCAGATAACAAGAATATCAAGATTACACGTCTCCCAGGAGAACAGGCCAACCTGGATAACACGTCACAAAAACGCCAACGAGGATGCTTCTTCACAGTCAGCGACTACCTGACTATCTGTTTACCTAACCAGCGTATTATGCACACTTTCACGTGCCAGCTAATTATAGTTTCTCACTCATGACGTCATCATCCACCAGCAACTGATAGGTTAATGGCTAACCCGATGGCAACGGTTTTCATGTACGCGTTGAGTTTCTACCATAAGATTATCTTCAATATTTTGATCACTGGCCAACCTCTGAGTTGTTCAGTTTGATATAAGCGTCTGTGAGCAACCACGACCAGACAGAGTATTCTCTCACGCCCTTGAAGTACAATCACACTGTGAATATGGCGTTCGTCGTGGAGTGTATCTTCACGTGTTTGTTCAGGTGGTCTTTTCTTGTGAAGGCTTTTTTGCACGAATCGCATACGTACGGACGTTCTCCAGTGTGGATACGTCGATGACGGGTCAGCTCTTCGTTACGGATGAACGATTTCTTACATCCGGGTTCTTGACATACGAATGGCCTCTCACCTGGAATTAAAGGAAACATTTAAGGTTGAGCTGAATGAATTAGAGTGATGGGTGAGTGAGTTAATGAGTGAGGTGTGTGAGTGAGTTAATGGGAATGATGGGTGAGTGAGTCTAACCTCTGACATGTGGGAGACGTATGGGGTAGTCCCGTAAGTTCGACCTTTGGGTCGAGGTAAAAATCCTTTGATGTTTCTGTTGTGACAACAGTGTTGCTTTAAGGGATTAAGACACTGGCATTCTACAAAATGTGAAATGTGTTCATTCAGGAAACGAAATATGGCATGTGTACCAAAGAGTGAATGACTGTCACTCAATGACTGTGATTATGGTGATTACTGGTGAGTTATTCTCTTTCTTACATAAAATTACTTGCTATAAGAATGTTGGAAATGACAGTTTTCATCGTCACCTCCACAGCATCACTTATGGCAAATGTACAAATAGACTTGTTAGGAAGTTTCTTCCTACGTCTCGTAGTGGAAGATATCTCTGTGTATTTATGAACAGAGTCAAAAATAGGCTGATTAATTCTGTTGCTTGAAGTTTGATTACCACATTTCAGATCTCTTATTGGCCCAGGGTCTGGGTGGATATCTCCGCAGCATAAAAGTAAAATGATTATGTAAATTGAAAAGGACGGATTGTACAAGCTGAGAGATGAAAATAGCATTTTCAAATGGCAGAATTTTCCTAAAGCATCAGCATGTAATTTCAAATCGAAAACACCAACCGCCCGTCTGTAAGTTACAAGATCAACTGGCATCGAACATTGTTGGAGAAGTAAGAACTACGATGGTACAGAGGGCGGTTAAAAGGTAAAATACATCACATAATCCTGTAAAAGGCTGCATGCCATTTGTGGAAAGAAAAGGGACGTGCTATGACAAGGGTATACGCATCTTCTTAAAATATTACTGAACAACAAAATAAAAATAAAAATTATAACATCTATCCACTTTATTTATATGTATTATTTATCATGTAGAGAATAGAAATTACTGCCCCAATGAATGGTCAAATAAAAATGACATTTTACAGCGTCCTTGTTCAGATTTTTTCCGGTGAACATTTTAGCATTAACTGTGCCGTTGTAACACATTGACTGCCCATTGAGTGGAACAAGTCGACCTAAACGACATACCACTCCAAACCGACCAGTTTGTTTTTACACCCATCCAAAGGTCGAACTTACGGGACCTAACCAGACGTATTACGGTGTGAAAAACAACAGCCCGGAATAGGTTTACCATTGCATGGGCGTTGCGGACAAGTGAAGATCCGGGTTAGAATTGGTCTTCAGTAACCTATCCTTGTCTTAAGAGGCGACTAACGGGAGAGGTTCATGTATATCCTCGTATCCCAAATATGCAAATCGATGTTCATGATGGCAGTCGAGGTACGACACACACACACACACCCGCACACGCGCGCGCCAATCAAATCAATTTCGTAGACTCTTTGGGTCATTGGGGTCTGCAGGAACAGAGATAAAATCACATGTATCTGGAATTCACTCATAGGGTGGCCTACGTTCTACATTCGAATTCGATACACTTTACTAATAGCTGAAGGTGTGATAAACTGTGAAGTATGACATGACTCAAACAGAGAATTCGACGTACTTTAGAGGCAAGTCTGAAAAAGATGTTGACAATTGCATATGTCAAGAAATCTATAAACGGGCATACAAGTGTTAGTATGAACCGTCACTCCAAATGGTTAGTTAAAGGATCCATTCAACCATGACGACAAGCACACTACTGCAATATATGTGTACATATATAATGTAAATGGATCGAATTTTGAGCCGGGGCTTTTGTAAAGTACAAACCCATAGTTTATTCACGATTTCATACAAAAGCCGCATTTTATGGGTCTAGTGAATTCTATGCATACACGCATAAAAGACAACGACTAAAAACACAACCCTGTCTAACCCCTGAATCATATTTACAAAACATCGGGACGAAGGCGTGGTTTTGTGTGTGTATTACATCTACTTTAAAGCAAGTTTAGCAGAGAGTGACCCTTAACTACAAAAAGCTTTGGACTCCAAAGCTACTTTGGCGGATATATATTGCGATTTTACAGCATAAATCAGTGAGGGGCATGTGTATCTCCCGGGAAGAAAACGACTTTAGGGTTTTCCTAACGCTACCAACAGTGAGCGCAGCATGACCCGGGGGCCAGTATGATCTGAACTAACCACACCCTCAATAAGACAACCTGCTTCTAATATATTTGCTATTCGTCACGTGTGGTTGATTCACTGAGAAGGGCGTGAACGGGTACACTGTATAAAGGCTTACTGTGAATACAGGTTCTTAGCTTATCGTATGTTGTATACGCGATCATAAAGGGAGTGAATACTGTAATAGTGTTTTTGTAGTTGACAAATATCATGTCTATCATGACATGTTAACTTGTACTGGGTCACGCTGATTATGACGTAATTTTGAATGAGAGCCTGGGTGAGGTTTCATGCACTATTGCAACACAAATCGGCGGTTCGTGAGACACCATCTTAGCTGCTTTCATGGCAAAATACTGGGGGCGTAATTCTTTCATCGGATCAAAATGACATATTGGTTATAAGTACAGGTAAAACTCTAGTTGTTCTGCAACAGGGGTTCAATCTGTTATGCCCAAACAGATGGTTGTACTAAAGTGAGGATGAGAGAGCGACTTTGAATAACTGATTTTAAGAAACGTTAAGGAATATTCCAACAATATTCAAATTTCACCAAAGGAGGGAACATATAATAGACAAATTCAAATGTAACAAACAAATGAAGACAAAACTGAATGAATGAATCTACGCAATTGGGATACGATGACATGTGTCAACTCAAGTCAGCAAGCCTGACCACCCGATCCCGTTAGTCTCCTCTTACGACAAGCATCGGTTACTGAAGACAATCACAGAAGAAGAGGGGCAGTAACATTCTCAGTTTCAATAAACATGTGCGACAGACTCACCACATAAGCATTCCATTTATCAACGAATGGGCTGCCCTGACATGACCAGCATACTTGTAATGAGAGTAAAGTTTACAATATATTGAAATTTACAGATATTTCCAGTAATAGAATGGCAAGTATATTTTCCTAACACAATACAAAGCAAGCAAATAATTAACCTTCTGTTGTAGAAGAATATATAGTTTTACATCATTCAATGCTATACTACCTATTAAAAGTTGAGACTCACTTAAAATACTCACTACATATGTATATGTTATGCATATATGTATGGTTACATCGAAGATAAATTTCTCCACTAACTTAAGGAAACCAACTGCAAACCTTAAGCAGATGAATTGCACGAGGATCATGCATGAAAATGCTGAAAGCAAGTACAAATATCGTGCATGTGAACAGCTGCGTTTTGGTGTAAAGGTTTGTTAAGAATTCGCCAATTTTTACTGAGTTTCATCATTTCTTGAACTCACGACAATAATCTTTTCAACGTTACGAATTTGTTTTACAATACATCAGTTCATGTGTTAACAGTACCTTTCAACAGTATGGAATATTTTGTAAAATCTAGATTAGGAAACTTGACTGAAGTTAGTGCCTACATTTACACTAGTGTGTGTAAACTTTTGATGGGTAGTAAGTTTGCAACTTCTTAAAGGCGGACTCTGGTGTCTCGGCTCATACTCATTTCCATTGTATGTCCAGACCTCCTACCAGAGACATGCGGGAAAACATTATCTGACAGAATGATATACATAAGTCATGTCGAAGTGAAGCCAATTTAACCAAAACCTAGTACACCTTTAAATAAAGGAAGATTTTCACTTATAAACATAAAAGAAACTTTTCTAAAATGTATTTTTCATGATATGTTATAGGTCGTGAGATTCTTTTTTCGCTTTTTCTCATCTTGACTTTCATTTGCATATACATAGTAAACAGAACTCTCGTGAAATATTATCAACAAAACATCCCATGGAGTGTCGATAACACGTCGAGTTATCCCTAATTCGAGACAAGCGGGAGCTTTCATTACACTGTGAGGTTAATATATATGTGGGTTCGGTCTTATGTAGCTGTGGGTGTCT
The DNA here is from genome assembly GCF_003918875.1 of Haliotis rubra. NCBI lineage: Eukaryota > Metazoa > Mollusca > Gastropoda > Lepetellida > Haliotidae > Haliotis > Haliotis rubra. The sequence continues at coordinate 538,377 of NW_025767305.1, read as the reverse complement.
ATAAAATAGGGAAGCGCAATCACACCATGGTACGGATGTGGATTCTGTCACGATCGGCGAGTTTCATTGTATTACGTAATAGGTAGTTCTAGTTAAAAAAGGTTTCACTTTAATTCGCTTATGATAGTTTGTTAATTCAAAAACCATGATTCAAAATATCCATTTATTTATTTTTATTGATGAGAGAATGATGTTGATGAGTGTAAGCGAGAGTCTACTGCTACCAACATATGATGAGAGGAGATAACAACCAGATCATCCACGGGATAGCTATATAGAAGCTGGGAATATTCAAAACAATTACAGCTTCGTGCCTAAATACAAGTTGTTTCTCTCTTCTCTCTCGCGCGCGCGTGCGTGCGTGTGTGTGTGTGTGTGTGTGTGTGTGTGTGTGTGTGTGTTAGAGGGGGAGAGGCAGAGGGAAAAAAAGTCATGTTACAATCTCTGTACACAGTATTACAGGGTTCCAAGTTGTATTGTGTGTATTAGAGGTAGCGAGGCAAAAGAAAATAGAAGTCTATGTACAAATACTAATTGCATACAATTTGTACGAGGTACGGAATAACGAGAGAAAATGGTAATGACGAGATATTGCACCTGGCATCATCTCACATCCGTACCAATATATTTACGACAAATGGTTCGGGGTCTCGTAATTGTTTCTATTTGTGCCACAAGACAAAGGAAAAACGTTACTTAGACCTGTGAAAACCTGTTCTCGTTACATTTAGATGTGACTCAGGCTGTCACAGATTTTAGCATGAAAGGACAAAGATGTCTATCCCCAAGTCCTTATGTGGCGACGATCGACGCCAACAGCATCTCACAAACCAAGGACATAAAGAGTATAATGGTGATAACATTTGGCTATTGTGGCCCCCTGCGTACAATATACAGTAGGAGAACAGTTAACGTTAAGGAGCTTTGTCAACACGATCGTTTCATGCTAACTGTGTCACATGAAAATAACATTTCACCCATATGTACGAACATTACACTTAATAGGAAAATACATATATCAGTATATTATTCCTCAAACACATTATGCATTTCCTGTCAAAAGAGAATGGTGATAATATCGTTGTATTTACATCTAGACATATAGAATATATCCCTATGTGTTTATCTATGTGTATTTTACCGTGGGAACAATTCCTTGTTGAGAATGTGTGTTTATGGAAGGAAGTGCGGAGGGAAGTTTTTGTGTTTATATGAATATAAATATGGTAAAATACATATTGTATGTGAATTAATATTCATAGAATATGATAAGCCCCGACACGTCTTTAACAAAGTTATCGTGAGGATCTTGCACATGCACGAGCTTAAAATACACTTTTCATTATTTTATATTTATTTTATTGATAATCGTATTTAGTTACAAAAAGCAATACGATTTTTATTTCATCTCAAATTTTATTGTTTTTATGATGCATTTAGCAGTTGCAGATTATATTTACACAAACTGAAATATGTTATTGTAAAATTGTATAATATCTTCAGATAAATTGTGTGTTATTAATTGACACTCGTAACATAAATTTATAAATGAAGAGGTCCGAAAAGTTGTTTCTGCTGCATAACTAACATGCGTGAAGAATATTAACACAACCATATGACTGACATGTGTGATGAATATTAACACAACCATATGACTGACATGAGTGACGAATATTAACACAACCATATGACTGACATGTGTGAAGAATATTAACATAACCATATGACTGACATATGTGATCAATATTAACACAAACATATAAATGACATATGTGACGTATATTAACACAAACATATGACTGACATATGTGACGAATATTAACACAACCATATGACTGACATGTGTGACGAATATTAACACAACCATATGACTGACATATGTGACGAATATTAACACAACCATATGACTGACATGTGTGACGAATATTAACACAACCATATGACTGACATATGTGACGAATATTAACACAACCATATGACTGACATATGTGACGAATATTAACACAAACATATGACTGACATATGTGACGAATATTAACACAACCATATGACTGACATATGTGACGAATATTAACACAACCATATGACTGACATATGTGACGAATATTAACACAACCATATGACTGACATATGTGATGAATATTAACACAACCATATGACTGACATGTGTGATGAATATTAACACAACCATATGACTGACATGTGTGACGAATATTAACACAACCATATGACTGACATGTGCACATTTCAGACCCTCTTAAACCAAATGTAATTCGTCCACATTTTGACTTCAATCCCCCAAAAGTGTTCTATTTATTTTTCCTGGGTAAAATATTTCATGATGTCAGAAGGAATTTGATAGGAAATACATATCGATAACGCCGTTACTATATATAATTCGGATATCATACTTGTGTATCGACTACTGTTTTCAGCCAAGTAACGTTGTCATAGCATTTGGGGTTTAGTTTAGTTCAGATCGGTTCAGTTTAAATATATTTTATTCACAAAGTGAAAATGATTGGGGACAAGTTCTTACAACTTATAAAACCCCGTAAAACCATTTTTTGGACAATCTTGTTTTCAGTGCATCCTTTTTGCAGCTTAAACTGACGTAAAAGTCATTGTGATTATTTATTTACGTATGTTGTGTCTTTGAAGGTATATATTTTAATGTGCTTCTTAATTACACACAAAACAAGAAAAACTCTTTCTTGACTGAACACAATAAGTGTTTAACTGGGCAAGGTCAAAATTGAACCTCCGTCTTTTCTTTCATAATATTATGAAAATAATTTTACTTATGATTTGAGAGATTTGTGTTAAAATGTGAAATACTAACTGTTTCTTTTTAAAACCCCAGTACAACTAACTACACGTACATACGACAACTATATAAGATATCGCTGGTCTGCCATGACAAGGAACGTAGCTGTATGCTAAGATTAGTGATCAGTCTTTAAAGCCGTGTATCATACGGTCGATATCATAATATTGTTTTGTGGTAAATTAAGAAACACAACTTGTCATATGTTCCGTATGCATGTACATGTATTTACATGTCTTATAATACAACGTGTTCACCTTTACTTTCTTATTACAGAAACATAATAGCGATGTGTGGAATTTGTAAGAAGATTTAAAACTTATGTTACAAAATTATTATGTACGGGTCCTCTGATGGTTTGTTGACTAACGCCGTACTCAGCAATATTCCAGCTATATGGCGGCGGTGTGTGAATAATCGAGTCTGGACCAGACAAGCGAGTGATCAACATCATGAGCATCGTTATACGCAATTGGGAGCCGACTGACATGGCAATCAACATGTCTATCCAGTAGATGTCACTGACCCATATGGATTGCCAATAACGAAGAAGATAGTTGATCAATTTTGACGTTTCTTCATCAGAGCAGTGTGTGTATAGGAAGAAGTAGTGAGTGAGTTCGGTTTTACGCCGCTTATAGCAATATTCAAGCAACATCACGGCGGAGGACACCAGAAATGGGCTTCACACATTGTACCCATGTAGGGGAATCGAACCCAGGTCTTCGGCGTGACGAGCCAACACTTTAACCACTAGGCTACCCCACCGCCCATATAGCAAGAAGTAACTAACAGCAGTCAATATGTACGTATTGTACGTATCACAACACGCATATATCAAAGAGATATTTGACAGAGGCAGCAGATATACTATATTTTGCTATAAGTCAGGTGTCCTTTATTGTCGACAATAGCGTCAGTATATATCTGGGTTGTTGTTTTTTAACCAGGTAGACAAGCCATTGAAAACATTAGCGTCGATCACAGTATGAGTGTGTTTATTGTTAATTGTCTGAGAAACTGACACCAATCTGACACCAAAGTTTTTAATAGAATTCAATGAATAGACCACTGTTATAACTGTCTGGTTTCAACTTCATTTGCATTATTGTATTAAAATAGTAGTTATGAAATATAACTTTTTTATGGCACTAGTTATGCAAGTATTAAGTCTTATATTGAAATAAATGAAAAAAATTTTAAGGATAGATACACATACTACATGCTTGAATAATATTCCTTTAAAGAAACGTAAAGTTGATTTACATGCATATTTATAAACGTAAACACACATACAAGCTTGTGCTCCCCTTTACAGGAATATATGTCAAGCATGTTCAACTGTGGGAGTTTCCCGCTATTAATGTTAGAGTTAGATGGTTTGAATATTAAATATGCAGAAATACGCAATATTCGTCCCCATGATTGTAAAGATCATCATGCATACTTTATTAAGCATAGAATATTTCAGGTATAAAATTCTTATTTATACAGCCCAGAACTTCTCCGCGTTTCTAAGCGAACAAAAATGCTTATGCTTTAGACATGTGTTTCATCATTGTCATCAAAGTGTGAAGATGTATTCATCAACATGTATTCATTTGAACGAAGTTCTGTTCAGCATTATCAAGAACTATGTGAGGTGAGGTGAAATTGCGTTTAACGTCGTGCTTGAGAATATTTCGCTCATATGACGACGTCAAGAACTATGCATAAGCAGGTCTTTGAATTGCATTTAGAAGGGATACAGATAAGGAAGAGAGGATGAAGAACACTACGTTTCGGAGTATATCCTTAGTCCTTCATCATCCTAATAAAGAAGCTGACATCCATAAAAAGCTTCCTTATGTATAAGCAATAACATGTAAGGAAATGGGTAATGGCTCACTCGTGACTTGGATAAGTTGATGTCATTAATACAAACGTCTAAGACACAATCTTTAGTTTCAGAACGAGTGTGAGCCTCAACAGCTGGGTGTAAGAACCTATACACCAATGTTTGATGCTGCTAAGATTTAAGCAAACATAAAATGGATATTCTATGGTGATGCATGAGACACGGGTGTCTCACTTTTGGACTTTGAATTTGAGTGTTTCAGTAACTGTTTTTAGCAGAGTAAAGTTTTGATAAAGTTTGTAGATTTTGTTTAGTGTGTAGACATTTCCCACGGCAATTTCTCACTAAATCTGATTATTCTTTAAGCGCAATGGTCGGAGTAATAGTATCCATATTAAACAGATTTCGTTGTAGCTGGGGCCGTGGGTAGCCTAGTGGTTTAAGCGTTCGCTCGTCACGCTGAAGAACCAGTTTCGATTCCCCACAATTGCACAATGTGTGAAGCCCATTTCTGGTGTCCCCTGCCGTGATATTGCTGGAATATTGCTAAAAGCGGCGTAAAACCATACTCACTCACTCGTTGTAGCTAGTTGGAGTCCTACCTGTGTGTATCCTGATATGCCCAAGTAGCTGTCCCCGGTTACTGCAGCTAATTACACAATACGGGCACTTGAATATCTTCATCTTGGATTTGAACCGCCCGCCGGACTTTACACTATCTGGGGACATTCCCCGGGGGCTGTCGTCCAGGGAGGGGGAACTATCCGCGCCCCGACTGTCATAGAACCCCGACACAAAATGACGTGGACTGCCAGACATACTGAGATCTTGGGGTCTTTCTGATATCCACGGCCATGCTGGTCTTCTGGAGCCATGGTGCTCACGTTCCCGTACAGTACCCTCCCCAAGTCTTGGCGACGTTGTCACATAGTCTTGTTCATGAACAGGGTCCCTCGCTCTTTGGTCAAGTAAAGAACTGAACCTTGAACAACACGTCGGCGTGTACGGCTTCTCCCAACACTGCACCGAAAGTGTCAAACCTCTGGGTTCGACTCCGGGTGGCTTAGGGTCAAAATCGTTCACCCTGCTCGAGTCTCTGATTAGAACTCTCGGAGAAAATATTTTCGGAAATCGAACAGCTGATACCACCTCCATTATAACTTGGACACAAATTAATGAGATGAGTGAGTCATTTCTCCACTTCGCGAGAATTCGTTCCAAATGCAGTCACGTGGTTGGGTGGATATTTCCCGATTTCTTTACATATGTTTTCAAACCCCATCTTCGCATACATAACATTAGGAATATGGGACAATGGCCGGGACCAACCTCCACTTCCCATAAGACCGCATGTTTGCAGAACAGGGTTCGGCGTGTTCCTCTTCAAATAACCGTCCTTTGAGACCGTCCATATCAAGTCCTTCACCAGCGCAATTGCAGCTCTCATTCAAAGCTTAAATAGTACGCAGTGAATTAACCAGAATCGCGCCCACTATTATTCAGTATCTCACCACCCCAACCGAAACTAGTGTTTCCGCCCGTAAATACGGATCCCCTGTTTAAATACATGTGACCATCTCGCTGACACTTCCACTGTGATTGGACAAGCGAGCGAGGTAAATACATCTCGATGTACATAACGCAATGTGCGCTCATAAATCATATACTTTCACGGATGAGAGGCTTGGGAAAAGGGCGTTTCACTCCGTTAGATAAAAAAATAGAGTATTGTACTGACTCTCACTTAACGTTAAAGACGCCAAGCACATGTGGGTATTCTCCGTTTTGTATTGAGATCTATGTATAGAGGGCGCTCCTGTTGGCATTGTACAGTGTATTATTTGATAACATTGACTTACTGTTAAGAACTGAACGAGTCGTAACGTAATTGCATACACTTGGGTGTGTGTTTATCCAAACTTGCTTGCAACAATGTAACATTGTATATTGTCAAGTTGACGAAGGGTTATATTTTTTCACGGCTATAGACGTATATATATATATATCTCAAGGACACATTGTCATATAGTGGGGACTCTTATCACAGTGGAAATATCGTACTTATTTTTTACCTGTAATCTTGAAAGTATGAAAGTCCAAACTTTTCAATGTTTATGATAGTGTCCCGTGAGGTTTACGTATTTGTAGTATCTCAACGAAGTGTTAAGCAGTATATGCCAATTCCTTGAGTAATACAGTAGTGAGGAGGTGAGTGAGTGAGTTTAGTTTTACGCCGCACTCAACAATATTCCAGCTATATGGCGGCGGTCTGTAAATAATCGAGTCTGGACCAGACAATCCAGTGATCAACAGCATGAGCATCGATTTGCGCAATCGGGAACGATGACATGTGTCAACCAAGCCAGCGAGCCTGACCTCCCGATCCCGTTAGTCGCCTCTTACGACAAGCATGGGTTACTGAAGGTTCATTCTAACCCGGACCTTCATGGGTCCTATTCTATTTGTAGTATCTGAACGAAGTGTTAAGTAGTATATGCCAATTCCTTGAGTAATACAGTGGCGAGGAGGTACAACACTGTTTACAAATATAACTTGTTGAAGAGAAAGTAGTGTTTTGTTTGTAATGTCAGTGGATATAATTAATGCAACTGCTTTTCTCAATATGAAGATAGTGTCTCCCTTGATTATCCATCTTCTCTCCACACCGACCAATCCGTCCAACTTCCCTTCCCATCCGTTGATCTACCGATCCACATCTCTTACTCATCCACCCACCTTCCCTTCCTATCCGTCGACTAACCCATCCGCCCACCTTCCAATCCCATCTGTCGACTAACCCATCCACATCACCACCCATCCACCATCCTTCCCTTCCCATCCGTCTACCTACCCATCCGACCCACCTTCAATTCCCGTCCGTCGACCTATCCATCCACATCACCACCCATCCACCCACCTTCCCTTCCCATCCGTCTACCTACCCATCCGACCCACCTTCAATTCCCGTCCGTCGACCTATCCATCCACATCACCACCCATCCACCCACCTTCCCTTCCCATCCGTCTACCTACCCATCCGACCCACCTTCCATTCCCGTCCGTCGACCTATCCATCCACATCACCACCCATCCACCCACCTTCCCTTCCCATCCGTCTACCTACCCATCCGACCCACCTTCCATTTCCGTCCGTCGACTAACCCATCCATCACCACCCATCCACCCACCATCCGTCTACCATCCATCCGACCCACCTTCCCTTCCCATCCGTCGACCTACCATCCACATCACCACCCATCCACCCACCTTCCCTTCCATTCCCACCCGCCCATCTGCCATTCCAATCCATCGACTAACCCATCCACATCACTCACCCATCCACCCACCTTCCCTTCCTATCCATCGACTTACCCATCCACCCACCTTCCCTCCCCATATGTCTACCTACGCATCCACCCACCTTCCCTTCGAATCCGTCGACTCATACCTTCCCGCCCACCTTCCCTTCCCATCCTAGCCTGTCGATGCATTTTAGTAATTGGATTCCAGTTACATCCTTGGATCTGATCAGTGAGTTAACACTGGGATAACTGGTGAGTTTCGAGACTCATATGTTGAGCGAGTGAGTGGGAAAAGATTTACGCCTCTCAGCAATATTCCAGCAAAATCACTGCAAGGTACAACAGAAATTGTCTTCACGCATGGTACCCATGTGGGGAATCGAACACGGTCTTCGGCGTGACGAGGCTAGCTACCACTAGGCAACCCCACAGTCACGACACTCGATGAGAATGACTTGCGAAACAATGAAATAATTTAATGTGGACATTCCTTGGTATCATGGAGGTACATCCACAAAAACTTGAGACCACTACGTACTTGTCCCCAAAAGGGCCACTCCTGAGTTAATTTAGTTTTACGCCGCGTTTAGCAATATTCCAGCAATATAACGGCGGGGGACACCAGAAATGGACTTCACACACTGTACCCATGTGGGGAATCGAACCCGGGTCTTCGGCGTGACGAGCAAACGCTTTAACCACTAGGCTACCCCACCGCCCCTTACCTCAAGAAGCAGCACTAGAGCAGGTTCTCTCTTTGGCATGGGAGCGGTGTGGCCTTGAGGATGACCTCCAGTGCTGGAAAACCTGAGGTCAAGGACGCTGCTGTCTGATTGGCTAATATCGACTTCCCATCAACATCTCCGTTGTTATAACACGATTCATTACTTGAAAGGAGACTTGTATATGTGAATCATATAATTGTCATTGCCACTCTACATGTGTCCATCTCATGCCGCCCGAAGGCTATGATATTAATACAAAAACGTACATCTTTTAATAATTTTATTGAACGAAACGCAGATTGTAAGAATTTTTGAAATTGGTGGAATGTGTGAACAACTAAACACATGGAAAAGAAGCTGAATTTAAGTATTTAACCATTACAGGTTTGAAACAGTCAAGGTAACGCTCGTAATATGACATTGAAATGTCTTCTGCTTCGTTTCGGACATCTCTAGTTTCAGCTTAATGGTATAGTATCCCAAACTATGGCTGTCACAGACACCCGAAACCTTATTTAAAAATATGGAAAGTATATGATAAATAGGGATGACACGGTATATCGCGGTATCAGTAGAACCGCGGCGTTTTGCCTTCGGTTCGGTATACCGTAATGCAATTCAAAATGTCGGTATTTTCGGTTTTCGTACCGTCATTTCTATCTAGTCATAAAATGACTCACCGTGGTAGCGTACCGTTTCACCCCTAATGATACAGACTCGGTATTCCCTGATGTATTGTATTAATACCACTGAACCTTTAAAGAGGTACTCTTGTCAATTATATGCGATCTTCTGAAATAATAACTTATACTTCAAATATTTTTAGAAATAGGACCCCGGATGTCACAAATGGTGGTAAGAATGATCTCTTTGATGAACCCTATGCTTATCCCCAGCTGGCCGTAATCAACATAATTCGAACCTCGGATGTTTCGAACTGTTTTGAGGTCCCTTCGAGTTCGTCACATCCGCTGTGCATACATTTTGAACAAAGTGAGTTTTATTGCGAGAGGACGAGCTTCTTTATTTATACACTTAGCGTTCTCCTAGAACATGTTAAATCCTTCCCTATCCCACGTGCCCATGTCAAATCGCCTTTGAGACATCATGTTCATCCAGTTGGTGACAGGTTTGGGAGCGGCGAGGGTTCCTTGCATGGGGGATTTCCTGGTGGGTACCGGAGATCTGAAATAACAACAGTGAGTGAGTATGGTTTTACGCCGCTTTTAGCAATATTCCAGCAATATCGCGACGTGAAACACCGGAAATGTACCCATGTGGGGAATCGATCCCGGGTCTTCAGCGTGACGAGCGAACGCTTTTACCACTTGGCTACCCCACCGCCGGAAATAACAGCAGCAATGTAGAGATTCTCTAAACCCTAGGCGTCAAGCAGCCCGATGTTAAACCTCGTTATTGATGATGAACCCGTAGTGAAATCACAAACATTGTATAGGTATGTTTATACAATAATCAGACCACTCATATGGACTCCACGCAGCATGGGACTGCTCCATGCGCAGTGAGAGAGTGAGTATAGTTTTACGCCGCTTTTAGCAATATTCCAGCAATATCACAGCGGGGGACACCAGAAATGGGCTTCACACATTGTACCCATGTGGGGAATCGAACCCGGGTAAAACATGCAATAGGTGATATGACCTGTCCGGATGCATTATAGACATTTTATATGTACATTTTCACGTACGTACTTCTATAGCATGCCCACAGAATTTCGTGTAATTTCATTGCAAAGCATTTGCTATGCCCCTAATGTTATAGCTATGCAGTTTACATATGAGACTCGTTCTCCAAGTCGTTGAGACCGGTTTCTGCTAATTTTGACAATTATTTGTACAGAACACTATGTTAAGAACATGTAAATGAAATCTGGTGTGAAAATGTTTACACGGTCATGGTCAACGCGCATGCGTACTGGTACAGGTAAACATACGCTCTTCCCAACAACGACTCGTGTTTACATACCCAAATACACCCGTATCTTCACGCCCATGGTGGGTGACAGGGTAGGCGCGTTTTGTTTACTCATTAATAAAAGCAAATATCCAGGCACGCGAGATCTCGCGATCCTATCTGTTGCTAATCACGTGACACGGGACACGCTATCCATACAAAATGGCCTCTTTGCAAAAACAGACCCGACTTGCCTTCATTGTTGGCACTGCGTGCGAATCGGGGGATTTGGACTTCTAAAAATACGTATACGTATATAAATATCTAAGTCACTCGAAGATGAGTTTGACGGTGACTATTTTGTCCGTTTAGTGTGGCCGTTGTCACGTGATGGACAGGCCTCATGAATGAGTCAAACAACACTAAGAACACCATTTAAGCTGCGCCAAAACGTATCAATTCCTACAAATACTAATAATATATTTTCAAGGGATGGAGAAACTATTTTGGTATTTAGCTTATTATTTTATCGACCCCGCTGTTTGAAAAAACAGTATCGGTAGTGAAAAACTTGTGAGCTGACGCATTTTACGTAGAGGGTAATGTCCGAGTAACTCTCCATTCCTTCAAAATAATGGACAATGTGTGAAGCCCATTTCTGGTGTCCCCCGCCGTGATGTTGCTGGAATATTGCTAAAAGCGGCGTAAAACCAAACTCAGTCAGTCAGTCAAAATAATGGAGCCTAGGCCCCGGAGCGGCCGACGCCCATTATTTTTAAGGAATGGAGAGTTACAAGGATATTACCCTACTTAAATTACATTCAAAGTATTGGGAATATTTCTGTAATCAAAATTAAATGTCAAAATGACAAAATGAAGGTTTTATTTCGAAAACGGTAGTTAATGTTAATGTTAAAAGAGAGAAAATACGTTATTTCAAAATACACCAAGCTATTAACTCCATTCCTAAAAAGTAATGGAGCCAACAGACAATGGAATGACGTCACAAATGTAATTTAATTACGTAGAGTCGTTTGTCACGACCTCGCACATCGGTAGTAAACTACTTGTTAGCTGACGCATTTTACCTCAGTAAAGTTGGTTGTCACGACCTCGCACATCGGAAGTAAAATACTTGTTAGCTGACGCATTTTACCTCAGTAAAGTTGGTTGTCACGACCTCACACATCGGTAGTAAAATACTTGTTAGCTGACGGATTTTACCCACGTGGTTGTCACGACCTCTCATTCACTTTCGAAACGTCCCCACTACGGCAACGTACCCTGCGTTTCTGACGTCCTTTGTGTTACACTCCTCGACGACGAACGTGCCAGAACACCCCTTCTCCACCCACCAGTGGGTGGCGTTGTAGTCGTAGTGCCTCCAGTGTTTAATGCCGTCCTCTTCATCAAGCTGAAACCCAGTCAAGTTACAATTGTATTTATATGCAGTATAATTGTATTTATATGCAGCATATTGTACTGATATTGCATTTATATATAAGAGACGCTACCGACTTTCGGTTACCGACAGTTACTGCTTGAACAAGGGCAGTGGGGTAGCCTAGAGGTTAAAGCGTTCGCTCGTCACACCGAAGACCCGGGTTCGATTCCCAAAATGGGTACAACGTGTGAAGCCCATTCCTGGTGTCCCCCGCCATGGTATTGCTGGTATATTGCTAAAAGTGTGTAAAACCCAACTCACTTGCTCACTCATCCAAATTTACGGGGGTTCATCGTAGTGTCAATTTGATGAGCGGCGTGTGGAAAACTGCTTAAGCTGAAAACTTTACAAATAGACTGATATCTCCGTACAGGCCTGACGTAACGTCAATATTTAGTGACGTTACAGAACTATAGATAGCGCTAAAGGGCGTTGTTTAGAACAAAATAGGTACCTCATCAGAACATACAAGCACGCAAGAAGCTAGTGACGTCGACAAAGATGTCTCGAGTGAAGATGCACCAACGTGTGACGTATATGGAGACTCCAGACATATATGGACCGAGGTAGCTGCAGTAAACACATACGTGGGGACCGCCTCCGTGGTGTAGTGGTTAGAGCGTCCGCCTGGAGAGCGGAAGGTCGCGGGTTCGATCCCCGACCGCGTCATACGTTAAAATATGGTACTTGTTGGTCCCTGCCTGGCGCTCGGCATTAATGGGTACAAGGACTGGTCGGCTCGGAATCAGTATACTGTGTCTGAGTGGGGTATTCATGCTTCACTGCGGCATGGTATCTCAGTGGGCTAGCACTATAAAATCAGCTTCAGTCTGGGCTAGTACAAGCAGCCGCACCATACACATACACACGCATGCACGTCGTCATATGAGCGAAATATTCTCAAGCACGACGTTAAACCCATTTCACCTCACCTCACATCCGTGGGCCCTATACAAACACTATACAATCAGTACGCAAACTTTGTTGCCAAATGTTAAAAGAGAGAAAATACGTTATTTCAAAATACACCAAGCTATTAACTCCATTAACTCGTGTTATACATCTTTTGGTGAATAAATTACAACAAGGTTTTGTCCGTGTCAACTGTAGAGGCGACTCAATTAATAGCTTCATGTGATGTAGTTTCGCTTCGCCAGGTCTACAGCCTAGCTGTTTATTACACATGATATGATCACACGACATATTGATGTGTTCTGTGACATCTGTTTTGGAGAGGTCACAGATGAAGTCGACTGTTTCGCAAGTGCAGAGTTAATATCAAACGTTATTAAATTCTCCTGTATTCTCAATGTATGGATGTTATTGTAAACGAGAGCAAACGGTTTTTTGTTTGTTTGGTCTTTTTTAGGCAGGCAAAGCTATGTTTAAAGTACATAATGTCACAGTTCGTTGAAACACAAGATATATTTTGATGCCATAGATGAATGACCTTGAGGTGTTTAGAAATATGAACAATGGATTCAATTGCTCGCCGTTCGTCAAGATTGTTTGGCAGTCGTGTCAAAAGAGTCAGCTGTACATGTTTGTAACAGTCAGCTGTAGTTATTGCCTAGACTAACGCTTAGTCTCTGAATATATATAATTTTGAGTGTAACAAATAAACCCATTTAAATTTAAAAGGAGCCCCAGGGAAACCAGAGTTCAGAACCTGTCGAAATCTAGACTTGCTTCATTTAGGGCTTTAGTATTGCAGGGAGGGCTATGATGTAGGGAAAATAATGTAGTTCAGGGACTGTTAGACAGACTAGTTATAACCGGAGGGGAACAGCAAGGATCACTAGGTCACGTGACCATGGTCACTTGAACGTATGAACTCCATTATTCACAGGCCGTGATGGTATTGTTGGAAATTGCAAAGAGCCACGTATGCTGTCATGACCAGTATATCCGAATATTGGGGAAACCGAACGAATGAACGGTCGAAGGAACGAAAGAATGAATGAACGAACGAACGAACGAACGAACGAACGAGCGAACGAATGAATGAATCCAATCTGCAGCCTGGAGCAGTTTGCTACATTGAGACCTGTTCTATCATCAACAATTGCTGTTGGTTGTCTGTCCTCAAAGCGAGTAGATGATTTCAGTGTTTAAGTTATATCACCAGCCTATCAGCCTATCAGCAGAGACAACGCAGGTCTCAGACGTTTATCAACTTGGGGTAACAGTGCTGGCAAACCTATCCTTACAGTAAGACTCCCCGAAGTATTTGAAGTGCTGCCTGGTCTGTTTATCTGCCCCTAAATATTAAGGCAAAGTTCGAGAAAACGAAAGATTTACTCACACTGAAGTCGCACCAGTAGACGGTGTCAGGGTCTCTCCAGACGTTGTGGACGGAGATAATCTCGAAGGTATTGTTTCTTCTCTGGAATCTCTTAGGTCTGTTGTTTGGTCTGGTCGTCACGTTCTGGCGGTACTGGTTGCACAGTTCTGTGGAAAATAGTATTGTACGCTACTGGTCGAGCGGAATTGTAAATTGTGCAGACAGGAAAACATGGTCGCGATCCACAAAGCTTTCGTAGCACTACGACTCATCGTAACTCTACCACAGGCGTACGATTGGTATGGTGCTACGAACGCTTTGTGGACATTGTCACTCCGTTAACGGTGACTGAAATATGAAAGTATTGTGTGAATATAGTTTGAATATTGTTCTGTGGAAAACAGTTTTTTATAGCGATGGTTGAGCGGAGACAGATGTGAATGTATTCTGTGAATACAGTTCTGTTCTCTGAACAATACATCTTATTCGCGTTCAAGTTGAGAGACAATAATATGCCTGTATTATGTGACCATAGTTCGGAGGAAAACAGTATATTACACAAATGGTCATACTGAAACTAAAATCTGCCTGCTTTCTGCATCCAGTTTTGTGGAAGACAGTATTTATTTTACAAAGTTGACCACATCACAGAAAAGAACCTTTCTCCATTGCTCGTCGAGGTTATTTGATGGTAAATGAGGAATTAAACAATAATATACTTTGTGCTATTACCATAGCCTTAAAGCTTACTCCTCATAAATTGAGGGGCGGTGGGGTAGCCTAATGGTTAAAGCGTTCGCTCGTCACGCTCGTCACGCTGAAGACCCCGGTTCGAATCCCTACATGGGTACAATGTGTGAAGCCAATTTCTGGTGTCCCCCGCCGTGATATTGCTGGAATATTGCTAAAAGCGGCGTAAAACCATGCTCACTCACTATTAACTGTATAGCGTGTCAGCGAGACCCAACGGCGTTGATATTTGATCATAATATCAATCACTAATTTGTCTGCGTCCGACTCGGTTATTTTCATTATCGTGGAATATTGATGAGTGCGGCGTAAAACAACAAACATTTCCAGATCCTCCCACTTCAGGCGAAAGCGACGATAAACATACACACAAACCGGTTAACAATTATGTGTATGCTTACCCGGTCTGGCATCTTCCTCGTCGTCAGCTGCGGCTGCGTTGACGAGGAGAACAGCGGCTGTGACGGCCAGAGACAGGTAGAAGAGCTTCATCCAGGCCATCGTTGATCGGTTCCTAAACAGGAAATGGGGTTAAGATTTGACCCTAGGGAGGCTACATACAAGTAAGCATAACGATTTCATAAATGGTTCTGGGTACAATGTGTTAAGCCCATTTCTGGTGTCCCCCGCCGTGATATTGCTGGAATATTGCTAAAAGTGGCGTAAAACCAAACTCACTCACTCACTCACTAAATGGTTAATTCTTTTTATATATGTGTGTGTTCCAACGGGAGATACACAATGTATGTGCAACGCAAATGTTGCTTGCTGCGTCGTAAAACAACATTAACTGACAGACTTATTTCAGAGCAATATTTTAATTGTACGCTCAGACTACTGAACTCTCCCGTAGTTCAAACCATACCTGAGTCAAAAGCTTTGTTTTTCAAGTTTATTTTTTTATGCTGACAAATACCCTTTACCCTTTCAGTGCCATATCTTTTGCGTGGAACAGTGGTCCTTATTCCCATTTCCAACTTAGCACAACAATTTTCCCGCTTATGAAAGTTAATTCATTATGCGGTTAAATTGGCGATATGATATGCTATTTCATGAAAGGGGGCAGGGTGTTTATCCGTATAGAATACTGTTCTTCAATACATCTGATTGTCTAGATATCAATGGCAGAAGATTGTTGTTCTTTTTAGTCAGTTGTTATAGCCGAGATTTTACAATCCATGTCAACGAAACCGTTAATCATAGTAGTACGGGATTGACCTGAGTTCGTTAAAATCGATATTTCGTTATATCCGTAGTTATTGCTGTTGCTTTTCCACACCTATCATTATTTAGGTATCATTACTTAGGTATCATTATTTAGGTATTATTATTTAGGTATAATAGCGCAGGAAAGTGTCACCATATAGACTAAGTGAGCGACTGTTGTTTTACACAACATCTCGGTAACAACACCAGGTAACTCTGGGCTTCACGTATGTTACCCATGATGGGAATTGAACACCGACCGTCGGTGTGACAAGCGAACACCTTCCCACTCTCCTCTCCCCCATCCATTTTTATTAAAACACTTTAGTTTATACACATACCAAATGTCATATACAAAAAAACACACGTTTTATGGGCACATTTCCTGTCGAAAAGCACAGTAATATAAGAATGATCTCAACATTTCGGCTTGTGGGGATTTGAGAGAACAATCAGTTTATTCAAGATGAAACATTATACATATACAATGTACAATCTTAACTTCTTTCACAGAATTAATTCAAAGCCAATAGCCCATTAACATTCCTCTAGATCACTTTCATCGACAATATTCACATGGGGCCATACAAGTGAAATGTCTATTTTAATTTGCCTTTCACATTAATCTGCGAATAATATTTAATATTAAAAGAAAATGTTTGAATACCACATGCATGTCGGTGACACAGGTATTTCCACGTGTGTACACACATCACCTGCCTTGGGCTAATCTCTATGACAGTTTTATCACCGCAAGCAGCAACGGCTGCATGACTTTAATTAACGGACAGGGCGACAATCTAAACATATTTCTCACTGCGACACATGAACTGCAAATAGCAGATATAGAAAATTTAATTTGAAACATTAATATTATTTTATATATAAATGAACATGTTCAGTTGTGTAGATAATAGGTTAAACATAAATTCACGTATTCACAAGGAGTTTTGAACCTGTTAGTCCGCGAAGACTGGCTTAAGGAAGATACTTAATCCTAACAATGTAGATACTTAAATCTGTGCAAAGGTTTCCGTGACAGATAACACACCATAAACACATATTATGACGTCACACATGTTGGGTAAACGGCTTGAATATATAAAAACTGTATGCTTATATTTATGTTTAATATACTTAGTTATATCAATATTTGTTGACAGATTTTCACGAACACTTCCAACAAACAAACATACATACATACATACATACATACATACATACATACATACATACATACATACATACATACATACATACATACATACATACATACATACATACATACATACATACATACATACATACATTTGAGGCAACTGATATTTTTACTTCAATAAGCAATCAACCATATAATAAAAATGAGACACATTTAAAAAAAAATGTTCACACAAGCCAGCGATGAACATTTTCTTAATCAACAGATTTTACTAATCATTAAAATGAGAGTCACAATATGTATTGAAACAAAGCCTTACCTTCTCGTGTTAGTTTCTGAATATCCAGAAAATTGGAAAATGGAACGAGTGAAGGAGTTCAGAGATAGTTATACGCATGCGCTGTATGGGAACTCATCAATCACTGCTCACTTCCTGCCTCACCCTGGACAAACCAGAAGAGCCTCAAGGCATTGTGGGTAATTAAATCTCAACCAGACATTCGTTTATATCAATAACATAACACCTGAATGGATATTTAATTTAATTATTTCATATTTTATACTTGAAATATTCTGAAATATTTTTCCTGGAGTACCACGACAGCGTTTTTCTAGATCTATTGATGTGAATTCATGAAATAAATATTTCGCTACATTTTTGAGAGCTGCAAGTTATGGATTTAGGGTGTAATTAATGGCTGCTCATCATACTTATGATGTAACCACTATGATAGACGCTGGGGATTGTCAGCTAAAATCTATGTGAAATCAATTAGGTGGGGTTATTGCTGAGGCCCCGGACATTACCTCAAACCTAATTAGAGGCGATGGAGTAACCTAGTGATTAAAACGTTGCTCGTCACAACGAAGGCCCGGGTTCGAATGGGTACAATGCGTGAAATCCATTTCTGGTGTCCCCCGACGTGATATTGCTGGAATGTTGCTAAAAGCGGCGTAAAACCATACCCACTCACTCACTCACTCAAACGTAATTACAGGGTTAGATTTGGTCTTCAGTAACCCATGCTTGTCGTAAGAGGCGACTAACGGGATCGGGTGGTCAGGCTCGATGACTTGGTTGACACATGTCATCATATCCCAATTGCGTAGATCGATGCTCATGATGCTGATCACTGGATTGTTTGGTCCAGACTCGTGTTTTTACAGATCGCCTCCGTATAGCTGGAATATTGCGGCGCGGCGTTAACCAAACAAACAACATCAAACGCAATTCCCGATCATAACGCTTTAGCGGCAGATCATGTTACCCCTTTTCAAAATCTTAACACGTGTTATAAAAAATATGGACAGTTCTCCACAGCGTGCATTTATAAGTCTGCAGCTAGTTATATATTAACCCTTCATTGGCCGATGGTGTGTAGTAGATTTTACCTCTCATCAGCCTATCAACTTGTTGTTTTACCGTTTGTCTACTTGGGGCGGTGGGGTAGCCTAGTGGTCGAATCCCCACATGGGTGAATCATTGGCTCGTCACGCCGAGGACCCTAGTGGTCGAATCCCCACATGGGTACAACGTGTGAAGCCCATTTCTGGTGTCCCCCGCCGTGATGTTGCTGGAATATTGCTAAAAGCGGCGTAAAACCAGAACTCAGTCAGTCAGCCAGTTTGTCTACTTAATCCCGCCTCCTTTTTGTGCCTCTTGTAATCATGTAAATGCTGGAGTTGATGTTAATCTGATGTTTGTCACAACATATTATGTACACATACATACTTCTCATCACTTGGTTGTAGTCACATTTAGCTTAATAACGTTGTAAGAATCTGCACCGAAAAATCGCTTTATGCAATAAACAAGAAGTTGTTACCCATAAGTCTGTTGCTTCATTATTGTAAAGGTGTACGGTTTAAAACCGACAAATAACCAAAAAAGGTATAAATTAATTGCACTATACAATTAATGGGCATCATGTTACATGCCATTTTACATGCCATTAATTAGTACCTCGAGCCCCTCTCCTGGCTGTTCTGTTAGCTGTACTCACTCCCCTGTAACTGGATTTACTGCTGCTAAGCTCGTTAACTGTGTTGGGGGTGAGGCTTTGTGGTTTAAACATATTTTATTCTATTCAAGAAGAAAGAAAAGGATTGGCAAACAAGCCTAAATGGCTTATATTAATGCCGCTCCATGATACATGTGAAGGTTCACATTTGTGCATAATGTTGTACATATTTATAGTGGTTATATCAAGTTATCTTTGAATAATAACAATCATGGATATCAACAATTTATCTTGGTTTTGTTTCGTGGCCAGTTGATACAAATAAAAAATAAGAGAAGCTACAAAACTTTATGAATCAAAACGTTTTGATGTAATAATGAATTGATGGACTGACCGTAGAATATCCATATTCGTCTGATGAGATACTGAGTTATTGCCACTTAGCACATCCCGCAGGGAGAAACCTTTCACATAGAAATACGATTCGTATCGAATGATATTATATTTAGGACACATGAAAAAATAGTGGAATACATCCTCATAATCTTGTGAGCAGGAACAAGAAGCATTATCAGAAATGAAACGATTATACTTATCACTGTTTAAGTCACTGCATCCCAATCTAAGGCGGCAGTGTATTATTTGACAAAATCGACTACCAAAATTTAAATCGAACATTGTGTCGGTATTATCTTGTGGTGTGATTGAATTCTTAAACTGTCCAACAGAGGAAGCGTTTGTAGCATTTGTAGGTAGGTCATTCCACAGTTTAATTGTATCGGGCAAAAACGATTTGGCATAATTAGTAGATTTGCATCTTATAGTCTGATAATTTTCATTATTCCTAAGATTGTAGTTACTGTTATCAGAAACATTCCCTGGAGCAAGATCACAAAGATAGTCAGGAACCATATGGTTTACCATTTTGTAAAATAATGTTAATTTAGAAGTTTCTCTCCGTTTCGATAAGGAAGTCAGGTTTGTCTCATGATATAGTTTCGCATGGCTTGTACCTCTAACTGCACCGCATATTGTGCGTAAGGCATCTAAGTGAAGGTTTTCTAGTGGCAAGGACTGTTCCTTTGTACAATTGTCCCAGAGATGACAGCAATAGTCAAACAGAGGTAAGATAAAGGATTTATACATTGTTTCGAGAGTTTTGCGTGATAGTCTATATTTAAAACTACGAAGGCAGTTAATCATAGGGCTAATTTTCCTTATCATTTCATTAATGTGGGAATGCCAGAGGAGGTTTTCCTGAAAAATAATGCCTAGGTGTTTATGAGTCTGCACTTCATTTATAGGGGTACCATTCATCTAGAGGGGAGGTTTCGTAGAAGGTTTCGTTTTGTGTGAAAACTGGATAGTTTCAGTTTTGTTTGGATTAAATTTTACTTGCCAGGTTTCCGCCCATTTAGATATTCTGTCTAAATCTGAGTTAAGAATAAATGCACTCGTATGGGGGTCGTCGATTATTACACAGAGTGATGTGTCGTCTGCGAAAAGGCGTATATTACTATGTCGTTTATGTATATTAAGAATAAAAGAGGTCCAAGGACTGATCCTTGGGGCACTCCGGCTATTATCGGTTTTAATTCTGATTTGTAACCTTGGATAACTACTCTTTGCATTCTATTTTGCAAATAACTTCCAAACCATTTCGACCGCCTCCGTGGTGTAGTGGTTAGAGCGTCCGCCCGGGAGAGCGGAAGGTCGCGGGTTCGATCCCCGACCGCGTCATACCAAAAGACGTTAAAATATGTACTTGTTGGTCCCTGCTTGGCTCTCGGCATTAATGGCTACAACAAGGACTGGTCGACTCGGAGTCAGTATAATGTGTCTGAGTGGGGTATTCATGCTTCACTGCGGCATGATATCTCAGTGGGCTAGCACTATAAAACGAGCTTCAGTCTGGGCTAGTACAAGCAGCCGCACATACACATACACACGCATGCACGTCGTTATATGAGCGAAATATTCCCAAGCACGACGTTAAACCCAATTTCACCTCACCTCACCTCCAAACCATTTCAATAACTTCCCATCTATCCCACATGATTTTAGTTTATGGATAATCCCTTTGTGCCAAACTTTATCAAATGCCTTGCTTATATCGCAGAATACAGCTCTTACTTCTTTTCCGTTGTCTATAGTTTTAGCAATAAAATTATACAAATGCGTGAGTTTGTAAGCTGTTGAATCTCCTGGCATGAATCCAGATTGTAAATTTGAGAGGCAATTGTTATCTCTCATGAAGTTAAAGACATATTTAAATATACATTTTTCAAAGACCTTAGATACACAAGATGTTAAGGCAACGGGTCTACAGTTCGAACAGTCGTTAATATTACCTTTCTTGTCGATTGGTATGACTGATGATTCTTTCCATATGTCTGGGAAAACTGATGTTTGAAGTGACTTGTTAAAGAGGTAGTTAATGCTAGTGACGGAGGGGGATACCAAACGTAGGAAGCGGTTTCCAATACCATCTGGTCCACTCGCTTTGGTAGTGTTTAACGATGATAGAACATCTTCAACATCCTGCTTTGTAAGATATAAATTCCTCATATATTTACTATTATTGTTTAAGGTCATATTTGGAAGATCCTTATTAGGGTCAGCGATTGATGCCTGGTCAATAAAGTAATTATTTAAAACGTTTGCTATTGATTCTGGTTCTTGATAGACTTCGTTATTGTGGGAAATAGGAGGAAAGGAGGTACTTTCAGATTTTCTGTTCATATAGTTTTTAACTAAACGCCACCATAGTTTAGTGCTATGATTATTGTTTATTTGAGTGTCTAATTTTGTTGTATAATCTTTCTTGGCTTTTCTAACTGCAGAAGTCACTTGATTTCTTAATGATCTAAAAGTAGCCCAGTCATTTTCACCATTGTTTTGTTTCGCTATTTTATGTTAGTGAGTAGGTGACTACCAGTACTTAGGGAGATATGAATGCAGTACATTGGGGAGATATGAATGCTGTGCATTTGATGTTCCCCGCCCAATAATTTCATGGACATAACCTGGAAAATAGTTGAACAATGGAACCATGGGTTGTTTGAAATTTCAACTGCCTGTTATTGAGAAATATAACCGACTGTATGAAATGACAAGAGTCATAAATATTGCAACAATGAACTAATGTCAAAAGACACAAACACTGATAGTCGTATCAGAGGGTGTATTGTTGACATTAATAGTTGGCTACAGATACATATGTATGTAATTATTATGAAAAAGAACATAAATCTTGGCCTCAAGTAGTTGCAACCATGACAATGCCATCAGAATGTTTACAGTTTGTGAGATTTTCATGCACCGGTAACTGAGTGAGCAATAGTGATAGAAATGCTATTTTAACACGTTGACTGCCTACCACGAGTATCAATGTAACAGAATGTGCTACTACGAGTTATCTCATAGCTACATCAGAGGTACTTTAAAACAAATGTTGGCAAAATAGTCATAATGAACGAATGGTTTATTCTCATGAAGATCACAATACATGTAGTCACATAGAGACAAAATACAAATGTACAGATTTGTTTGTGGGAGCATACGTAGACCGGATTTTACATAATTGCTTATTTTCAACAGTAGTGCTTTACGCGTACAAGACATGAGGGATATAAATTTATCTAATGATGGATAATTACAGTAATAGTTTGGTAGAAATGAATTTCTTACTTTTCTTAAATTTGGACAATATAACATGAAGTGAAATTCATCTCCCATTGTATTCTGACATAATGTACATACTCTATCTTCTTACTAATATTATACCATCTACCTGTTTCTATTGAAAGTTTATGGTTACAAGTTCTAATATAGGTAAGCCAAATGCGTACATTTAATGGCAAGTGGAATAAATAACTTTATAGGTATGGAGATAACTTAAACACATTATAATAATGGCCTTTAGAAGATTTTGATTTACATTCGTTCCAGTGTAGATAAAACTGGCTACATAATATAGCCTCAAGGTTACTTTTAAGCCAAATCTTACTTGTACAAGTTTGAGATATCCATACATAGTTTAAGCCAGAACATTCCAAAATGGTTTTATCTACATTGATAAGAGGTAAATATATGTTTGGGTCATTCGTTTTCATTGTAAACATGATCCTATATAAAATACTAGCGCCAGTTGATGAAATTAGTTTGCACCAATATGAAATGATTCTAACCTTTATAAGTATGTCTGTTGGATATCTTACCAATTCACTATATATCATAAATTTATAATCTGGTGTTTATTGCTTAACTGTTAATATATATTTACAAAGGTTTAAATGAACCCTTTCTAAAATAGTACTCTTCTCGAAGCCCCAGACATCTGAGAGGTATAACAAAATCGGCTGCACAAGGTTATCGAAGAGTTTAAGTTGACAGTCAATGGAAATGTCTAACAAACGTAATTTTCTAAAAACAGCGTACATTGCTCTTGAGGCTTGCTCGACAATTCTCATTTGAGCTTTACAAAATCTACCCGTGCGAGTAAATAAAATACCAAGATATACATATTCTGAGACCAATTCAATATTTTGCTGTTGTAACTTGAACACATGGTGTTTTTTATCAGGCCTCCTTCCAAAAATAAATATTTTTGTTTTAGAGACATTTACAGTTAATTTCCATTTTTTACAATACTCATCAACTAAAAATAAAGATTTGCTTAGATCAGTAGGGCTTTCTGCGAATAAAACTATGTCATCTGCATAGAGTAACAAGAGAAGTTTTTAAATAGATACTGATATCATGATATCATATTTAAATGTTCAAGGCCATTAAAATTATTGGTTAATAAAATACTTTTCCAGATCATTTAGGTACAATGCAAAGATAAACGTGGAGAGATTTTCGCCTTGTCTAACACCAGAACAACAATGATCATAATCACTGGTATTACCATTGTATGAGACACATGACTTAATACATTTGTACATGTTACGTATGACCATCTTGCTACATAAACCGGAGCGCCACACAGTATCAAAAGCTTTACTAACATCAACAAAACAACAATACAATTTTTTATTTTGGCTAAGAAGCAATGGTCTCCTGGCGGGAGGAAAGAACAAAAAGAGGAAGCCAAATGTATGTGAGCGGAACTCACAATTCTGTTGACGCGTGTGATTGTTTGTTTTGTGTTTGATGCAAGATTAGCCTAGATTTTAACTACAATAACCAAAATACGCCGTTGGTGTACCACCAGCTTCTTCCCAATTTAGGCACACGTGACTGAGGACCTATTCTCACGGAGTGCTACATACACCTTGTCAGATCACCAGCTTCTTCCCAATTTAGGCACACGTGACTGAGGACCTATTGTCACCCGGGTGCTACATACACCTTGTCAGATCACCAGATTCTTCCCAATTGAGGCACAGGTTACTGAGGACCTATTGTCACCCGGGTGCTACATACACCATGTCAGATCACCAGATTCTTCCCAATTGAGGCACAGGTTACTGAGGACCTATTGTCACCCGGGTGCTACATACACCTTGTCAGATCACCAGCTTCTTCCCAATTTAGGCACAGGTGACTGAGGACCTATTGTCACCCGGGTGCTACATACACCTTGTCAGATCACCAGCTTCTTCCCAATTTAGGCACAGGTGACTGAGGACCTATTTTCACCCGGGTGCTACATACACCTTGTCAGATCACCAGCTTCTTCCCAATTTAGGCACAGGCTACTGAGGACATATTCTCACCCGAGTGCTACATACACCTTGTCAGATCACCAGCTTCTTACCAATTGAGGCACAGGTTACTGAGGACCTATTGTCACCCGGGTGCTACATACACCATGTCAGATCACCAGATTCTTCCCAATTGAGGCACAGGCTACTGAGGACATATTCTCACCCGAGTGCTACATACACCTTGTCAGATCACCAGATTCTTCCCAATTTAGGCACACGTGACTGAGGACCTATTCGCACCGACTGCTACATACACCTTGTCAGATCACCAGCTTCTTCCCAATTTAGGCACACGTGACTGAGGACCTATTGTCTCCCCGGGTGCTACATACACCATGTCAGAACACCAGATTCTTCCCAATTTAGGCACATGTTACTGAGGACCTATTGTCACCCGGGTGCTACATACACCTTGTCAGATCACCAGATTCTTCCCAATTGAGGCACAGGTTACTGAGGACCTATTGTCACCCGGGTGCTACATACACCATGTCAGATCACCAGATTCTTCCCAATTGAGGCACAGGTTACTGAGGACCTATTGTCACCCGGGTGCTACATACACCTTGTCAGATCACCAGATTCTTCCCAATTTAGGCACAGGTTACTGAGGACCTATTCTCACCCGGGTGCTACATACACCTTGTCAGATCACCAGCTTCTTCCCAATTTAGGCACAGGTTACTGAGGACCTATTGTCACCCGGGTGCTACATACACCTTGTCAGATCACCAGCTTCTTCCCAATTTAGGCACAGGTTACTGAGGACCTATTCTCACCCGAGTGCTACATACACCTTGTCAGATCACCAGCTTCTTACCAATTGAGGCACAGGTTACTGAGGACCTATTGTCACCCGGGTGCTACATACACCATGTCAGATCACCAGATTCTTCCCAATTGAGGCACAGGCTACTGAGGGACATATTCTCACCCGAGTGCTACATACACCTTGTCAGATCACCAGATTCTTCCCAATTTAGGCACACGTGACTGAGGACCTATTCGCACCGACTGCTACATACACCTTGTCAGATCACCAGCTTCTTCCCAATTTAGGCACACGTGACTGAGGACCTATTGTCTCCCGGGTGCTACATACACCATGTCAGAACACCAGATTCTTCCCAATTTAGGCACAGGTTACTGGGGACCCTATTGTCACCCGGGTGCTACATACACCATGTCAGAACACCAGATTCTTCCCAATTTAGGCACAGGTTACTGGGGACCTATTGTCACCCGGGTGCTACATACACCTTGTCAGAACACCAGCTTCTTCCCAATTTAGGCACACGTGACTGAGGACCTATTGTCTCCCGGGTGCTACATACACCTTGTCAGATCACCAGATTCTTCCCAATTGAGGCACAGGTTACTGAGGACCTATTCGCACCGACTGCTACATACACCTTGTCAGAACACCAGATTCTTCCCAATTTAGGCACACGTGACTGAGGACATATTCTCACCCGGGTGCTACATACACCATGTCAGATCACCAGCTTCTTCCCAATTTAGGCACGTGACTGAGGACCTATTCGCACCGACTGCTACATACACCTTGTCAGAACACCAGATTCTTCCCAATTTAGGCACAGGTTACTGAGGACTTATTCTCACCCGAGTGCTACATACACCTTGTCAGATCACCAGATTTTTCCCAATTTAGGGGCACACGTTACTGGGGACCTATTCGCACCGGGTGCTACATACACCTTGTCAGAACACCAGATTCTTCCCAATTTAGGCACAGGTTACTGAGGGGCCCTATTCGCACCGAGTGCTACAAACACCTTTGTCAGATCACCAGATTCTTCCCAATTTAGGCACACGTTACTGAGGACCTATTCGCACCGGGTGCTACATACACCTTGTCAGATCACCAGCTTCTTCCCAATTTAGGGCACAGGTTACTGAGGGCCCTGTTCGCACCGAGTGCTACATACACCTTGTCAGATCACCAGATTCTTCCCAATTTAGGCACACGTTACTGGGGACCTATTCGCACCGAGTGCTACATACACCTTGTCAGATCACCAGCTTCTTCCCAATTTAGGCACAGGTTACTGAGGACCTATTGTCACCCGAGTGCTACATACACCTTGTCAGATCACCAGCTTCTTCCCAATTTAGGCACAGGTTACTGAGGACCTATTCTCACCCGGGTGCTACATACACCTTGTCAGAACACCAGCTTCTTCCCAATTTAGGCAAATGTTACTGAGGACCTATTCGCACCGAGTGCTACATACAGCTTGTCAGACCACCAGCTTCTTACCAATTTAGACACAGGCTACTGAGGACATATTCTCACCCGAGTGCTACATACACCTTGTCAGATCACCAGCTTCTTCCCAATTTAGGCACACGTTACTGAGGACCTATTCGCACCGAGTGCTACATACACCTTGTCAGATCACCAGCTTCTTCCCAATTTAGGCACAGGTTACTGAGGACCTATTGTCACCCGGGTGCTACATACACCTTGTCAGATCACCAGCTTCTTCCCAATTTAGGCACACGTGACTGAGGACCTATTGTCTCCCGGGTGCTACATACACCATGTCAGAACACCAGATTCTTCCCAATTTAGGCACAGGTTACTGGGGACCTATTGTCACCTGGGTGCTACATACACCATGTCAGAACACCAGATTCTTCCCAATTTAGGCACAGGTTACTGGGGACCTATTGTCACCCGGGTGCTACATACACCTTGTCAGAACACCAGCTTCTTCCCAATTTAGGCACACGTGACTGAGGACCTATTGTCTCCCGGGTGCTACATACACCTTGTCAGATCACCAGATTCTTCCCAATTGAGGCACAGGTTACTGAGGACCTATTCGCACCGAGTGCTACATACACCTTGTCAGAACACCAGATTCTTCCCAATTTAGGCACAGGTTACTGAGGACATATTCGCACCGAGTGCTACATACACCTTGTCAGAACACCAGATTCTTCCCAATTTAGGCACAGGTTACTGAGGACTTATTCTCACCCGAGTGCTACATACACCTTGTCAGATCACCAGCTTCTTCCCAATTTAGGCACAGGTTACTGAGGACCTATTCGCACCGGGTGCTACATACACCTTGTCAGAACACCAGCTTCTTCCCAATTTAGGCACAGGTTACTGAGGACCTATTCGCACCGAGTGCTACATACACCTTGTCAGATCACCAGCTTCTTCCCAATTTAGGCACACGTTACTGAGGACCTATTCGCACCGGGTGCTACATACACCTTGTCAGATCACCAGCTTCTTCCCAATTTAGGCACAGGTTACTGAGGCCCTGTTCGCACCTCGAGTGCTACATACACCTTGTCAGATCACCAGATTCTTCCCAATTTAGGGCACACGTTACTGGGGACCTATTCGCACCGGGTGCTACATACACCATGTCAGATCACCAGATTCTTCCCAATTTAGGCACAGGTTACTGAGGACCTATTCTCACCCGGGTGCTACATACACCTTGTCAGATCACCAGCTTCTTCCCAATTTAGGCACAGGTGACTGAGGACCTATTTTCACCCGGGTGCTACATACACCTTGTCAGAACACCAGCTTCTTCCCAATTTAGGCAATGTTACTGAGGACCTATTCGCACCGAGTGCTTCATACAGCTTGTCAGACCCCCAGCTTCTTACCAATTTAGACACAGGCTACTGAGGACATATTCTCACCCGAATGCTACATACACCTTGTCAGATCACCAGCTTCTTCCCAATTTAGGCACACGTTACTGGGGACCTATTCGCACCGGGTGCTACATACACCTTCTCAGATCACCAGCTTCTTCCCAATTTAGGCACACGTGACTGAGGACCTATTGTCACCCGGGTGCTACATACACCATGTCAGAACACCAGATTCTTCCCAATTTAGGCACAGGTTACTGGGGACCTATTCGCACCGAGTGCTTCATACAGCTTGTCAGACCCCCAGCTTCTTACCAATTTAGACACAGGCTACTGAGGACATATTCTCACCCGAGTGCTACATACACCTTGTCAGATCACCAGCTTCTTCCCAATTTAGGCACAGGTTACTGAGGACCTATTCGCACCGAGTGCTACATACACCTTGTCAGATCACCAGCTTCTTCCCAATTTAGGCACACGTGACTGAGGACCTATTGTCACCCGGGTGCTACATACACCTTGTCAGATCACCAGCTTCTTCCCAATTTAGACACAGGTTACTGAGGACCTATTCTCACCCGGGTGCTACATACACCTTGTCAGATCACCAGATTCTTCCCAATTTAGGCACACGTTACTGAGGACCTATTGTC
This sequence comes from Haliotis rubra, assembly GCF_003918875.1. NCBI lineage: Eukaryota > Metazoa > Mollusca > Gastropoda > Lepetellida > Haliotidae > Haliotis > Haliotis rubra. The sequence goes on along the minus strand of NW_025767305.1, from coordinate 508,947 downwards.
ACCCGGGTGCTACATACACCTTGTCAGATCACCAGCTTCTTCCCAATTTAGACACAGGTTACTGAGGACCTATTCTCACCCGAGTGCTACATACACCTTGTCAGATCACCAGCTTCTTCCCAATTTAGGCACAGGTTACTGAGGACCTATTCGCACCGGGTGCTACATACACCTTGTCAGATCACCAGCTTCTTCCCAATTTAGGCACAGGTTACTGAAGGACCTATTCGCACCGAGTGCTACATACACCTTGTCAGATCACCAGCTTCTTCCCAATTTAGGCACATGTTACTGAGGACCTATTCGCACCGGGTGCTACATACACCATGTCAGATCACCAGATTCTTCCCTAATTTAGGCACAGGTGACTGAGGACCTATTTTCACCCGGGTGCTACATACACCTTGTCAGATCACCAGCTTCTTCCCCAATTTAGGCACAGGTTACTGAGGACCTATTCTCACCCGAGTGCTACATACACCTTTGTCAGAACACCAGCTTCTTCCCAATTTAGGCACAGGTTACTGAGGACCTATTCTCACCCGGGTGCTACATACACCTTGTCAGATCACCAGCTTCTTCCCAATTTAGACACAGGTTACTGAGGACTTATTCTCACCCGAGTGCTACATACACCTTGTCAGATCACCAGATTCTTCCCAATTTAGACACAGGTTACTGAGGACCTATTCGCACCGGGTGCTACATACACCTTGTCAGATCACCAGATTCTTCCCAATTTAGGCACAGGTTACTGAGGACCTATTCGCACCGGGTGCTACATACACCTTGTCAGATCACCAGCTTCTTCCCAATTTAGACACAGGTTACTGAGGACCTATTCTCACCCGGGTGCTACATACACCTTGTCAGAACACCAGCTTCTTCCCAATTTAGGCACAGGTTACTGAGGACTTATTCTCACCCGAGTGCTGCATACACCTTGTCAGATCACCAGCTTCTTCCCAATTTAGACACAGGTTACTGAGGACCTATTCGCACCGGGTGCTACATACACCTATGTCAGAACACCAGCTTCTTCCCAATTTAGGCACAGGTTACTGAGGACTTATTCGCTAATGCTTATGTATGTAACTGTATAAATATAACCTCACGGTCCGTTAGGCATCAGTTGCTGCTCTTGAAGACGTTCCGAGTCAGGGCCCCCATCGTCCAATCCTACATCCCCACAGCTTGCTCGTCGTCTCGGAGACCCCAACCCTCACTTTGGTGACCACGTTGTCAATAGTTCGTCTTTTCAGTCGGATTTAAGTATTCAGGAACATAACAAAATATAGACTATTACCAACTAGCGCCCAAACTGAATTCTATACACTGAACTAGCAATACCACTTGAAGGCTAAATCAACAAGCAAACATATGTTTAGTTGACATAGTGGGAAAGACGGTTATAATGTACCTTTATAAGGTTGAAAGAAATGCTTTCTATAAGGGACAGATGTACTTGGTTACTCGTTTGTTCAGAGATTCGGCTACATTGTTGTTTATTAAAAATGAAATTATGAAATGAATAGTGATGGCGGGATGATGAGTGTGTTTTCAGTTAAAATCAGGTTGACTGAGTCGGTTTGTTGTTCCATATTTTATAGTTCAACCTATCTGCACACTAAGCTGTAGTCTGTCTGGTTTAAACATATATATTTTCAGAAACCTGGGTTGGTAAACAAGTATTTTATGCCTATATAAATACCTCGCCCCGGCAACATAGCAATTACAGTGAGTGAGTGAGTTTAGTTTTACGCAGCACTCAGCGATATTCCAGCTATATGGTGGCGGTCTGTAAATTATCCCGTTACTGGGCCGTTAGTCGCCTCCTACGACAAGCATGGGTTACTGTACCAGTCAATTCTACACCGGATCTTCACGGGTCCTCTGTTGACGAGCGAGCGCTTAACAGGCATGGCTGCCTAACAGACGTTTAATCATTCCATTTTACAAGTGATATTTCCAGTCATCAACAGCATGAGCATCGATCTGCGCAATTGGTAACCGATGACATGTGTCAACCAAGTCAGCGAGACTGACCACCCGATCCCGTTAGTCGCCTCTTACGATAAGCATGGGTTACTGAAGATCAATATTCTAACCCGGACCTTTACGGGTCTAACAATTACAAAATTGTGATGGTTTCAAATAAACGAAAACAGTTGAGATCTCATTTTGTACACGTATTCATAAGTAAATGAAGCAAGGATGCAATTAACAATAAAATGATAAGTGCTGCGACGAAAACAAGAAAAGGTACAAACATACAAAAGTTCTAGATTTATAGGTTTTACGGTCATCTATCTTATGAAAGTTGCCTAAACATTTTCAAATCGATTGCTGAGGAATATATTATCAGTCTCAGGCAATATCGTTCGCGTCTTTGCTAACGATAGGTTGGGATAATATTGAATGTAGTTTTAGGAATATATAATCAGGCTGTTGCAATATCGTAGGAGGCTTGGCTAACATGATGTAAGGTTGGGGTTATATCGCATGTAGTTTAGGTAATATCTTATGAGGCTAGGGCAATATCATGCGTGTCTTTGCTGAGACGATGTAAGGTTGGGGTAATATCGCATGTAGTTTAGGTAATATCTTATGAGGCTAGGGCATATCATCATGCGTGTCTTGGCTGAGACGATGTAAGGTTGGGGTAATATCGCATGTAGTTTAGGTAATATCTTATGAGGCTAGGGCAATATCATGCGTGTCTTGGCTGAGATGATGTAAGCTTTGGGTAATATCGCATGTAGTTTAGGTAATATCTTATGAGGCTAGGGCAATATCATGCGTGTCTTGGCTGAGACGATGTAAGCTTTGGGTAATATCGCATGTAGTTTAGGTAATATCTTATGAGGCTAGGGCAATATCATGCGTGTCTTGGCTGAGACGATGTAAGCTTTGGGTAATATCGCATGTAGTTTAGGTAATATCTTATGAGGCTAGGGCAATATCATGCGTGTCTTGGCTGAGACGATGTAAGATTGGGGTAATATCGCATGTAGTTTAGGTAATATCTTATGAGGCTAGGGCAATATCATGCGTGTCTTGGCTGAGACGATGTAAGATTGGGGTAATATCGCATGTAGTTTAGGTAATATCTTATGAGGCTAGGGCAATATCATGCGTGTCTTGGCTGAGTCGATGTAATATTGGGTCAATATCGCATGTAGTTTCAGGAATATGTTTCCCAGGCTCCCCCTTTATCGTGCGTGTCTTGGCTAAGGTCCACCTGGTCTGGGATAATATCTGGTGAGCACTGGGTAATATTGTTCATACATTAACTCTGAATGTCATACATTTTCCACAAGACTAATACCTGTCTCCTAAGACAAAAGACTAAAACCAATTAAAGCTAAGATGCAACAAAACAATAAACATAATTAAAACACAATTATCATTTATTTATGACATATAATATGCATCGCTGATTATGAAAAAACAAATAGACAAAATTATTAGCGTACAATCGCAAATCAAAAGTGCAATATTTGTTGTGAGCGCAGCGCAACACAGCTGTTGAAACCACTGTTCACCCCAGCTGGGGTGATTTTAGTGAATCGTTTGAACTCCGATTTCGCGGGGATTTTTTCATCGCGTTATTTTTCAACTTTATAATTTGAATTGCATTTTGATAATTTGTTACAGTAAGTCCAGGTGTCAGAATCTGAAAAGTTGTTTGCAGTGTTTTTGCGTTGCATGTAAGTTTTAATGTAAACTGATATCAACACATTTACGTATTGTGTTGTAGCAAACGGTACACTATGAGAAACGGAAACTAGCTTTACGTCAAGTGTAACAAAACACGGCCAAGTTAATTTAGTAAACCAGTAACGATGGACGTATAGTATGACCAGACATTATTGAGAATTTTAGGAATATGTTTAATTGGATTTCTAGTATAAACAACTTTGACCAGCTTATCAAGTGTTTGGGTTCATTCAAGAGACAACAACCCGTTAGTCCTTTTCATTAGTTTGTGAAGAGTTGTCCCCTTTGTTTACTTGCTAGCAGACGACATTTTCAGTGATTCTCAGTATGGATGATTTAGAGAAGAGGAAGTTGATTTTAGAGTATTATAACAAGGACATCAGATCAGCTAAAGTGATTTCAAGTAGAACAGGCATCCCTTTGTCCACTGTTTATCGTGTTTTGAAAAATATTGCAAATGGATATGGCATTGAGCACCAGGGAGGCGCAGGTGGGCCCAGGAAATTGACTGTCGGTGACAGCTTAGGAAGGCTGCATATGATTGATAGAGGAACTGTGGCTGTCTGTAAGGAGACAATTAGAACTGAGCTGCATGCAATGGGTTGGCAGAAAAGTCGAGGAATTCCATCACCGATCATGAAACCTGAACAAAAGGAGCGAAGGTTGAACTGGTGCTTACAGCATAGAAATTTTAACTGGGACAATGTGATTTTCGCAGATGAAAGTTCTGTGTGGCTGTTTCCTAATACACTGAAATTCTGGACCAAACAAACTGAGAAACCTTTGTATCAGCGCCCAAAGTACAGTCCGAAATTTAACGTGTGGGGTGGCATATCTGTGTTAGGGGCAACGCCCCTCTGTGTATTTGAAGGGAATATGAACAGTGAGCGGTACACAGATATCCTCGAGGGACATTTACTTCCATCTGCTCACATGTTCTATGGAAATGTTTGGATTTTCCAGCAGGACAACGACCCAAAACATCGTTCAAAGCATTCACAGGCCTGGTTTCGGACCCAAAATATGACATTATTAGATTGGCCAAGCTATACCCCTGACCTAAATCCAATAGAAAATGTTTGGGGACTTATGAAGGAAAGTGTCAATAAGAAAAATCTGACAAATATTGCTGAAATGAAAGAAGAGGTGGTCCGATATTGGGACAGCATGGACCACGACTTACTAACTTCTTTGATCAGTAGTATGCCCCGCCGCATTGAAGCCTGCATTGCTGCCCATGGTGACTTGACAAAATACTAACTGTTCACCTGTCTTTGAATCTGGAGTTATGTTCTGCTAATATTCACATTTAATACGTGAGTAATGAGTGAAAATATAAATTTTTACACTCTTTAAATTCTCAATAATTTCTGGTTGTACTGTAACAAAGGCTGACATCTAGTCTCTGAAATGAACATATTTTACCCAAAAATACTCTTCATAAAGCATAATCATAAATATAATGAAAAAGAAGCTGAGAGACTTTCTTCCTTTTCAGAAACTGTGGAATTCTAGACTCTCCACATATTCTAGACTTGCATGGTCTTTCTTGGATATATTTGCTTCAGGGCCTGTATGGCAGACAAGCGTCACGCTCAATCGCTATGTGAATCGGGGCAGCATGTACTTTACCAGCCAGAACCCATCTCTGTCTTCTTTAGGTTTCCACTTGGTGCAGTGAACTAAACGTTAGTGACCCGTTACAGAGAAGTGCTCATTAAACAGAGCAAAGTACATATAAGTGAACATTTGCTTAGACGACTGCTTTAGTCCAGATGATATCCTTATAACCTCGTCTCACTGGGCTTGAGCAACAGCAATATGTGTTCATGATTCACTGATTTCAATCATGGTGTATCGTGCCTTTGAAAAGATAATATTGAATGAAAATTTGTACCACGTGCATGTGTTTTGAGCGTTAACTATGAGCAAAAGGTTATGAGAATCACGATCCTACATATTATCAATTGTATGTCGAGCAGCCATGTTTTGAGCAACTGTTTACAGTAGATTACGGCTATAACAAACTAATTTTACTTCGCTATAAGCGTAAGTCGTCACACGCATCTCAACTGAAATATGCAGCAAGTGGCCAGCAGTTCGTTATATCCGTCTGTTCGTTATATCCGTCTGTTCGTTATATCCGTCTGTTCGTTATATCCGCCTGTTCGCTATATCCGCCTGTTCGTTATATCCGTCTGTTCGTTATATCCGTCTGTTCGTTATATCCGTCTGTTTGTTATATCCGTCTGTTCGTTATATCCGTCTGTTCGTTATATGTCTGTTCATTATATCCGTCTGTTCGTTATATCCGCCTGTTCGTTATATCCGCCTTTTCGTTAGATCTCGTCTGTTCGTTATATCCGCCTGTTCGTTATATCCGCCTGTTCGTTATAACCGTCTGTTCGTTATATCCGTCTGTTTGTTATAAACGTATTTTACAGTATATAGTAAACACAGATGGATATGATAGGTCGCTTTTACTCTGTTTATACTTTGTGTGTTGTTCAACGCCACATTGAGCAGTGTTTAGGCTATACACGGCCGTCTGTAAATACTAAAGTCTTGAAAGAACAGACCAGCGATTTACGTCATGAGCATCGATCTACTCAAGTGGGATATGATGACATGCAACAATAACGTCAGCAAGCCTAAAACTTGATCCCATTGGTCTAACATGTCAACAATGTATACTATTGATATTACCTTAAGGCGTGGGTGTAAATAATGAATTGTTGACGTTATATCAAGGCGTAGATGTCAATAATGTGTACTATTGAAGTTATGTCAAGGCGTGGCAATGAGTTCAAACAGTGTGTATCATTGAAGTTACCTCACGGCGTAGGTGTCGCCAGTGTCCATTATTGACGTTATCTCACGGCGTACGTGTCACCAGTGTGTTCTATTGACGTTATCGGAGGTGTCAGTAATGTGTCTTATTGACGTTATATAATGGCAATGAGTTCCAACAGTGTGTATTATTGACGTTATCTCGCGGCATAAGTGTCACCACTGTGTTCTATTGACGTTATCTCACGGCGGAGGTGTCACCAGTGTGCTCTACTGACGTTACCTGAAGGCGTAGGGTCACCAGTGTGTACTGGTAACGTTATTTCGAGCCATGAGTGCCAACTGTGTGTATTATTGACATTACCTCACGGTGTGGATGTTACCAGTGTGTACTATTAACGTTCTCTCGAGCTATAGGTGTCAACAGTGTGTATTATTGACGCTATCTCAAGGCTTAGATATCAGTAATGTGTACTATTGCCGTTATGTCAAGGCGAGGTCATGATTGTCAACTGCGTGTATGATTGACGTTGTGTCAAGGCGTGGTCATGAGTGTCTACAGTGTGTATTATTGACGTTATCTCACGTCGTGGCCGTGAGTATCAACAGTGTCTATTATTGACGTTATTTCACGGCGTGGCCATGAGAATCAACTGTGTGTATTATTGACGTCATCACATGGCGCAGGTGTCAGTAACGTATTATTGACGTTATGTCAAGGCATGGGCATGAGTGTCAACTGTGTGTATTATTGACATTATCACACGACGTACATGTAGGTGTCAGTGAGGTGTATTATTGACGTTATATCAAAGCGCGTCCGTGAGTGTCAACAGTGTGTATTATTGACGTTATATCAAGGCAAGGGCATGAGTGTCAACTGTGTGTATTATTGACGTTATCTCACGGCGTAGATGTCAACTGCCTGTATTAATGACGTTATATCAAGGCATGGGCACGAGTGTCAACTGTGTGTATTATTGACGTTATCTCACGGCGTAGGTGTCAACTGTGTGTATTATTGACGTTATCTCACGGCGTACGTGTCACCAGTGTGTTCTATTGACGTTATCGGAGGTGTCAGTAATGTGTCTTATTGTCGTTATATCATGGCGTGGCAATGAGTTCAGACAGTGTGTATTATTGAAGTTATCTCACGGTATAAGTGTCACCACTGTTTTCTATTGACGTTATCTCACGGCGGAGGTGTCACCAGTGTGCTCTACTGACGTTATTTGAAGGCGTAGGGTCACCAGTGTGTACTGGTAACGTTATTTCGAGCCATCAGTGCCAACTGTGTGTATTATTGACATTACCACACGGCGTGGATGTTACCAGTGTGTACTATTAACGTTCTCAAGGCTTAGATATCAGTAATGTGAACTATTGACGTTATGTCAAGGCGTGGTCATGATTGTCAACTGCGTGTATTATTGACGTTATCTCACGTCGTGGCCGTGAGAATCAACAGTGTGTATTATTGACGTTATTTCACGGCTTGGCCATGAGTGTCAACTAGGTGTATTATTGACGTCATCACATGGCGTAGGTGTCAGTAACGTGTATTATTATAACGTTATGTCAAAGCATGGGCATGAGTGTCAACTGTGTGTAATATTGACGTTATCACACGGCGTACATGTAGGTACTATTGACGTTATGGCAAAGGCGTGGTCATGAATGTCAAATGTGTGTATTATTGACGTTATCACACGGCGTACATGTAGGTGCCAGTAACGTGTGTTATTGACGTTATTATATCAAAGCGTGGCCGTGAGTGTCAACAGTGTGTATTATTGACGTTATCACACGGCGTACATGTAGGTGTCAGTAACGTGTATCATTGACGTTATTATATCAAAGCGTGGTCGTGAGTGTCAACAGTGTGTATTATTGACGTTATCACACGGGCGTACATGTAGGTGCGTCAGTAACGTGTATTATTGACGTTATTATATCAAAGCGTGGCCTTGAGTGTCAACAGTGTGTATTATTGACGTTATCACACGGCGTACATGTAGGTGTCAGTAACGTGTATTATTGACGTTATTATATCAAAGCGTGGCCGTGAGTGTCAACAGTGTGTATTATTGACGTTATCACACGGCGTACATGTAGTTAGTTGACATAGTGGGAAAGACGGTTATAATGTACCTTTATAAGGTTGAAAGAAATGCTTTCTATAAGGGAAAGATGTACTTGGTTACTCGTTTGTTCAGAGATTCGGCTACATTGTTGTTTATTAAAAATGAAATTATGAAATGAATAGTGATGGCGGGATGATGAGTGTGTTTTCAGTTAAAATCAGGTTGACTGAGTCGGTTTGTTGTTCCATATTTTATAGTTCAACCTATCTGCACACTAAGCTGTAGTCTGTCTGGTTTAAACATATATATTTTCAGAAACCTGGGTTGGTAAACAAGTATTTTATGCCTATATAAATACCGCTCCAGCAACATAGCAATTACAGTGAGTGAGTGAGTTTAGTTTTACGCAGCACTTAGCGATATTCCAGCTATATGGCGGCGGTCTGTGTAAATAATCCCGTTACTGGGCCGTTAGTCGCCTCCTACGACAAGCATGGGTTACTGTACCAATCAATTCTACACTGGATCTTCACGGGTCCTCTGTTGACGAGCGAGCGCTTAACAAGGCTGGCTGCCCAACAGACGTTTAATCATTCCATTTTTACAAGTGATATTTCCAGTGATCAACATCGATCCACGCAATTGGTAACCGATCACATGTGTCAACCAAGTCAGCGAGACTGACCACCCGATGCCGTTAGTCGCCTCTTACGACAAGCATGGGTTACTGAAGATCAATATTCTAACCCGGACCTTTACGGGTCTAACAATTACAAAATTGTGATGGTTTCAAATAAACGAAAACAGTTGAGATCTCATTTTGTACATGTATTCATAAGTAAATGAAGCAAGGATGCAATAAACAATAAATTGATAAGTGCTGCAATGAAAACAAGAAAAGGTACAAACATACAAGAGTTCTAGATTTATAGGTTTTACGGTCATCAATCTGATGAAACTTGCCTAAACATTTTCAAATCGATTGTGGCAATCTGTGGCAATATCGTTCGCGTCTTTGCTAACGATAGGTTGGGATAATATTGAATGTAGTTTTAGGAATCAGGCTGTTGCAATATCGCAGGAGGCTTGGCTAACATGATGTAAGGTTGGGGTTATATCGCATGTAGTTTAGGTAAGATCTTATGAGGCTAGGACAATATCATGCGTGTCTTTGCTGAGACGTTGTTAGGTTGGGGTAATATCGCATGTAGTTTAGGTAATATCTTATGAGGCTAGGGCAATATCATGCGTGTCTTGGTTGAGACGATGTAAGGTTGGGGTAATATCGCATGTAGTTTCAGGAATATGTTCTCAGGCTACAGCAATATCGTGCGTGGCTTGGCTAAGGTCCACCTGGTCTGGGATAATATCTGGTGAGCATTGGGTAATGTTCATACATTAACTCTGAATGTCATACATTTTCCACAAGTCAAATACCTGTCTCCTAAGACACAAGACTTAAACCAATTAAGGCTTAGATGCAAGCAAAACAATAAACATAATAAAAATACAATTATCATTTATTCATGACATATAATATGCATTGCTGATTATGAAAAAACAAATAATCAAAATTATAAGCGTACAATCGCAAATCAAAAGTGCAATATTTTGTACTTGGGTTTACTTCCCTCGAAACGAAGCACCAGGGATACCGAACCCAGTCAGAGCGGGTGGGCGTGCAAAGTGTAACGAAAACTTTCATTGGCTAGTGCATTTGCCGATACACTCAGGGCTCTTTGTGTGTGTATAGATATGTTGGGTTTTGTAGATACGTGCTCATTTTATGTGTATTTTGCAGTCAACAGACATCACAACATGTCATGTGTACAAGTATCACACCTGCCTGTCTGTGTAATTACATAATGTGACAGAGATCGAACTCGGGCCATAAATCAATGCGTTTTGTTTATGGTGTACAGCCTGATAGGTGTTAAGTTCAAATTGCATGTGGTCAGTGATCGAAGTTGTGTATTGCATATTGTCATTAGCAGACAGGCAGGCAGACACATAGGTGTCAATAAAACAGACATTGAGTTTTGTCTGTGATAGAGGCATATCTGTGTCACAGTTAGAAATTCTGACAATGCTAAATAATGACGTTGCTTTTAAGTATCGAACTGAGAAAGTGACTCGGTAAGAAGAGCGTGTGGTGAAATAGTTAAATGAAATTATATAAACAGTTAAAGCGGTTATCCACTGTCATAAGATATAAAAAAGCTCGCGCCTGTGAAATATCAACAAAACATTAGAAAAATAGCTCACATCAAAGCCAACTCCGAGTACTCACCGCCAGAGGGTTTTCCGTCTTAAAATGTCGAACGCCTCACTGAGCTGAGTAGATCTAGATCCTTAACAAGGTTCTTGTATGTAACGAGTAGAATATTTACTATTTGTTGTTTGTGTACACAACCAAGATTAGACTACTCCTGCTCACGACCTTATAATCCGGACATTCCGCTTCAAGCTGCGCGAACCTATTCACTGCGCGTGCGTTGTGAGCGCAGCGCAACACAGCTGTTGAAACCACTTTTCACCCCATTTGGGGTGATTTTAGTGAATCGTTTGAACTCCGATTTCGCGGGGTTTTTTTTCATCGCGTTATTTTTCAACTTTATAAGTTGAATTTGCATTTGTGATAATTTGTTACAGTAAGTCCAGGTGTCAGAATCTGCAAGTTGTTTGCAGTGTTTTGCGTTGCATGTAAGTTTTAATGTAAACTGATATCAACACATTAACGTATTGTGTTGTAGCTAACGGTACACTATGAGAAACGGAAACTAGCTTTACGTCAAGTGTAACACAACACGACCCAGTAACGATGGACGTAACATAGGCTGACATCTAGTCTCTGAAATGAACATATTTTACCCAAAATACTGTTCATAAAACATAATCATAAATATAATGAAAAGAAGCTGAGAGACTTTCTTCATTTTCAGAAACTGTGGAATTCTAGACTTGCCACATATTCTAGACTTGCATGGTCTTTCTTGGATATATTTGTTTCAGGGCCTGTATGGCAGACAAGCGTCACGCTCAATCGCTATGTGAATCGGAGCAGCATGTACTTTATAAGCCAGAACCCATCTCTGTCTTCTTTAGGTTTCCACTTGGTGCAGTGAACTAAACGTTAGTGACCCGTTACAGAGAAGTGCTCATTAAACAGAGCAACGTACATATAAGTGAACATTTGCTTAGACGACTGCTTTAGTCCAGATGCTATCCTTATAACCTCGTCTCACTGGGCTTGAGCAACAGCGATATGTGTTCATGATTCACTGATTTCAATCTTGGTGCATCTTGCCTTTGAATAGATAATATTGAATAAAAATTTGTACCACGTGCATGTGTTTTGAGCGTTAACTATAAGCAAAAAAGTTATGAGAATCACGATCCTACATATTATCTATTGTATGTCGAGCAGCCATGTTTTGAGCAACTGTTTACAGTAGACTACGGCTATAACAAACTAATTTTACTTCGCTATAAGCGTAAGTCGTCACACACATTTCAACTGAAATATGCAGCAAGTGGCCAGCAGTTCGTTATATCCGTCTGTTCGCTATATCCTTATGTTCGTTATATCCGTCTGTTCGTTATATCCGTCTGTTTGTTATATCCGTCTGTTCGTTATATCCGTATGTTCGTTATATCCGCCTGTTTCTATATATCCGTCTGTTCGTTATATCCGTCTGTTCGTTATATCCGTCTGTTCGTTATATCCGCCCGTTCGTTATATCCGCCTGTTTGTTATATCCGTCTGTTCGTTATACCCGTCTGTTCGTTAAATCCGTCTGTTCGTTATATCCGTCTGTTCGCTATATCCGTCTGTTCGTTATATCCGTCTGTTCGTTATATCCGTCTGTTCGTTATATCCGTCTGTTTGTTATACGAGTTTGTTATCAACGTATTTTACAGTATATAGTAAACACAGATGGATATGATAGGTCGCTTTTACTCTGTTTATACTTTGTGTGTTGTTCAACGCCACATTGAGCAGTGTTTAGGCTATACACGGCCGTCTGTAAATACTAAAGTCTTGAAAGAACAGACCAGCGATTTACGTCATGAGCATCGATCTACTCAAGTGGGATATGATGACATGCAACAATAACGTCAGCAAGCCTAAAACTTGATCCCACATGTCAACAATTATCTATTGATGTCAACAATGTATGTAAATATTGATATTACGTTATTCAAGGCGTAGATGTCAATAAATGTATTGAAGTTGACGTTATATCAAAGCGTGTATCATGTCAATACGTTATCTCACGGCGTAGGTGTGTACTATTGAAGTTATTTATGTCAAGTGGCGTGGCAATGAGTTCTATTGACAACAGTGTCCATTATTGACGTTATCGCATGGCGTAGGTGTCACCAGTGTCCATTATTGACGTTATATGGCGTAGGTGTCACCAGTGTCAGAGTGTTCTATTGACGTTACGGCGTAGGTGTCATTGACGTTATCGCATGGCGTAGGTGTCACCAGTGTCCATTATTGACGTTATCGCATGGCGTAGGTGTCACCAGTGTCCATTATTGACGTTATCTCATGGCGTAGGTGTCACCAGAGTGTTCTATTGACGTTATCGCATGGCGTAGGTGTCACCAGTGTCCATTGTTCAGTGTCCATTATTGACGTTATCGCATGGCGTAGGTGTCACCAGTGTCCATTCTTGACGTTGTCTCATGGCGTAGGTGTCACCAGAGTGTTCTATTGACGTTATCGCATGGCGTAGGTGTCACCAGTGTCCATTATTGACGTTATCGCATGGCGTAGGTGTCACCAGTGCCCATTATTGATGTTATATCATGGCGTAGGTATCACCAGAGTGTTCTATTGACGTTATCTCACGGCGTAGGTGTCACCAGTGTACTGACGTTATTCACGGCGTACGTATATCAGTGGCGTGGCAATCGGAGGTTCCAAATGTGTGTTATTGACGTTATATATCTCCAACAGTGTGTATTATTGACGTTATCTCACGTCATAAGTGTCACCAGTGTGTTCTATTGACGTTATCTCACGGCTTAGGTGTCACCAGTGTATTCTATTGACGTTATCTCACAGCGTAGGGGATACCACTGTGTTCTATTGACGTTATCTCACGGCGGAGGTGTCACCAGTGTGCTCTACTGACGTTACCTGAAGGCGTAGGGTCACCAGTGTGTACTGGTAACGTTATTTCGAGTCATGAGTGCCAACTGTGTGTATTATTGACATTACCTCACGGCGTGGATGTTACCAGTGTGTACTATTAACGTTCTCTCGAGCTATAGGTGTCAACAGTGTGTGTTATTGACGCTATCTCAAGGCTTAGATATCAGTAATGTGTACTATTGCCGTTATGTCAAGGCGTGGTCATGATTGTCAACTGCGTGTAGTATTGACGATATTTCACGGCGTGGCCATGAGTGTCAACTGTGTGTACTATTGACGTCATCACATGGCGAAGGTGTCAGTAACGTGTATTATTGACGTTATGTCAAGGCATGGGCATGAGTGCCAACTGTGTGTATTATTGACGTTATCACACGGCGTACATGTAGGTGTCAGTAACGTGTATTATTGACGTTATATCAAAGCGTGGCCGTGAGTGTCAACCGTGTGTATTATTGACGTTATATCAAGGCGTGGCCGTGAGTGTCAACTGTGTGTATTATTGACGTTATCACACGACGTAGGTGTCAGTAACGTGTGCTATTGACGTTATGTCATTATGTCTGACTGACTGACTGAGTTTGGTTTTACGCCGCTTTTAGCAATATTCCAGCAACATCACGGTGGGGGACACCAGAAATGGGCTTCACATATTGTACCCATGTGGGGATTCGAACCCGGGTCTTCGGCGTGACGAGCCAACGCTTTAACCACTAGGCTACCCCACCGCCCTATGTCATTATGTGGCCATGAGTATCAACAGTGTGTATTATTGACGTTATGTCACTATGTGGTCATGAGTGTCATCTATGTGTATTTGACGTTATCACACAGCCTGCATGTAGGTGTCAATAACCTGTCCTATTGACGTTATATCAAGGAATGGGGGTGGTGGGGTAGCCCAGTGGTTAAATCGTTCGCTCGTCACACCGAAGGTCCGGGTTGGATTCACCACAATGTGTGAAGCCCATTTCTGGTATCCCCCGCCGTGATATTGCTGGAATATTGCTAAAAGCGGTGTAAAACTATACTCACCCATTATATCAAGTCGTGGTCGTGGGTGTCAACAGTGTGTATTATTGACGTTATCACACGGCGTAGGTGTCAGTAGTGTGTACCATGGACGTCATCACCCGTCTTTAATGAGTACCAGAGTAAACTACGGTTATATCTCAAGGAGACAACGGGTTTTGATCGTTATAACCGCAATTCATAATATGCATATCGATAAAAATATACAGCAGTTAGTCTGGACAAAAATAAGTTCGTTATATCCGTGCGTTCGTTGTAAGAGTGTTCGTTATAAACGTAGCCAACTGT
This sequence comes from Haliotis rubra, assembly GCF_003918875.1. Lineage (NCBI taxonomy): Eukaryota > Metazoa > Mollusca > Gastropoda > Lepetellida > Haliotidae > Haliotis > Haliotis rubra. Next base: position 493,863 of record NW_025767305.1, on the reverse strand, counting down.
ATTCTGGTCAACACACGTCAGATTAAACAGCGTGTTGTTTAAACACGCCATGAGTATCAATAATTTGCAATGCATTACAACATATAGTGACAACGGTTAACAGTCGAACTCGTTGTGTCAAAACAGTGGCGTTCAGGGAAAAGATGCGAGAGAAACGGGAATTCGACACATTCCAGTTCGACACAACGGTTTTTGACCGTATTAAACTTCAACATCAAGTACCGGTGAGGGTCCGGGTTAGAATTGATCTTCAGTAACTCATGCATGTCGTAAGAGACGAGTAACGGGATCGGGTGGTCAGGCTCACTGGCTTGGTTGACACGTGTTATGGCATTCCAATTCTGTAGACTGATGCTCATGCTGTTGATCACTGAATTGCCTGGTCCAGACTCTATAATTTACAGATCGCCGCCATATTGCTGTAATATTGCTGAGTGCGGTGTAAAACTAAACTCAGTCAGTCAACAATAAGTTATCACTACACATCTTCACTACTACTGTTAACAAACACATCACTATAGAACGCGAGGACTTTCTTCCCGGTTCCCTTCCCACATCTTCTCACGAGGCAGTTGGTGTGAACCTTAACCACGTTCACATGACACCGGCGACATTGTTGACATGCACGGTCTGCTGCGTCGACTCAACAGCAAGTATTTTCGTTCGCCTGAGCCTTCACTGGTGATCACAAAACCTATTGATACATAACAATAATAAACTTGAGAAGTGATGTGACAATGTGTCTTTAGAGGTAAAGGAGGTTGCACAGAAGACCATAATTCATTGAAATATAGCGAGTTCAATAAGGTGGATTTCACACTGGTGAACTTCACATGCATTTACACATGCATTTATAACCGTATTTCCTCGCATAGACTGAATTCATTTTTAACTTTGACCTGACCTGTGAATTGGGTGACGCAGAGTTGCGTCCCTTTGGTGTGCAAGAAACCTAAATGTTCCGATGTTTGTCAGCCTAATACATGTCCTGAAAGATTTTGTTTTGTAAATCCAGTAATATCAGCGTGTCATCTTGATGTGGAAGCAAAGCCTGAAGTGAAATTGTTCTTAGATGGTCACCATTTTGGTTAAACCAACAAACGCGGTTCTGGTGCTAACAAAACTAGAAATGGGGTCAGGGCGAACTTGGGATTCGAACCCACAAGCATAAGTATTTTTCAGCCACAGATGAACATACCGCTTTTCTGTGGTCACAGAGGAGACACGTCAACCTTCACTTTAATTGAATTATATTTGTATTTCAAAACTACACGGTAAACAGCGAGCCATGTAGAAACACACTCTCGCCTTTGTCTGCTGACAGCTTAATGCTATCAGATGGGATAAAGTTACATGTGCACATATCAACGTGAAGCCGATCTAAGCTCTGTGCTGTGACCGGGTGTCGTGGGAACGTGGTAATGCGTCGACGTCGACAGTGATCAGACAGGCTTCATAATTCATGATTTTTTACGTGGTTGTATTTCAGTATCTCATTTTTATGACATTGATGAAACGTCGAGGTTTTATGGAGGAAATACGGCATCTACAGACTATACATACAGAGTCAGGGATCGGTCTGCACGTCAGGATGTATACAGTATTAAACAGCTGAGGTATGAATGTAAACTTCGGTTAAAATACCGGACACAAACTCCCAGAGCTGGCAGTTAACCCATCGAGACACTTATTCCAATATGAAGTTATCATTCAAAAATTTGTAGTTAAATTTGTAGTTGTCATTCAACAATTTGTAGTTATCACCAGAACAATTTGTAGTTATCACCGCAACAATTTGTAGTTATCATCACAATATGTAGTTATCATCACCGCAACAATTTGTAGTTATCATCACAATATGTAGTTATCACCAGAACAATTTGTAGTTATCATCACAATATGTAGTTATCACCGCAACAATTTGTTGTTATCATCACAATATGTAGTTATCACCGCAACAATTTGTAGTTATCATCACAACAATATGTAGTTATCATCACAGTATGTAGTTATCACCTCAACAATTTGTAGTTATCATCACAATATGTAGTTATCACCAGAACAATTTGTAGTTATCACTACACTAATATGTAGTTATCATCACAATATGTAGTTATCACCGCAACAATTTGTAGTTATCACCTCAACAATTTGTAGTTATCGTCACAATATGTAGTTATCACCACAACAATTTGTAGTTATCACCACAACAATTTGTAGTTATGTCACAATATGTAGTTATTGTAGTTATCAATATGTAGTTATCACCACAACAATTTGTAGTTATCACCACAACAATATGTAGTTATCATCACAATATGTAGTTATCACCACAACAATTTGTAGTTATCATCACAACAATATGTAGTTATCATCACAATATGTAGTTATCACCACAACAATTTGTAGTTATCACCACAACAATATGTAGTTATCATCACAATATGTAGTTATCACCGCAACAATTTGTAGTTATCATCACAACAATATGTAGTTATCACCGCAACAATTTGTAGTTATCATCACAATATGTAGTTATCATCACCGCAACAATTTGTAGTTATCACCGCAACAATTTGTAGTTATCACCGCAACAATATGTAGTTATCACCGCAACAATTTGTAGTTATCATCACCGCAACAATGTGTAGTTATCACCGCAACAATATGTAGTTATCATCACCGCAACAATTTGTAGTTATCACCACAACAATTTGTAGTTATCATCACAATATGTAGTTATCACCACAACAATTTGTTGTTATCATCACAATATGTAGTTATCATCACAACAATATGTAGTTATCATCACAATATGTAGTTATCACCACAACAATTTGTAGTTATCATCACAATTTGTAGTTATCATCACAATATGTAGTTATCACCACACCAATATGTAGTTATCATCACAACAATATGTAGTTATCATCACAATATGTAGTTATCATCAACAATATGTAGTTATCATCACAATATGTAGTCATCACCGCAACAATTTGTAGTTATCATCACAATATGTAGTTATCATCACAATATGTAGTTATCATCACAACAATTTGTAGTTATCATCACAACAATATGTAGTTATCATCACCGCAACAATTTGTAGTTATCATCACAATATGTAGTTATCATCACAATTTGTAGTTATCATCACAATATGTAGTTATCACCACAACAATTTGTAGTTATCATCACAATATGTAGTTATCATCACAAAATGTAGTTATCATCACAACAATGTGTAGTTATCATCACAATATGTAGTTATCATCACAACAATGTGTAGTTATCACCGCAACAATGTGTAGTTATCATCACAAAATGTAGTTATCATCACAATGTGTTATCATCAACAATTTGTAGTTATCATCACAATATGTAGTTATCACCAGAACAATTTGTAGTTATCATCACAATATGTAGTTATAGTTATCCGCAACAATTTGTAGTTATCATCACAATATGTAGTTATCATCACAATATGTAGTTATCATCCGCAACAATGTAGTTATCATCACAATATGTAGTTATCACCACAACAATTTGTAGTTATCACCACAACAATATGTAGTTATCATCACAATATGTAGTTATCATCACACCAATATGTAGTTATCATGTAGTTATCATCACAACAATATGTAGTTATCATCACAACAGTAGTTCACAATATGTAGCATCTGATATGTAATTCACAACAATGTTATCATCACAACAATATGTGGTCATCACCACAACAATATGTAGTTATCACCACACCAATATGTAGTTATCATCACAACAATATGTAGTTATCATCACAATATGTAGTTATCACCACAACAGTTTGTAGTTATCATCACAACAATATGTAGTTATCATCACAATATGTAGTTATCATCACAACAATTTGTAGTTATCACCACAACAATATGTAGTTATTATCACAACAGTAGTTATCACCGTAACAATTTGTTGTTATCATCACAACAATATGTAGTCATCACCGCAACAATTTGTAGTTATCATCACAATATGTAGTTATCATCACCGCAACAATTTGTAGTTATCACCACAACAATTTGTAGTTATCATCACAATATGTAGTTATCACCACAACAATTTGTAGTTATCATCACAATAAGTAGTTATCATCACAACAATGTGTAGTTATCATCACAATATGTAGTTATCACCGCAACAATTTGAAATATTCATCACAATTTGTAGTTATCATCACAATATGTAGTTATCACCACACCAATATGTAGTTATCACCACAACAATATGTAGCTATTATCACAACAGTAGTTATCACCGCAACAATTTGTTGTTATCATCACAACAATATGTAGTCATCACCGCAACAATTTGTAGTTATCATCACAATATGTAGTTATCATCACCGCAACAATTTGTAGTTATCATCCCCGCAACAATATGTAGTTATCATCACCGCAACAATTTGTAGTTATCACCGCAACAATATGTAGTTATCATCACCGCAACAATTTGTAGTTATCACCTCAACAATTTGTAGTTATCATCACAATATGTAGTTATCACCACAACAATTTGTAGTTATCATCACAACAGTAGTTATCACCGCAACAATTTGTTGTTATCATCACAACAATATGTAGTCATCACGACAACAATTTGTAGTTATCATCACAATATGTAGTTATCATCACCGCAACAATTTGTAGTTATCACCGCAACAATATGTAGTTATCATCACCGCAACAATTTGTAGTTATCACCGCAACAATTTGTAGTTATCATCACAATATGTAGTTATCACCACAACAATTTGTAGTTATCATCACAATAAGTAGTTATCATCACAACAATGTGTAGTTATCATCACAATATGTAGTTATCATCGCAACAATTTGTAATTATCATCACAATATGTAGTTATCACCGCAACAATTTGTAATTATCATCACAATTTGTAGTTATCATCGCAACAATTTGTAGTTATCATCACAATATGTTGTTATCACAACACTAATATGTAGTTATCATCACAACAATTTGTAGTTTTCACCACAGCAATAAATGGTTATCACTAAAAAGGTAAACCATATCATCACAACAGTTTGCATTGATCATCACAACAAGAAGTGGTCCTATGACAACAAGAAGTGGTCCTATGACAACAAGAAGTGGTCCTATGACAACAAGAAGTGGTCCTATGACAACAAGAAGTGGTCCTATGACAACAAGAGGTGGTCCTATCACAAAAACATTCATCACTTCCTTGTGGCCTCGAACGTTGAAATCACCTGTAGTTAGTACATTTCTCATCACATAAAGGAGTCAATATCTCTCCGGTCCATGAAAACACTTTGTTATCTCATTATTTGCTGTTTTATACCTGGAAACATTCCAGCTATATTACTGGAGCCTGGAAGGCCAGTGGTTGATATCTTGAGCAAACATAAATGCCGTCGGAAGGAGGGTAGCCTTGTGGTTGAAGCGTTCGCGTTATATTGATGTTTAAAAATCCGACACACTGGTTACAGAAGAGCGTATATTCCCTATGCTATGGGGGCGGCGGGGTGACCTAGTGGTTTAAGCGTTTGCTCGTCATGTCGAAGACCGGGTTCGATTCCCCTCATTTCTGGTGTTCCCAGCCTTGATATTGCTGGAATATTGCTAAAAGTGGCGTAAAACTAGATTCTCTCACTCCCTATCCTATGAACACACCAAAACAAGGTCATCGTTTAGATGAAATACAAATCAGATAGATAATAACACAGTTAAATACAAGGACGATGAATCCTTGGTTCACTTCACACCTCATAAATACAACATATATGATACAGATACAAACGTCTTGATACAATACATAGGAGACCCGTAAAGATCGATATCCGGGCTAGAATGCAGTTAAGCACGCTTGTCCTAAGAGGCGACTAAGAGGGCAAAAACCCACAAGGACAAACAACGCAAATGAGGACCTTTGGACAAAACCCCCAAAAATGTTTTAACTACTGAGTGATTGACTTAAGTGACATGTTTTGATTGAATCAGTGACAGGGATTTGCTGGCTTTATTAATTAATTAACTTATTATTTCGTTCGTAAACATTATTAAGGATGAAGCTTCATTATTGATGAGGATTTATCATTAACTGACTTCAAGAGTATTGAAAGTTTAATTAATCAACTTAGAATTTAGATATGTACACATTATTAAGTATTTCAAGTCACAGTCATTTTAGAACTGGTATAAATATATGCTCCATAAACTAAGCAGGCAGTAGCATTCCAGCATGGAGATATTGAAGAATATTACGGGTGACACTGTATCATTCGTAATTACTCTTCCCTTTCCGAAACCTGAAAGAAGACCCGTGCCCCTCTCGTAGCCATTTTATTGAACTTGACTCTGTCTGAGCGCAAAAGCGAATAGAGACAGAAATAGTCTAGTCGCCGAACTATTTTCAAGGGCATGTAACTCTAGTTTACTTGGAAAACTAACATGGCTTCCACGACAAGGAAATTACCTCATAGTATTTGAATTATTATTCATTATTCATTTGGATCTTTTGCTTTTTTGGTCCTACATGGTGGGTTGTTTTGGTCCTAGGGGCTTTTGTCAACAGGGATTTTTGTCCGCACACTATTCTCATTTTCCATATATGACCGTAAATAGGCCGAATTTTGAGGACTTAAAAAAACTTTCTGTAGAAAGGGGTTGGATTATCAACATGTTACAATTTCGTTTTACGCCGCACTCAGCAATATTTCAGCTATATGGCGGCGGTCTGTAAATAATCGAGTCTGGACCAGACAATCCAGTGATCAACAGCATAAGCATCGATCTACGCAATTGGGAGCCGATGACATGTGTCAACCAAGTTAGCGAGCCTGACCACCCGATCCCGTTAGTCGCCTCTTAAAGCAACAAGCATTGGTTACTGAAGGCCAGTATTCTAACCCGGACCTTCACCGGTTGAACATATTAAGAGATAAAGGAGGATATGATGTCATCTTTATGTATTCGGATGAACACGACTTTTATAAGCACACAACGCTGATAGAACGATTCAGTCTGTTCAGGAACTTGTTGGTTAAACCACAGTAAACAGACTGATGATGGTCTTTGTACCGTCCGAACCGATGCAAAGCAACCAACAAATTTGAATTTGACTATGCGTCTTAGTTAATGAGATTAACTGACTATAAATCTGCAGTTTCTACCCTAACCTGATCAGGATGGAATCAGGTTGCTTAGTCCTGACTCTTCCACCGGTCACTACGTCCTTTTTCTACCCCTCTTATTGACCATTCAGAGTCTACGATTATATCACTATCTACAAGAAACTAGTGGGGATATCATATATAATCCACATGTACATCGTAAATGGTTCTTATCGTGCGGAGTGCACTTGAGCACTTGTATACAGTGAAGCCTCGTTAATCCGGACGGTTGCGTTTCTCAGTAAATTCGTCCGGATTGCGAATAGTCCGGACTACTGAATCAAGACCCAAGTTGCTTCCCCTAACTATTACAAAAATGACACGAATCTGGATAAAACAAATAAGCATTTAATGTAAAGCTTAATTCATCACATCAATAATTTTACCGAGTGACACCCGCATGTTGATCCGACGTGTCTGATCACGTCCTTCCTCAGCACAGGTGAGGTAATGTCTAACAAGCGATCTATTGTAGTATGCCTTGAATGTCCGAATTATTCCTGCATCCATCGGTTGAATATGAGACGTGGTATTTGGTCACATTTCGCAAAGTTAGCGAAGCACACTTGTGACTTGCAGCATTGTCGTAAAGCAAAATCACTTTAAGTCCACTTGACCGCATCTGTCTGTCAAAGTACATTAACCAATCACAAAACAGCTCACTTGTCATCCACGCCTTTGTATTGTGGTGTCAATCAAAGTGCAAATGTACAGCATCTTCAGTCGGGAGCTTTTAATGTCTAATTAAAACAACAACCCAGTTGGCCAGTTAATTAAGTAAACATCGCCGGGAGGTGTTGTTACGGTTCGTGAAAACGACTTACAGCGTCCGGACTGTGAAAAGATCTACACAACAACAACATCAATCTTTCCTCATTTAACAGGATGCATGATTTGCTAATCCCGTAAGCAGTCGCTATGTTGTTTACCAACCGCATGTCGATTAGACCGGAACCTCAACGTTTGCAGGGAACACGCTGTTGAAGCAGGACCGGAACCTCAACGTTTGCAGGGAACACGCTGTTGGAGCAGGACCGGAACCTCAACGCTGTTGGAGCAGGACCGGAACCTCAACGTTTGCTGAGAACACGTTGTTGGAGCAGGACCGGAACCTCAACGTTTGCTGAGAACACGTTGTTGGAGTGGGACCGGAACCTCAACGTTTGCAGGGAACACGTTGTTGGAGCAGGACCGGAACCTCAACGTTTGCAGGGAACACGTTGTTGGAGCAGGATCGGAACCTCAACGTTTGCAGGGAACACGTTGTTGGAGCAGGATTGGAACCTCAACGTTTGCAGGGAACACGCTGTTGGAGCAGGAACGGAACCTCAACGTTTGCAGGGGAACACGCTGTTGGAGCAGGACCGGAACCTCAACGTTTGCAGGAACACGCTGTTGGAGCAGGATTGGAACCTCAACGTTTGCAGGAACACGTTGTTGGAGCAGGACCGGGAACCTCAACGTTTGCAGGGAACACGCTGTTGGAGCAGGACCGGAACTTCAACGTTTGCAGGGAACACGCTGTTGGAGCAGGACCGGAACCTCAACGTTTGCAGGGAACACGCTGTTGGAGCAGGACCGGAACCTCAACGTTTGCAGGAAACACGCTGTTGGAGCAGGACCGGAACCTCAACGTTTGCAGGGAACACGCTGTTGGAGCAGGACCGGAACCTCAACGTTTGCAGGGAACACGCTGTTGAAGCAGGACCGGAACCTCAACGTTTGCAGGGAACACGCTGTTGGAGCAGGACCGGAACCTCAACGTTTGCAGGGAACACGCTGTTGGAGCAGGACCGGAACCTCAACGTTTGCAGGGAACACGCTGTTGGAGCAGGACCGGAACCTCAACGTTTGCAGGGAACACGCTGTTGGAGCAGGACCGGAACCTCAACGTTTGCAGGGAACACGCTGTTGGAGCAGGACCGGAACCTCAACGTTTGCAGGGAACACGCTTTTGGAGCAGGACCAGAACCTCAACGTTTGCAGGGAACACGCTGTTGAAGCAGGACCGGAACCTCAGTGTTTGCAGGGAACACGCTGATGGAGCAGGATTGGAACCTCAACGTTTGCAGTGAACACCCTGTTGGAGCAGGACCGGAACCTCAACGTTTGCAGGGAACACGCTGATGGAGCAGGACCGGAACCTCAACGTTTGCAGGGAACACGCTGTTGGAGCAGGACCGGAACCTCATCGTTTGCAGGGAACACGCTGTTGAGCAGGACCGGAACTTCAACGTCGCTGTTGGAGGAGGACCGGAACAACGTTTGCAGGGAACACGCTGTTGGAGCAGGACCGGAACCTCAACGTTTGCAGGGAACACGTTTTTGAAGCAGAACCAGAACCTCAACGTTTGAAGGGAACACGCTGTTGAAGCAGGACCGGAACCTCAGTGTTTGCAGGGAACACGCTGATGGAGCAGGATTGGAACCTCAACGTTTGCAGTGAACACGCTGTTGGAGCAGGACCGGAACCTCAACGTTTGCAGGGAACACGCTGATGGAGCGGGACCGGAACCTCAACGTTTGCAGGGAACACGCTGTTGGAGCAGGACCGGAACCTCAGCGTTAGCGGGGAACACGCTGATGGAGCGGGACCGGAACCTCAACGTTTGCAGGGAACACGTTGTTTGAGCAGGACCGGAACCTCAACGTTTGCGGGGAACACGCTGATGAAGTGCGACGGATGAATGGATGGACCGATACAGTAAACATTAAACAGACATGTTTTAGTTCTTTACATTACACCCACTTACACAACCATCCACATGCTGTTTGAAACGAAACGGGCGTGACCGTGTCTATATATCCATTGGGCCGGACATACACGAACACGGGAATCTATAGCATCTGTATACACTCCCTGATGTGTCGATGTAACACGCCCATGACTCAGACATGTGACATAGTCATATTTCAGTGTTTGTACTTTTCTATTTCCGGCATGTGTGAATCGGCTGATCCTAAATTTGGATTCCCGGATCCGGAAAAAATTATCTGTCACACCCAAATTGTAGTCATTCAACACCACTGCGGGATTGCTTTATTCGGCTAAAGGAAGTTTCCCATAATTAACAAAGTCATGTTTGACAGGTTGTATTACATACTCAACGTTGATCCGACCTTTACAGGTGGTCACAGGTGTATACACATTTCTGATATACGTTGTCATCTTATACAAATATGTTATATATTCATTCATCCTCCAGTTCGTAAATAAAATGGAAGAACCTTTTGTTTATGGCCATACGTTTATTGATACTTAAATTGGAATTGTGATAACCATATGTAAATTAAATTTCAACTGAACATTTCAGAATAATGTTTGTTTTCAAATGAGTGAGAGAGTGAATTTCATTTTACGCCGCTTTAAACAATATTCCAGCAATATCATGGCGGGGGATACCAGAAATGGGTTTCACACATTGTACCCATGTGGGGAATCGAGCTCGCGTGTTCGGCCCCCGCCTCTTATTTTCAAATGAGTGGTGAAGATTTTACTAGAGATAACGTTCGCTCGTCATGCACTACATGGTTACAATCATATGTGAAGCCCATCGAGTTCTGGAATGTTTCTAAAAGCGATATATAAAAAATTTGCTAGTTAACTGGGGGCGGTGAGGTAGCTTAGTGGTTAAAGCGGTGGCTCGTCACGCTGAAGACCCGGGTTCGATTCCCCAAATGGGTACAATTTGTGAAGCCCATTTGTGGTGTCCCCCGCCGTGATATTGCTGGAATATTGCTAAAAGCGGCGTCAAACTAAACTCACTCACTTAAAATTGTTGTAGGCAAAAACGATCTAGCCCCATTATTGTAAACATTATGACCAGAACAGAACAGAACTTGTGTGTGTTTCAGGACGGCATATGAAGTACATATTGATATTGTTGGAATATATATTGCTAAAAACGGCGTAAAACTAAACTCACTCACTGGTGGAACAGCGCCGCCATGAACTTCAGGTGCAACTGAGCACAGCCAGGTGACATGACCCCTACTAGCCAGAAAACATTCGTAACTACTCGCCTCTTTCCGTGACCTTAAAGAAGACGCCATCCGGCTTGCGAATGGTCAGAAAACAGCCGGTGCTGTTCCACCAGCCGTTTGCCACCCCTCGGTGTGAAGCGTGAAAATAGAACAATATTACATGATAGTTTGTTACACAACTTTTTCTATGATCGATCATAAAACGTCGGATTTCAGATCCTTTGGATACAGAGGTTTCAGGACCATATGTCTTATTTGTTTTGAGCACTCATCCCTATTTTGAGTTACTTAATCATTCATCGTTCTCATTTGAACCCAACCCGTGAAGGTCCGGGTTAGAATGAACCTTTATTAACCCATGCTTGTCGTAAGAGGCGACTGACCGCCTCCGTGGTGTAGTGGTTAGAGCGTCCGCCCGGAGAGCGGAAGGTCGCGGGTTCGATCCCCGACCGCGTCATTCCAAAAGACGTTAAAATATGGTACTTGTTGGTCCCTGCCTGGCGCTCGGCATTAATGGGTACAACAAGGACTGGTCGGCTCGGAGTCAGTATACTGTGTCTGAGTGGGGTATTCATGCTTCACTGTGGCATGGTATCTCAGTGGGCTAGCACTATAAAACCAGCTTCAGTCTGGGCTAGTACAAGCAGCCACACATACACATACACACGCATGCACGTCGTCATATGAGCGAAATATTCTCAAGCACGACGTTAAACCCAATTTCACCTCACCTCATCTAAGAGGCGACTAACGGGATCGGGCCAGGCTCGCTGGCTTGGTTGACACATGTCATCGGTTCCCAATTGCGCAGATCGATGCTCATGCTGTTGATCACTGGATAGTCTGGTCCAGACTCGATTAGTTACAGACCGCCGCCATATAACTTGAATATTGCTGAGTGCGGCGTAAAACTAAACTCACTCACTCATTTGAACCCCAACGGACCGTATACCGGGTGTAGTTTTCACTATATTCATTAGAGTTGTTCTGTTTGTATTCGAATGTTACATTCATGAAGCATAACAGTGACATGTGTCATTATCATAAACACTGTTCTTCAGTCGTTTGGAGTTGTATCATGTGGTTGATTATGTGGCAAACTAACCACAACGACAGTGTCATTCGCTTCCCACAGAGGTTACTCCTGTCATATCTTCCTGCGTAACCTCTGTTCTAATACGGCCTTTTCATGGTGTGAGCGTTCAAGACTCGTGATTGGAGACAATCAGATTTAGTTGTGCAATCAGCGACGTTGTTTTAAAAGTGATCATTCGCAAGGCCTCGGTAATTTCCGTATGCTTCGAGAAAACTTAACTTCTTCCCCTGCGCGATGCGCAAACGTTTCTTCTAGACAGAACTCAGTCATGTTATGGCGGATCAGTGGCGTCTCCATCGCCCTCGTTGACAACGGACAAGCTAGCCATTAAACGTCGTGTGTGTAACATCAACACAAGTCCCCGGCAGATGGGGGATATTTGTGGCCCCACATTTGCTTGTGTTAGTCAAGTTGAATCTAAGTCGATGTATCACGTGTTCTGATTGGATAGAAAGAAGGGAGATAATTCGTGTTGCGATCTTTTGCCGCTAGGGGATTTTACGAGAACCGGGAAATATGGCCGCATTAGAACAGAGGTTCGTAGGAAGATATGACAAGTAACCTCTGTGGGAAGAGAATCCGACAGTGCATACACAGGCTAAATATTTCCTCTTCGCAGAAAGCAAGACTCCAGCGGTATGATCCAGTGGAGAATCTGGGGCAGAAATGTTCCTGATATCTCCTGGTCGTTAAAAGACACCACTAAAATTGATCAAGTGTTCAGGATGAGTAACAGATTTCACGGCATTGTACCGGCGGTTGGGGCCTTTAACATACCTTCTGTCGCTAGTTTCCATGGGTCACACGCTACATTGTACCTTTCCGCATGATATATGTTGCAGATGGAACAATGCTGCCTTCGGCGTTAGATAGAAACCATTAATTCACACGTCAGTTGTCACGTACAATGCACTAGTGAGTGAGTTTAGTTTTACGCCGCACTCAGCAATATTCCAGCTATATGGCGGAGGTCTGTAAATCATCGAGTCTGGACCACACAATCAAGTGATCAACAGCATGAGCAATGATCTGCGCACTTGGGAACCAAGTCAGCGAGCCTGACCACCCGATCCCGTTAGTCGCCTCTTACGATGGGTTACTGAAGATCAATATTCTAACCCGGACCTTGACGGGTATACAATACACTAAGTACTGAGGAATAATTACAATGTTTATTTTTGCTGTACACCAGTGGCGCTGAGGTAGTCTAGTGGTTAAAGCGTCTGCTAGTCATGCCGAAGACCCGGGTTCAAGTCCCCACATAGGAACACTGTGTGAAGCCCGTTTCTGTTATCCCCCGTAGTAATATTGCTGGAATATTGCGGCGTAAAACCATACTCACTCACTCACCATTAATGGGGCCGTGGGATAGCCTAGTGGTTAAAGCGTTCGTTCGTCACGCCGCGGAGCCGGGTTCGATTCTCCACATGGGTGTCCCACTAAGGGAAATTGCTGGAATATTGTTAAAGAGGTGTAAACCCCAACACACTCGACGTCGACATTACAGATTGTTCCTGTCGTTTCCTTCAAACTTTGCTCCTCCATTGTTCTTTTGATTACTTCTGTATTTTCCAGGGCGGTGAGGTAGCTTAGTGGTTAAAGCGTTCGCTCGTCACGCCGAAGACCCGGGTTCTATTCCCCTCATGGGTACAATGTGTGAAGCCCATTTGTGGTGTCCCCCGCCGTGATATTGCTGGGACATTGCTAAAACTAAACTCACTCACTCACTCTGTACGTTCCATCAGGGGTTGACCCATTTAATACATCATTTGACACAATTCTTCCGGTCTCGCGATACATGACTAATTTATGACATTTTCAAACAAAACTAAAAATAAACGCAGCTTTTGTTCCGGCATCCTATAACACTTCCGATAGTTATTCACTTCTGTACCACATATTCGCTGTTGGAGATATTAGAGATCGACGTAGAAACAAGCGAATGAAATACATGACGGTGAATGCTGATGAAAGAGAGACAGGTAGGTGTGTTTTCCTTTGAGGAGACAGAAAAAAGGAAGGGAACAACGGAGAGTATGGTTGATTAGGGTTTGGGAATGGGGTGTCGGAGGATGGAGGGTTAATGTTGTCGGGAAATTGGTTAAGGCTTTGTGTCGGTCCGATCCATCGTTTTTTATTTATTTACAAGTGCTCTCGTTGGGATTCTTTACCATATATGAGCATAAGATTATTACTGTGAATTGTGAAATGAGATTTATCTTAGCGTTTCAGCTTTCTTTCTTTGTTGGTTAACGCTGCACTCAGCAACATCCCAGCTATATGTAAATAACCTGGACCTGACAATCCAGTGATCAACAGCATGAGCATGGATCTACGCAATTGGGAACCGCTGACATGTGTCAACCAAGTCAGGAAGCCTGACCACTCGATCCCGTTAGTCGCCTCTTACAACAAGCATGGGTTACTGAAGGCTCATTCTAACCCGGATCTTTACGGTCCCTTACCCAAGAAACCACTCGCAATGAAACATACAAAATCATCTATAATTTATAACAGTATATACTCGGTTTTCAAGTTCAAGTTGCCGTTAAATTCATCTCTCTGTAACTACTTTCAGTATTCACTGTCTAACAAATGAAACGCAACCAGACGCATCCCACCAGATCGCCTCATTCCGTACTGAACCGATGAGTGCCGCCTGACGTTGCTATGCCAACACACGTGACTGAGCAGTGCCTCTTGTTAAACTTGCGCTACTTTAATTGGCAATGTTAATGCTGCTTTCTTTACAACTGTATTATACTCTGTATGTATACAGGGCGTAACTATAATTACTCTACACAAATATTTACCATGATGGACTTGTCTGATGGGTGAAGTTATTGCTCGTGTTTGTTCACACACACACCGCTTGTTGTCAGTTTTCTATATTCATTCAAAAAAGTATATTTGAGTTCCCTAACTTTCAAAGATTAACATGCAGGGGCATTATTAATTTGATATATTCATACTTTGATATGCAGGGGCGTTATTTAATTCATATATTCATGAAACCTTCCGAATATCATGAATTGTGTAAAACGCGGCCGGCCATTTCGACCGCCAACATGTTTAAAGCTTGTACAAAAGTTGGGGTCCGTTTTCTTGCGTCACAATGTTGAAACCACGTCTTGGTGAAAAAAACTGAATTACGCGTTCAATAGAGCTATAATTAAAACTAATTCAACGGTATTCTCGCCTATAGATCTGAGGAATGGGGATTAAAATATAAACTGCAGTAGGCGTACCCCTGTGCAGGTCCCAATAAAGAGGTTTAATATCTATTTGCTATAGGCTTCCATGCTGTTGTCCTTGCATATTCCCTAATACCAGGGAGACTATATAACGTTGTAGAGTATCCCTGCTAAAATACTTAATAAAAGGATATGGACTTCCACTGATTGTTTTAACTCGATAAGTAAATGTAGGGTTGCACAATTTCAAATATAAGTACTCGGATTTGATGACAAGTGTCTCAGGAAGGAAATCATGTGACATCTGTAGTTAAATCAGGACATGCACTTTGCCTTTAGATCAGGGAATCGCGAGGGAAACATGGTACAGCAGCTCTGTGTAACGAGCAGCACAAAGAAGCGGTTACTGTACCCAGCGGAAGAAAAGCTCGAAAGCAAGTTAAGTGAGTGAGTAAGTTTTACGCTGCATTCAGCGATAGTCCAGCAATATGGCAGCCTCGTTAAGTGATAGTCCATATTATGATTTTAAGGAGGGGGTGGGGTGGGGGATGTCGCTCGTTTTGTTCAGGAGGGTAGGGGTCATTGTATGACTGTAGGTTTCATCGTTATCGCTATCAAGTAAATGCGATGGGCTCAGATTACATAAACAAACATAAAGGGTACGTCAACCCAGCCTTCGGGCTCGGGGAACATAGAGTGTACGTCAACCCATCCTTCGGGCTCGGAGAACATAAAGGGTACGTCAACCCATCCTTCGGGCTCGGGGAACATAAAGGGTACGTCAACCCAGCCTTCGGGCTCGGGGAACATAGAGGGTACGTCAACCCATCCTTCGGGCTCGGGGAACATAAAGGGTACGTCAACCCAGCCTTCGGGCTCGGAGAACATAAAGGGTACGTCAACCCATCCTTCGGGCTCGGGGGGACATAAAGGGTACGTCAACCCATCCTTCGGGCTCGGGGAACATAGAGGGTACGGCAACCCATCCTTCGGGCTCGGGGGACATAAAGGGTACTTCAACCCACGGGCCTCGAGGGACCAGTTACCAGCTTAAAATATTATCTCACAACAGCGTGTCACTGATTTCAAACTATGCATCACGCGGTATCCTTGATAGACGATGTATGTTTGACTGTAGTGGGCAACCAAATTGTTGCACTCAGCTCCTGTGTAAAACGGGGATTCGACATGACAGAACGTCATTTTGCTAAATTTATTGAAAACACCAGGTTTCTAAAATCATTTTTCTAAGCAAGAAAGCTGTTGACATAAATAACTGTGCATGTAACCCTACATACCCACTGACTTTTAAAATGGATTGTAAGTCGAAGTCCGTAGCGACCAGTCTGCAGTGTTACCAAATATGTGACCCTCCTCGCTTGACCATATGGACTCAAATTGGAATATTTTCCAAATGACAAAGTAAATAGTTTGAAATACACTCTTCAAAAAAAGAAACGCATATGTGATTTTTGAGAATATTGGACTCATGTAGCTGCGACAAAAACAATACAAATATACCATTTCTTTCCACAACGTCAACTTTGTGTGATTGTAAACAGCCTCAGCGCCAAATTTGTTTCCCTTGTTTTGGAAGCGTTTGAAGAAATATTCGCTAAAACGTCACCAAGAAACCGTGCATAGCAAAATGCACGTGCAAGTAAGCCGAAAAGCATGCTGTATCGATAAAAAGGCAAACGTTGTGTTTAATTTTGTCATTTGTTTTTGCCTGGAAAAGAGGAAATCGTCTTGCCACGACTGGGTGCCGCCAACCGAAACATCGACATAGGCCGCCTTGAAGCTGGGGAGTCGCAGTCTGCAGTTGCCCGACATTTCAACGTTCAGCAGAGCACCATAGCAGGAGAAGAATGAAGAAGAAATGGTTTTAGACTTAAACAAATATGTTCCTCGTCCCAAAAACACATGGTGTACAGACCTGTAAAGGACATAGGATATATTTACAGTCAATTTATTGAGGCTGGACAATGTATTGTGTTTGAGTTCTTACATCATTAGAGAGTTTAATGTACATGTAGTTAGCTAAGTTTCTCAAGGCAAATTTATTGGATTATCTAAACAGAAACATAAACTTATGAACGCTTGGTCTAACCCAATAAGTGCTTTGAATATATAACTTTCTACACTGTAAATATTTAGGACATTTAGCAGACCAATTCCGCCCAAGCCCAGGACCGCTACGGTCGGGTTGCTTAATTGCGTCATCGTCTTGCCACAGTCGTGGAGACTGCACAACGCATCCCTGGTTTGAAAAGAGTTTCCTATCAAACTGTCAGGAATCGATTGCGTGAAATGGGGATTCTACCAAGTAGGTCAGTTGTCGCCCCTGTTCTGAGAGACTTCCAAGCGCAATGGCTTGCGGTGGTGTCGTAGAGTTCGGAACTGGAACCTTAGAAACTGGATTCGAGTCTGGTTCAGTGATGAATCACGATTTCTTCTTCACCAGCGATATGGAAGACAGCGTGCTTACAGTCGGAGAAATGAACATTTTTCCCCTAATTGCATTCGACAGGTCCACAGATTCGGTGGAGGAAGAGTCATGATGAAAAGTCCCGCACACAAAGAACTCATTTAGTGGTAGTTCAGGAAATTTGACAGCAAACCGGTACATCAACGACGTCCTTGCACGTTACATGCTGCCGATTATGGACCAATAGAGGGTGTTGTTCCAGCATGACAACAACTCTATTCACATGCAGCACGCGTCGCGATCCGCTACTTTGTCAAAAAAATCCCAAAGCACTAAATGTGTACTTTCTTTTGTACGTTAGGGTACCCCTGAATGTTGT
This sequence comes from Haliotis rubra, assembly GCF_003918875.1. Lineage (NCBI taxonomy): Eukaryota > Metazoa > Mollusca > Gastropoda > Lepetellida > Haliotidae > Haliotis > Haliotis rubra. The sequence continues at coordinate 475,583 of NW_025767305.1, read as the reverse complement.
ATCTACCGCCGTCCTGTTGCAGCCCGCGACAAATCCTCCACGACCTATCTCCCAAATAGACTGGAATCCTGTAAACACGTAACTTATGTAGACTAATATCTGTGTAATTGTATAATTAACCGGTGCTTGGTCAAGGTTGGTTGACTGTAAAGTATCAAGAAACATACATGCAAAGACACATTTGTATCATTTGAATAGGTCTTTCCAATCCACCTCCATGACTCTATCATTAAGGGCTATAACTCAAACAACGGTCGGCTGTGTGTCGAAAGAAAAGATATGTTTCGAAAGAGAGGATATATATTGAAACTTGAGGTTATTGTACTCCTGCTACCCGTGAAGATTCGGGTCTTCAGCAACCCATGCTTGTCGTAAGAGCCGACTCACGGGATCGGGTGGTCAGGCTCGCTGACTTAGTTGACACATGTCATCGTATCCCAACTGCGAAGATCGATGCTCTTGCTTTTGCTCACTGGATTGTCTGGTCCAGACTAGATTATTTACAGCCTGAATATTGCTGAGTGTGGCTTTAAACAACAAACCAACCAATTACACATGCTTGATGCCATACAGCTGTACGTCACCCACAACTAGTCTACATCTTTTGAGTTATGAAAGCACGAGGGGCAGTGTGGTAGCCCAGTGGTTAGGTGCGTGCTTACGCATGTCACGGCGAAAAGACCGAGGTAGCCCAGTGGTTAGGGCGAAGACCCGGATTCGATTCCCACATGAGTACACCGCGTGAAGCCCATTTCTGTTGTTCCCGCCCTGAAATTTCTAAAATAGTGCTAAAAGTGGCATAAAACTAAACTCACTCAATCTTAATGATGTGGTACAAGAGAATATACCTATAATAGTCACAAAACAACCTTTAGCATGATCTCAGAGAGGTAAAGTGTTACATTTTGTAATGAGTGGGTGAATGAGTGTGGTTTAACGGTTCGCTGGAGGTGGTGCACGCTGTCTCAGCCGACGATCAAGATGGTCCCAGAGATGTTCAATGGGGTTTATGTTTATGTCTGAAGTCGCGCTAGCCACGGCAATACGTTCACGTTAATGTTGTGCAGGTATTCTTGAACAATTCCGGTGGTCTGAGGCCTTGAGTTGTCGTGCTGTAAAATGACTCCTCTTTGCCGATGTCGAATACAGGGCACCACAAAAGGTCCCTAACACTCACTCCATCTATGTATCGCTGGGCATTCAGATTTCAGTCTTGTTATCGGGCCACAAATGCCGCCCTATACCATGACGCCTTCTCCATCGTCACGGATGGCGGATGAACTTCTTGCACGCAGTCTGTCGCCCGTCGTTCTTCTCTACGTAAAACAACTCGAACTGTGCCATTGTTTCTGAACCGACTAAACCGAATCTGTTCCAGAGGTGGATCTGCCGGTGTCGTGCCTCTTGGTTTTCCCGGTCTTGGGCGGTCTTGGGTCTGTCCTGTTTGCTGGTAGCGGGTTATCAATTGTGGCCTGGCTGTAGTTGAAGGTTCTTGCCAGCTGACGTTGTGAAGTCCCCTTACTAGTATTTGCCATACCGACCGCCCTGTCTCCTTGCGCTTGCTTAAATCTTGGCATATTCGTGGTGGTGGTTTTGTTACTGCATGCTTGCTCCGTCAACTTCGGTATATATGACACATTTACGCACGTGCATTTGGAAAATGACCCACAATTGCGTTTTCCACGTTTTGAAAAATGCACGATTCGTACGAAGTTTTCGGATTGCTGCCTTGTTATCGGGGCGATGTTGCCTTTCGGCGAGTGTTTTCTGCTTGGGTTCAAACCAGTTCCAGCGTTTTTGTTTTTAATGCAGTTACCTTAACAGTGACAATTTTCTTTCAAACTGTAACGGAACAAATTATCAAAGCTTTAATGGCGTCCATGGAAAATTTGATACCGACTATATCGGAATGTCTAGTCAAAGGGAAGTAACTCCGATCATATTATGGTTTGTCTCGTCAGACATCGTATCGGGAATCCTCGTATTTAGCCCTGTGCTTAATTTCGAATTTGACCCATTTCATCTAAGAAACATTTTTTCTGAAATTAAGCCTGGCTTAAATTCGAGAGGAGGTCAAATACAACAAAACGTTGTTCTTTTTAACTTTTAATTGAACGAATCTTATTCTATGAACAAATTCAATCATCTTTTCCAGATACCTATTATAATTTGAGAGAACTCTTTTAAAATTCAAACTGTTGCATATTGATCCGCCTTTGGAAACAAATTAAAGGGTTCAATATTTTTGGGGACTTCCCATTTTGGAACATTCACAAGATTTTTTAAGATCACCATAACTCAGAATGTGACCATCCATGCAAATGCCCAAGACCACGGTAAATCTGTTCTTATCGTGTCCAGTATTGAGCCCTTCTCAGGAGTGAGATCACTCTAAAAGTAATTTCAAATTTAGGCCCATGGGCTTAAATTCGAAAATCAAAACTCGTTATTAAGCCCATGGGTTTAATAACGACAGCGCTTAAATACGAAGATTCCCGGTATTAGTAAGATATGAGAACTTGCCACAGCGTTTCCTGGTCTTCGGCGTTTCATTGTAAGCATTCTACCCTTCAGTGTCTAACAAGTGATGATGAATTCTATGGGGTTTTTCTTGCTCCAACTTCGCGTCACTGTTAAGGCGTCACGCCACCTACTGTCTATAAAACGATATGAGATAACAACGCTCCAATTTTATTTATTAAAAAAAAAAAGAATTAAAAAAAGCACGAAAAGATTTTCTTCAGATAGTAGTCTCTGGCCGATTAGGAGAGACTTGTGTGTAGTTGTAAGTGGTTACTAACGTAAGGCGCCGAGTCCCCAACGCTGAGGAGCGATGGGGTAGCCTAGTGGTTAAAGCGTCCGCTCGTCACGCCGAAGACACGGGTTCGATTCCCCACATGGGTACAATGTATGGGGCCCATTTCTGGTGTTTCCCGTCGTGATATTGCTGGAATGTTACTAAAAACGGGTAAAACCATACTCACTCACCCCAACGTTGAGTGCATTGGCCCTTGAGTCGTTTCAAGTGAATATTTCCAAATACATTTAATCTAATTTCACGAATGTCTGAAATGCACTGACCTTTATATAATTACACATATATAGGATAGTGCATTTCTGTTAATTTCAGTACAACTGATCTGGAAATATTTAAGGAACGACACAAGGGCGTGGGACGGAGGTGACACAAGACATTGTTGTCCAAGAGCTTCATGTCACAGGTCCGCAGAGACAAACGTGTAAAACTCCCCACGTGGTATCAGATTATTAATGACCAACAACACGACAATTCCACCCACACGACTCCACGACCCATGAACACTTCATCGTTTCAGTGAGTGAGTGAGTTAGCCTAATGGTTATACCGTCCGCTCTTCAAGCCGAAGCCTCGTGTTCTATTCCCCACACGGGTACAATGTGTGGAGCCCATTTCTGGTGTATTGCTGGGATATTGCTTAAAGCGGCGTAAAACCATACTCACTCACTCACTCACTCTCTCATCGTTTCAGCTGTCGTGCAGACAAGCACACTCACTGTTGTATCTGTTATATTTTACGTCCGTTGCTTCGTGTAGTACCCAGCTTCGTGTAGTTTTGTCCTATAGTCCGTTTGGCTCAAAAGCGGACCGATGAACTGCAATCTAACTCGAAAACTAATAAACGCATAGAACTCAATGAAACGCTGATCATAATCAAAATATCAGACCACTGTGAGTTTTATTGCAGAATTTATGTCCTAAAAATAAAAAAGTTGTTTAAGAAACTGATTAATAATTATGTATCCAGTGACATGAATTGGTCTCAAAATGGGGCGGTGGGGTAGCCTAGTGGTTAAAGCGTTGGCTCATCACGCCGAAGACCCGGGTTCGAATCCCCACATGGGCACATTGTGTGAAGCCCATTTCTGGTGTCCCCCGCCGTGATATTGCTGGAATATTGCTCAAAGCGGCGTAAAACCATACTCACTCACTCAATCACTCACTGGTCTCAAAATTCGGGACTGGTTATTGTACTAAGTTGCGCAATAGGATGGCACCCAGTCAGCAGGAAACGAGACTGTTGTGTAATCAATGTTTCGACTTGAAAATAAATATGTGTGACTCTGTTTTACCGTTTGTACTGTGGCATTGGTTTATCAAAAGTATCACATATACAGTGTTTAGCCAGGACTATACATACGAGCCATACTGTATTATGGTGTCAGCTGAATCATTGACAAATGGCATTATATCCAGTTTGACATTATAACCAGGGTATTATAAGAACAGGAAATCAATTCTGGCAAAAACATGACATTATATCAAGGGGCAGGGTGGCAATATAAGCAGGGTGGCATTATAAGCAGGGTGGCATTATAAGCAGGGTGGCATTATAAGCAGGGCGGCATTATATCCAGGGTGGCATTATATCCAGGGTGGCATTATCAGCAGGGTGACATTATATCCAGGGTGGCATTATATCCAGGGCGGCATGGTAAGTAGGGTGGCATTATAAGCAGGGCGGCATTATAAGCAGGGTGGCATTATAAGCAGGGTGACATTATATCCAGGGTGGCATTAAAAGCAGGGCGGCATTATATCCAGGCTGGCATTATAAGCAGGGTGGTATTATATCCATGGAGACATTATATCCAGGGTGACATTATAAGTAGGGTGGACATAATATCCAGGGTGACATTATATCCAGGGTGGCAGGGTGGCATTTATAAGGGCGGCATTATATCCAGGGTGGCATTATATCCAGGGCGGCATTATATCCAGGGTGGCATTATATCCAGGGTGGCATTATATCCAGGGTGGCATTATATCCAGGGTGGCATTATATCCAGGGTGGCATTATAACCAGGGTGGCATTATATTCAGGGTGGCATTATATTCAGGGTGGCATTATAAGCAGGGTGACATTATAAGCAGGGTGGCATTATATCCAGGGTGGCATTATAAGCAGGGGGGCATTATAACCAGGTTGGCATTATATCCAGGGTGGCATTATAAGCAGGTTGGCATTATATCCAGGGTGGCATTATAAGCAGGGTGACATTATATCCAGGGTGACATTATAAGCAGGGTGACATTGTATCCAGGGTGGCATTATAAGCAGGGTGGCATTATAACAAGGGCGGCATTATATCCAGGGTGGTATTATATTCAGGGTGGCATTTGAGCAGGGTGACATATAAGCAACAGGGTAACATTATAAGCAGGGTGGCATTATATCCATGGCGGCATTATAAGTAGGGTGGCATTATATCCAGGGTGGCATTATAAGCAGGGTGACATTATATCCAGGGTGGCATTATAAGCAGGGTGGCATTATATCCAGGGTGGCATTATATCCAGGGTGGTATTATATTCAGGGTGGCATTATAAGCAGGGTGACATTATAAGCAGGGTGGCATTATATCCAGGGTGGCATTATAACCAGGGAGGCATTATAACCAGGTTGGCATTATATCCAGGGTGGCATTATAAGCAGGGTGACATTATAAGCAGGGTGGCATTATATCCAGGGTGGCATTATATCCAGGGTGGCATTATATCCATGGCGGCATTATATCCAGGGCGGCATTATATCCAGGGTGGCATTATATCCAGGGTGGCATTATATCCAGAGCAGGGTGGCATTATATCCAGGGCGGCATGGTAAGCAGGGTGGCATTATATCCAGGGTGGCATTATAAGCAGGGCGGCATTATATCCAGGGTGGCATTATATCCAGGGCGGCATGTAATCTATGGTGGCATTATCAGCAGGGTGGCATTATATCCAGGGTGACATTATAAGCAGGGTGGCATTATATCCAGGGCGGCATTATATCCAGGGCGGCATTATATCCAGGGCGGCATTATATCCAGGGTGGCATTATATCCAGGGTGGCATTATAAGCAGGGTGGCATTATATCCAGGGCGGTGCAGGGTGGCATTATAAGCAGGGTGGCATTATATCCAGGGGGCATGGCATTATAAGCAGGGTGGCATTATATCCAGGGCGGCATTATATCCAGGGTGGCATTATATCCAGGGCGGCATTATATCCAGGGTGGCATTATATCCAGGGCGGCATTATATCCAGGGTGGCATTATATCCAGGGTGGCATTATATCCAGGGTGGCATTATATCCAGGGTGGCATTATATCCAGGGTGGCATTATATCCAGGGCGGCATTATATGGCATTATATCCAGGGTGGCATTATATCCAGGGCGGCATTATATCCAGGGCGGCATTATATCCAGGGCGGCATTATATCCAGGGTGGCATTATATCCAGGGTGGCATTATATCCAGGGCGGCATTATATCCATGGTGGCATTATATCCAGGGCGGCATTATATCCAGGGTGGCATTATATCCAGGGTGGCATTATATCCAGGGTGGCATTATATCCATGGTGGCATTATATCCAGGGTGACATTATATCCATGGCGGCATTATATCCAGGGTGGCATTATATCCAGGGTGGCATTATATCCAGGGTGGCATTATATCCAGGGTGACATTATATCCAGGGTGGCATTATATCCATGGTGGCATTATATCCAGGGCGGCATTATATCCAGGGTGGCATTATATCCATGGTGGCATTATATCCAGGGTGGCATTATATCCAGGGTGACATTATAAGCAGGGTGGCATTATATCCAGGGCGGCATGGTAAGTAGGGTGGCATTATAAGCAGGGTGGCATGGTAAGTAGGGTGGCATTATAAGCAGGGCGGCATTATAAACATGGCGGCATTATATCCATGGTGGCATTATATCCAGGGTGGCATTATATACAGGGTGGCATTATAGCAGGGCGGCATTATATCCAGGGTGACATTATATCCAGGGTGGCATTATATCCAGGGTGGCATTATAAACAGGGTGGCATTAGCAGGGTGGCATTATATCCAGGGTGGCATTATATCCAGGGTGGCATTATAAGCAGGGTGATATTATAAGCAGGATGGCATTATATCCAGGGCGGCATTAATATAAGCAGGGGGGGCATTATATGTAGGGGGCATTATATCCAGGGTGATATTATAACTAGGGTGGCATTATAAGCAGGGTGATATTATAAGCAGGGCGGCATTATATCCAGGGTGGCATTATAAGCAGGGTGGCATTATAAGCAGGGTGACACTATAAGCAGGTTGGTATTATATCCATTGCGGCATTATATCAGGGCAGTGGCATTATATCCAGGGTGCAATGTACGTACCCTTGATACCCGAAATGATACAGGACTTTCTAAGGCATGGAAACTTTTGTTTCACTGACCAAAACCTTTATTTTCAAAGTAGACTTTGAATTTTGGAATGCATACATGTACATTTCTGACGGCCCTTGTTTAGCAGCCGTGACGATGGTGCTTGGGTACACAAATACGAACTGTGTTGTTGGTTCACAGTGGAAATCCATTTATTTTCTACTGTGTTGGTTTCAAAAGTAGTGTGTGTAGTAACAGCTCCTGTTCTTGTAACGGTTATAATACTGGCAGTATATAGTAGTAGTAATAGTAATAGTAGTAGTAGTAGCAGTGGTAGTAGTAGTAGTAGTGGTAGTAGTAGTAAGTAGTGGCAGTAGTAGTGGTAGTGGCAGTAATTAGTAATAGTAGTAGTAGTAGCAGTGGCGGCAGTAGTAAGTGGGCGGCATGGTAAGTAGGGTGGCATTATAAGCAGGGCGGCATGGTAAGAAGGGTGGCATTATAAGCAGGGCGGCATTATAAGCATGGCGGCATTATATCCATGGTGGCATTATATCCAGGGTGGCATTATATCCAGGGTGGCATTATATCCAGGGTGGCATTATATCCATGGTGACATTATATCCAGGGCTGCATTATATCCAGGGTGACATTATATCCAGGGTGGCATTATAAGCAGGGTGGCATTATATCCATGGTGGCATTATATCCAGGGCGGCATTATATCCAGGGTGGCATTATATCCAGGGTGGCATTATATCCAGGGTGATATTATAAGCAGGGTGGCATTATATCCAGAGCGGCATGGTAAGTAGGGTGGCATTATAAGCAGGGCGGCATGGTAAGAAGGGTGGCATTATAAGCAGGGCGGCATTATAAGCATGGCGGCATTATATCCAGGGCTGCATTATATCAGGGCGGCATTATATCCAGGGTGGCATTATATCAGGGGCGGCATTATATCCAGGGTGCATTGTACGTACTTATGATACCAGAAATGATGCAGGACTTTCTAAGGCATGGAAACTTTTGTTTCACTGACCAAAACCTTTATTTTCAAAGTAGACTTTGAATTTTTTGGAATGCATACATGTACATTTCTGACGGCCCTTGTTTAGCAGCCGTGACGATGGTGCTTGGGTACACAAATACGAACTGTGTTGTTGGTTCACAGTGGAAATCCATTTATTTTCTACTGTGTTGAGGTTTCCAAAAGTAGTGTGTGTAGTAACAGCTCCTGTTCTTGTAACGGTTATAATACTGGCGGGGTATATAGTAGTAGTAATAGTAGTAGTAGTAGTAGCAGTGGTAGTGTAGTAGTAGTGGTGGTATGATGGTAGTGAGTAGGTGGTAGTGGTGGTGGTAGTAGTGTAGTAGTAGTGGTGTTAGTAGCAGTAGTAGTAGTAACAGTAGTAGTAGCGGTGGTGCGGTAGTAGCAGTAGTAGTGGTAGTAGTATGGTGGTAGTAATAGTAGTAGTAGAAGTAGTAAGTAGTAGCAGTGGTGGTAGTAGCAGCAGCAGTAGCAGTAGCAGTAGTAGTAGCTGTAGCAGTAGTAGTAGTAGTAGTAGTAGTAGTAGTAGTAGTGACTGACACGCTGACCACGTAATGATAATCCACAAACGAGTCAGCGTGTCAACGAAACAATTACACCGTTATCATTGGTATGTGGTACTAGTTGATAGTGCAGTGAAAAGAGATACGTTTTAAGATGTGATTTGAACGCAGGAAAAGATGGTGACAGTTTTTAGGCGAGGGGCAGTTCATTCCACACTGAAAGAGCGCTTTCCATAAGAGGCCAGTCTATAAGAAGGAGTTTTCAATAAGAATTTGCTTTCAGATCGCAGTTGTCTGGGTGGTTTGTAGGGGGTTTGCACTTCTTCTCCGGATGGGAAAGACTGTATTACGCACAATATTTAATATTATGATATCGCAATATTCAAAAAAATAAATTCGAATCAGGTTTTGCGACGCATTTAGAAATGTTCCAACGCTTTCACGAAGAGAATCACCAAGAATAGGTTTCACACATCGTACCTATGTTATAAATCGAAGGACCATCGGCGAGAAAACGCTTACACTACTGCGTTCCGTCACGCCCCTACCCCGATATGTAATTAAATAAAGTTAGAGAACTAAATAGGCCGGCATTTAGTGCCAGAAATATATTTATCCTAAATATAAACATACACCTTCAAAGTCAGTATGGAGCAGAGGCAATTCTAGACTTTAGTTGAGCTCTATTTAATTGAACCTTTACGGTCTGGGAGACAGACAAAGACTACTGAAACGCAGCAACGAGATATGATCGATGAACAACTAGGCGTTGTTATGCTGTTATAATTATGTCGAGGTTATCTAATTGGTTTGATCATCACTGCCAAATTATGGTGACCGTCAAATAATGCTTTTACTACCTTGCTGGTACTAGCTGATCAGTGATACAATGTATAGCGCACTGACGTCGAGGTGTGTATCGATGTCAACTCACAACCAGGAAGTAGAATAGTGACACGGTAAAACCGACTGTAGGTAACAAGCTGCTTGTGACTACTGTTTGTTAAAACAGTCGAATCATCGTTAGAACACGAGGGAACAAACTAACTATCAACCATCAAAAAGGTAAGGAATCCTTTGTATACCTGACCTCTGACGGAAACATAGCCTTGCATAAAATAAAATACGTGTGTTTAGTCACGAGCTTCTATGTAGGTCATATGAAACCGACGAGGCCCCTACTCCAGATATAGGTATGGCTGTATAAATGCAACACTTCCAGTGTCAGGTAACGAACATACCCGTATATTCTATACCCCAGGGGTATGACATTAGATGGAAAATTAGTGTTATCACAATATTTGAAATTTTCAGCGTTAAGCAGAGATAAGGAGGAATCAAGCATATCGCCCTGTCGCATACCTAGCGCGCATAGAAGTGTGTCTTTTCGCGTTTGCATTAGCATTACTGCTCCGCTGAAATACAGGCAATCGCGAGGGTTTGGGTGAATGAATATGTAGGGTCAGCTAACGTGTATGTGTGTACTGCCAAGAGACAATTAAGTACCGGGATTTCCCGTATTTTAGCTCACTCATAATTACGCCCATGGGCTTAATAAAGGGATATTTTCCCGTTATTAAGCCCATCGCCTAAAATACGATTACTGATGTTATTGTTTAGAGTCACGTCCTATTGCAACAGCGCATGGCACATGGCATATATAGTATGACCAGAAATTATTGAGAATTTTAGGAATATGTTTAATTGGATTTCTAGTATAAACAACTTTGACCAGCTATCAAGTGCTTGGTTTCATTCAAGAGAGACAACTCCGTTAATCATTTTTCATTAGTTTGTGAAGAGTTATCCCCTTTATTTACTTGCTAGCAGACGACATTTTCAGTGATCCTCAGTATGGATGATTTGGAGAAGAGGAAGTTGATTTTAGAGTATTATAACAAGGACATCAGATCAGCTAAAGTGATTTCAAGTAGAACAGGCATCCCTTTGTCCACTGTTTATCGTGTTTTGAAAAACATTGCAAATGGATACAGCATTGAGCACCAGGGAGGCGCAGGTAGGCCCAGAAAATTGACTGTCAGTGACAGGAGGCGGCTTGGTATTCTTGTTTCTAAAAACAAACGAAGGAGTTTAGAAAACTTAAGGCTGAATATAATTGATAGAGGAACTGTGGCTGTCTGTAAGGAGACAATTAGAACTGAGCTGCAATGAATGGGTTGGCAGAAAAGTCGAGGAATTCCATCACCGATCATGAAACCTGAACAGAAGGAGCGAAGGTTGAACTAGTGCTTACAGCATAGAAATTGTAACTGGGACAATGTGATTTTCTCAGATGAAAGTTCTGTGTGGCTGTTTCCTAATACACTGAAATTCTGGACCAAACAAACTGAAAAACCATTGTATCAGCGCCCAAAGTACAGTCCGAAATTTAACGTGTGGGGTGGCATATCTGTGTTAGGGGCAACGCCCCTCTGTGTGTTTGAAGTGAATATGAACAGTGAGCGGTACACGGATATTCTCGAGGGACATTTACTTCCATCTGCTCACGTGTTCTGTGGAAATTTTGGATTTTTCAGCAGGACAACGACCCAAAACATCGTTCAAAGCATTCACAGGCCTGGTTTCGGACCCAAAATATGACATTATTAGATTGGCCAAGCTATACCCCTGACCTAAATCCAATAGAAAATGTTTGGGGACTTATGCAGGAAAGTGTCAATAAGAAAAATCTGACAAATATTGCTGAAATGAAAGAAGAGGTGGTCCGATATTGGGACAGCATGGACCACAACTTACTAACTTCTTTGATCAGTAGTATGCCCCGCCGCATTGAAGCCTGCATTGCTGCCCATGGTGACTTGACAAAATACTAACTGTTCACCTGTCTTTGAATCTGGAGTTATGTTCTGCTAATATTCACATTTAATACGTGAGTAATGAGTGAATTTATTTTTTAAATTACAATCTTTAAATTCTCAATAATTTCTGGTTGTACTGTATAACGTTTGTAGTGCCCGTTAGTTACTGAGTTTTCATGTTTACATGGAGTCCCAAGAGAAGCCATTCAGGTACTCTATACCCATATAGACAACCTCAATCTATATGACTCACACGCAGTCGCAATAAAATATGATGATAACATAGGACACGTTCGCTAAGAACAGTAAAGTATGTAAATATAAAAGAGGGGGTGTCATTCAAGTTCAGGTCTAAGACAATTCTTGGATGATTGTCTAAAGTTCAGGTTTCTGCATTATTCCGGTTATATTAAAGTTCATTCCATTTTATCGTGTCTTAGAATCATTTTCTTCAGTTACAAGCATTTCCCGAATTTAAGCCCCGGGCTTAATTATTTAAAAAAATTTTTATTTGTGAACGAGAAGGGTCATTTTCCGTTATTAAGCCCATGGCTTAAATACGGGAAATCCCTGTACGTGAGTGGAGGAAGCAATAAAGATAGTTCGGTGTTTTTAGACAAAAAGAGTTGTACTTGCTCCAGAGTTGTACTTGCTCCAGAGTTGTACTTGGGCCATAAGGCTAACAAGAGAAGTCGACTTGGAGGACTTTAGTAAACATGTCTTAATGCTGAAGATTTTGAGTCATACTTTCTCATGTATTTAGTTGTATTCATTCTGGCCACCTTGCATATCAAACAGCTTTTATCGCACCATAGATGTTCTTGTTAGTGAACATTACTCACCTGGTTGTAAGTAGACTCGTGGGTTGTACTGTACATTATCTTGTTGGTTCTGTGTGGGTGATACTGTAGACTACAGTCTGTTACAGACTGTTGTGCAAGTTGTATTGCAGATTGCAGGTTGTGTGAAATGTATTGCGTGTTGTGTTACAGAGATATGTTGTAGGCTGGATTGCGGGTTGTGTTGTACGCTGTGATGTAGGTTGTGTTGTGTTTAATACACGTTGTACTCGGGGTTGTATTGCGGGTTGGGTTGCAGGTTTTATTGAAGGTTGTGTGATTAGTTATGGAGGTTGTTGGTCGATTGGAGATTGCAATGCAGGTTGTATTGGAGATGCATTTTACGCTGTATTGGAGATTGATTTGCAGGCTGTACTGGAGATGCATTTTACGTTGTATTGGAGATTGTATTGCAGGTTGTATTGGCTATTTATTTTACGTTCTATCGGAGATTGTATTGCAGGTTCTATTGGAGATTGTATGGGGATTTATTTTACGTTCTATTGGAAATTGTGTTGCAGGTTGTATTGGAGATTTATTGTACGCTGTATTGGAAATTGTATTGGAGATTTATTTACGTTGTATTGGAAAATGTACTGCAGGCTGTGTTGCAGGCTGTGTTGTAGGTTGTAGTGCAAGTCGTGCTGTAGGTTGTATTGCAGGACACGTTGTAGGTTGTGTCGTAGGTTTTATAGTAGGCTGTATCGTAGGTTGGTTGTAGGCTGCATTGCAGATATGTAGGTTTTCTTGTCGGTTATTTCGTCGTTTGTGTTTAACTTCTTTGAGTGGCATTTTAGAGGTTGGGAAGTACAATATAGAACAAACTTTATGGATAACAAGAAGTTGTTATCCATAAAGTTTGTTCTATATTGTTTGTGTTTAAGGTTGTATTGCGGGTTGTATTGTAGATTGTATTACAAGTCAAATCACAGATTATAATTCTGATTTGATTTTAGTTTCAGCATAGTGTTGAACCTCTGCTCCTTGTGTCATTTGTGGTTAAATGTCCACATTTTGATGACAAAACATACAAACTGATAACAGTTTACAAGTCATCAACACTACTTCACTGAAAAGAATACATGGAGACTCGTTCGCAATATTCACTGTGTATTTAAACCCTACCTTTGATGGTCAAACTGTGTATAGTATAAATAGTAATACAGAGCATTATATCAATACAACACCAATGGCCTCAGCTGTATGGAGGAACCTTCCTTCTTCCTCTATACACACAGTTGGCACAATACCCTCTTTGAACCGCAACTCTCGAACATACTATCGCTTAGGGTATATCATTCACCCGGCTCTCACTATTTAAAAAATATTGAATACCCATGTTTTTTATATCATCAGTATATTGTGCTGTACTTATTTGGTAGATAAGGGCTTCCTATCCTCTTCACATCTCTTTTAACGTTTGTTGACAGTGTCATTTGAGGTGTTGACGTGTATGGGATAATTTGCTTATAGTGTTGTGTTCGTGGACTTAGGACGGACAGGGTGGTCCCAGTCGTTAAAGGTACCACTGCGGTCAATGCCAAGTTGCGGGCCTTTAAGGTACCAGAATCCTACGCTCATGCTTCGAGTGTGTGAGTTTAGTTTAGCTGATTTTATAAATAGTGCAATATCACGGCGGGGAACACCAGAAATGGGCTTCACACCTTGTAGTCATGTGGGGATTTGAACCCGGGTCTTCGGCGTGAGGAACGAACGCTTTAACCACTAGGCTACCCCACCGCGCCCTCATGCTTTGAATACCAGAAAGCAGAAATGGCGTAATACTATATTAATCTTGTCAAGGCATCTTTAAATCAAACCCACTCACCGTTTTATAATATTGTACACTTCTGCCACGAATTAATAGTAAGTTCACGACGTTTTAAGCATACTTGTTCCAAGCTTATGACAGAAGATATTTAGGATTAAGGATGTGCTGTCGTACCAAGATAGGAATCGACCAGGTGTGATGAACGAGGCTAAGCTATGCCACCCCAAACTTGGGTAGGTAGTGGGGGAGTTTGTCTTGTCAGTCCTGCTAGGACAATACACAAGTGACACTAAGCATGTGCCTCAGACATTTTTTTCTGAGAACGGGCGTACGACCAGGTCCTCGACGTAAAAGAAGCTTTAACCACTGGGCTACCTGGGCGTTTCATAAATCACATATAAGCTTATAAGAGCCAGCTGTAGAGACAATAGCTTATAAAGGCTGTTTGCAGTCATCGAAACACAACTGACTGACTGACTGAGTTTTGTTTTACGCCGCTTTTAGCAATATTCCAGCAACATCACGGCGGGGGACACCAGAAATGGGCTTCACACATTTTACCCATGTGGGGATTCGAACCCGGGTCTTCGGTGTGACGAGCCAACGCTTTAACCATTAGGCTACCCCACCGCCCCTCGAAACACAAAACCCATCATGCAATCAGTATAATATATCTTTTTTAAAACGACAACGGATTCATCGAAAACCTCGGCTTTCAAGTGAGTATAGCTTTATGACCCATTTCACCAATACTTGGAGCGGTGGGGTAGCCTAATGGTTAAAGCGTTGGCTCGCCACGCCGAAGACCCGGGTTCGAATCCCCACATGGGCACAATGTGTGAAGCCCTTTTCTGGTGTCCCCCCGCAGTGATATTGCTGGAATATTGCTAAAAGCGGCGTAAAACCAAACTCAGTCAGTCAGTCAGTTAGCAATACTTCAAAAGGAATACCTGAAATGGCCTTTTTGTATTGCAACCATATGGGAAATCGAACCTAGGACCTGTGTGTGATGGGCAAACGCTGTATCCACTAGACTAGCGCACTGCCCTCTTGGTTTAGAACCAAATCATATGAGGAGGCGATATACGCTTTTCAAAGTTATGGAATATATGCTTTTGCTCTTCCGGGGTTGTAAATCTACATGGTTGTCGGTGTCCGTTACATTTTGCGTATTTTGTGTTCATTTTCTGTCAAAATTAAATAAACTTACCATGCCATACTGTACTGACATGAAATGAACAGATCACTACAGAGTCACAGTCTTTGGCCAGCCACTCTGGCATAATATAATATGTTCATTTCTCCCGTATCGATAAGATCCAATTGCTTACAGCTTCTCACTGAAAAGAATAATTAACTTGAAAGTGAAATAGTCTTTACAAATAACTGAAGAACAGGATGTTTATTACTGAACATTATTTGAAGATGAAAGTGAAATAGTATATATAAACTACATTATAAACAAAGTAAATGGAGGACAGGACGTTTTTATAACAGTTCTTGTTGAATTATTTTTAAATAAGTTTGTAAATAGAAGTAAATAACTGGAGAACAGGGTGCTTTATAATAGTTATTTTCCCATGACGTTTTTCCCATGATTTATTTTACTATGACTTTTTCCCATGACTTCTTTTCCATGACTTTTTTTCCGATCACCTACTATAATAGTCCAAACATAATTTTGGCATTTCTATCCACAATACAGTATATATACCCTGGTTATAATGTCACCGTTTGTCCAGAGAAAATATGGCATTATGTCCAGGGTGGCATTATAACCAGGTAGGACAGTTAGCGGCCCTATGCAGTCAACAAGGTGATTGAGCTGATGTCTCCTGTAATGAGGCTTGAATGACTGGGAAATCCCAGCGTCTAGGGGCTGCAGGTAACTACAGGAAGTGTATTGTCACATGTGTCATCCTATCTGGGATTACAAGACTACCTAAAGCATGGATGAGTTTAGTCAATTTATTTGATCCATATCAATTACACATGCAGCCAGTGTAATTGGCATTATAACCAGGGGGAAATGACTTTTTGTTATATAAGCAACTTGTTGGGAATAATAAGATACATGTCCTGAAAAAACTGTCACGATTTCTGAATGTTGTGTCTGCCATCTTGCTGTAATTTCTATATAACTATGTGCAAAATATAACTCATGTACCACCGTTGGTGGTTTGTTTGAGTAATAAAGTGTATTGTTCCAAAAACCAATGGTATATGGCATTATATCCAGTTTGGCATTATAACCAGGGTATTATATAGACAGGAAATCCGTTCTGGCAAAGACTTGGCATTATATCCAGGGTGGCGTTATAACCAGGGGCATTATAACCAGGGTATTATATAGACAGGAAATCCGTTCTGGCAAAGACTTGGCATTATATCCAGGGTGGCGTATTTATAACAAAGGGCAGGGTGGTATAACCAGGGTATAACCAGGGTATTATATAGACAGGAAATCCGTTCTGGCAAAGACTTGGCATTATATCCAGGGTGGCGTTATAACCAGGGGCAGTATAACCAGGGTATTATATAGACAGGAAATCCGTTCTGGCAAAGACTTGGCATTATATCCAGGGTGGCGTTATAACCAGGGGCAGTATAACCAGGGTATTATATAGACAGGAAATCCGTTCTGGAACAACTTGGCATTATATCAGGGTGGCGTTATAACCAGGGGCAGTATAACCAGGGTATTATATAGACAGGAAATCCGTTCTGGCAAAGACTTGGCATTATATCCAGGGTGGCGTTATAACCAGGGGCAGTATAACCAGGGTATTATATAAACAGGAAATCCGTTCTGGCAAAGACTTGGCATTATATCCAGGGTGGCGTTATAACCAGGGGCAGTATAACCAGGGTATTATATAGACAGGATATCCGTTCTGGCAAAGACTTGGCATTATATCCAGGGTGGCGTTATAACCAGGAGCAGTTTAACCAGGGTGCACTGTACATAGTTCAACGACCATAGCCTTCTAACACAGGATACCAATATGTGACGCTGTATCACATCCATTAAGATAAGAAAAGATAATATAGTACGTTATTACCCTAGAGGGAATTTTGTGTACACCAGAGGTATATGACATGTTAAAACAGAGAGCACAATACAAACAGACATACAGACATAAACAATTATATTTAAGACATCCAAAGCAATTCCACATGTAGAATCCCGAAAAGTTAAACATAAAAGCTATGATCCGTGTTAGAATTGGTCTTCAGTAACCCATGCTTGTTGTAAGAGGCGACAAAACAGGATTGGGTGGTCAGGCTCGCTGATTTGGTTGACACATGTCATCGCATCACAGTTACATAGATCGATGCTTATGCTGTTGATCGCTGGATTATCTGGCCCAAACTTCATTATTTACAGACCGCCTCCATATAGCTGAATGCTTTATAAATATAATATAAATTGATATAAACCAACCAACGAAGAGAAAATAATTCAGAGCAGCAACCCGTGAACACTTCATCCTCAACTTCCTGATTTGTCGAGTCAGTGGTGCGTCTCTACTGTCATGTGGCATTTAACACGCTGGGCGCGCATCCATAGGAGGGAACTGATATACGGCAGCGTTAGTCATTCAGACTTTGTGAAGGCCTTTTGACATTATTTGCAGTAAGTGTGTTTTTAGTTGATTTTATATGTCATTACCCCAGCATAACAGGCAAGTGGGTGAGTGAGTGAGTTTAGTTTTACGCCGCACTCAGCATTATTCCAGCTATATGACAGGTTTGGACCAGACAATCCAGTGATCAACAGCATGAGCATCGATCTATGTAACTGTGATACGATGACATGTGTCAACCAAGTCAGCGAGCCTGACCACCCGATCCCGTTAGTCACCTCTTACAACAAGCTTTTAAGCATTGGTTACTGAAGATCAATTCTACCCCGGATCTTCACGGGTCGTAACAGGTGAATATATCTGATGCAAATATCGAAGCTCTTACTCCGACTCAACCTATTTATGTGTTTCGGCCATTGGCGGATCGGAAGGAGGGAGGGGTAGGGGGAGGAGAGAAGAACCAAAGAAGAGAGAGAGGGGGGGGGAGGAGGATGACTTAAGACCACATTGAAGATTTTATTTGCGTTTGCGGAGCCAATGGGGGCAAGGAGGTTCGAACCCCTGACCAACCCCCCAACCCCACCCCACCCTTCAAAATTCCTGGGTCTGCCCATGTTCGGCATGTTGCCCATGTTGTTTTCATATTGTGTTTGGGTGAAATATAGTGTTATATTTCTTTCGTGTGGTACTTTATATACATATAGAATTTTTTCTTGCATCTGAATTATATTTGTGCTTCAGCGTTAAGGTTGCTGTTTGAATCGTCTCCATTCTATTATCAGGTTTATCTGAACCGACATCATTCAAAAGATGATGCATAACAAATATTTTTTAAATTAGGAAATGGATCTTGTGCTCCTTGGTACCAGGCATGTAAACACATGATTTCGCAGCCATGGTACCAAGGCTAGAAACGCTGACTATGTCTTCGTGTTCATAGATAAGAATCTCCACCCAGCTGATATCGTCAGACTGGGGCTAAACTAGACTCGCGATTCTAAACACGTCGCTGGTATTGTAAATACCATTGTAGGTTATATCGTATAAGTAATACATGTCCGTAACCCGCTACGTGCGTGAACACTTCATCATCAACTTCCTGCTTCGTCGAGTCAGTGGTGCGTCTCTACTGTCATATGGCATTAACAAGCTGGGCGCTCATCCATAGCAGGTAGCTGACATACGGGCGTTAGTCATGCAGACCTTGTGAAGGCTTCTTGAGCTTATGCATGCATGAATACATAGATACATACAAACATACATGCACGCACGCACGCACACATACACACACGCACGCACGCACGCACGCACGCACGCACGCACGCACGCACGCACGCACGCACGCACACACACATACATACATACATACATACATACATACATACATAGTGTTGGGCATACATACATGCATGCATACATACATACATACATACATACATACATACATACATACACACACACACACACAACACATACATACATACATACATACATACATGCATACATACATACATACATACATACATACATACATACATACATACACACACACACACACATACATACATACATACATACATACATACATACATACATACATACATACATACATACATACATCCATACATCCATCCATCCATACAGCATCCATCCATGCATACATGCATGCATGCATGCATGCATGCATGCATGCACATGCATACATACATACAAACATATACATACATACATGCATACATACATACATACATACATACATACATACATACATACATACATACATACATACATACATACATACATACATACATACATACATACATACATACATACATACATACATACATACATACATACATACATACATACATACATACATACATACATACATACATACATACATACATACACTTACACATACATGTGATAATTACTATATTTTTAGAAATGATAACATGTTGGTTTAACTAATCACATATCATGTGACACTGAAATCAGGAACGAGAAAGCCTCAACAAGTTTATGACTGAAGTTATTTGCCGCTTTGACGCTTTACATACGTTTTATTGCACGTATAAATATGGTTGCCTTCAAGAGTAGGCAACCGCAGCTGAAATAATGTCCCTAGAATAATCTAAAAGTCTAGGTACAGTATAACCGTGGAGCATGTTCCCTGTGTCATTTCAAGGACATAAATAGTTGCACCTATTCACTCGACTATCCACGCCCAATCTGTCACGTCAGTGTAGGCGCTACACACATGTTAACAACGAGCTTTGCGTATATAGCGACGCGACTATCAGCACTCGAGAATAGTGTCAGACTGACTCAAGCTGAACGCAGCAGGTTTCAGCTGTGACATTCACACAACAGTGCAGTCGGTTACATATTTCATGAGAGTGGGGAGTTGAGTTTTACGCCGCACTCAGCAATATTCCAGCTGTATGGCGGCGGTCTGTAAATAATCGATTCTGGACCAGACAATCCAGTGATCAACAGCATTGAGCATCGATCTGCGTAATTGGGAACCGATGACATGTGTCAACCAAGTCAGCGAGCCTGACCACCCGATCCCGTTAGTCGCCTCTTACGACAAGCATGGGTTACTGAAGATCAATATTCTAACCCGGACCTTCACGGGTTATTTCACTAGAGGTTTGGAAAAAAATGTAATTATGCTGGCAATACGTTAAGGCAATCACCTCTGAGAGCGTTGTCTAGTTGTAGGACAGTTTGTTTGCTGCTATATTCCAGCTATATCACGTCGTGAATACATGACACGTTTTATGGATAATAACTTCTTTTTTATTCTTTACACGACGTTTCAGAGCTAATTCTTGCTCCTTCATCAGGTGAATATCACGTCGGTCTGTAGATAATCGAGTCGATAATCGGACCAGACAATCCAATGATCAACAGGATGAGCATCGATCTACGCAATTGGGATGACATGTGTCAACCAAGTCAGCGTGTCTGGCCCCCGATCCCGCTAGTTGCCTGTTACGACGTAAATTGTAATAAAAACGCAAATTGTAATACTTGCAGCAAATTGTAATAAACTTGACGTAAATTGTAATGTAACACCGCCTCTTACGAAAAGCGGTGGGGTACATTCACGCCGAAGACCCGGGTTCGAATCCCCACATGGGTACATTGTGTGAAGCTCATTTCTGGTGTCACCCGCCGTGATATTGCTGGAATATTGCTAAAAGCGGCATAAAACCAAACTCACTCACTCACTCTTACGAAAAGCATGGGTTGCTGAAGACCAATTCTAATCAGGATCTTCACGTGTCTTGAAGAATAGAGAAAGGGAAGGGCGAATTAAATCGAAATATCTCAGTTGGTGATGGCTAATAACAGTGAAGACCGAGTCTTAGGCATTATCCATGGCGTGAAAGGATGGAGGCAGCCAAAGTGTATTTAAGGTGCTTGAACTAATCCCAGACGTAGCTATGTACAATGTACACTGAAGGTTTACACCGACCGTATAAACAAACATCCGTTATCAGTTCAGTTATATAGTTATGTCATGACCTCCTCGCTATACCAACGTAACGGTAAAACAGTTTGCACTGTCACAAGTGATCAATATTTATACCATGTGTTTGATATACTGGGCCAGTTTCTATAGCGTCTATTGAACCAGCCGATAGGGTGGGCATACCGCTTACTGTTCTGTTATGTTTACTTTGTGTGTATATGTACCAGCCTTACAACCTTACTAGTAACACAGCACGTAGGTAGGCATTGAGAAAGGCGTGGACAGGTATTATCGGTACTGCAATGTATTCGCGACTAGGCCTAGGTCTGTGTTGTTCAAGCTGTTCACATGCCATGATGATATATTAGTTTTACTTTTTAAACACCATGTATATTTCAGTGCCAAAACCTGCTTTTATATCTTGCAAAGAAGAAAACATATTTTATACGGATAGATTTTATACTGTATTTACCTATATAATTATTTATTATTTAGTATTTATAATGTATTAATACATTAGTCTCTCATAACCCTTAAAGGGTGGCTCACTTATATGCTATATTTTATAAATATATTTATATATGTATTTTATGTGAGGTGAGACTGAAATATAATGTCTGTCTGTCTGTCTGTCTGTCTGTCTGTCTGTCTGTCCGTCCGTCCGTCTGTCTGTCTGCCATTGCTGTTGACTTTGTCCCTGCAGCGTATAAGATAGGACTCCATAATTTACAGACCGCTGTCATATAGCTGGAATATAGCTGAATGATGCATTAGATATAAACCAACCAACGAAGAGAAAATAATTCAGAGCAGCAACATATGTACGTCACCCGCTACGTGCGTGAACACTTCATTCTCAACTTCCTGATTTTTCGAGTCAGTGGTGCGTCTACTGTCATGTGGCATGAACTAGCTGGGCGCACTTCCATAGGAGGGAGCTGATACATACGTACGTATGCACGCACGCACGCACGCACGCACGCACGCACACACACACACACACACACACATACATACATACATACATACATACATACATACATACATACATACATACATACATACATACATACATACATACATACATACATACATACATACATACATACATACATACATACATACATACATTGCTATAAGATAGGAATTGGTGCATGATTAATAACTTTAAAGCTCAAAGTGAAATTCCTTGAAATCCGGATTAACGCTTGTCCAGTTAAACTTTTAAACGACGGTAATGTGATTTATAAATAAAGTGGGTCCAACAGGAAAAGTCAGAAGGGCGTCTCTGATGTTCGGATAAAAAGGGTCTGTCTGCGCCAACATCGTAGAAGGGTGTTCCCCTTGAGATGTGTGTGTGTGTGTGTGTGTGTTTGTGTGCGTGCGCGCCTCCTTGCGGCATTTTATTGCTAATTTACTTTTAATTCAGTGTAAATACAACCTTTTTAGCCTGACAACGGTGTGTAAAGATCTACATCGAAACGTCGATCTATACAATACCAAGAAAATGTTATCCATAAAGTCGAATGCTTCGTTATTTAGTCTCCAACTTCTAGAATGCCGACCAAACATTTCCAAGTATAAAATAGATGCATATTTCTGAGTTTGTGTCAGAAAGTTGTGAATTCTATTTAAACGATAAACTTCTATGATCACAGTGATATTTTTATCAAACATACCTTCCTGATACCCAATGATCGAAACTTTATTCAGCTATAAAATTAAATTCTTTCCCTACACTGGACACATTTATTGTTGTTAAGGGCTAAAATATCCTCCAAGCACTGTTAGCTGTGCGAACGAGCTGATAGATTCAAACTTCCTGTACCATTCACAGCTATAAATATCACTTCCTAGTCAACAATTGCCCTTCTGCCAAGTATGTTGTGTCTCTGTAACAGTTGTAAAGTATCTATAACAAGTACTTGGTGCGTGAAGAAGAATATTTTTCACACTGATTTTTCTAAACGAGAGTCAGAACTGTTTTCTCGAGTCAGGCCGAGTGTTACACATGTGTGATGTCCAGATGAAGTAACACAGTATACTGGTGTACGGCAAGTGATATTTGCACAGTTGTTGTATTGTTAATAATCTGGGTAATAATATATATATTACCCAGTATTCATTTAATCTTTATTGTGTGCTACAAAGAGTGCATGTATATAACCTTATATAGGGGTATTCATACTCACGGTACACATTCAAGTGCTGATCACGTGTAATCGGGAAAAGAACTTTTATGTGTTTTAATTTTAAGCAAGTGATTCGGTTCTGATTAATATTCCATCCGTGAAGATCCGAGTTAGATTTGGTCTTCAGCAACCCATGCTTGTAGTAAGGGGTGACTAACGGGATCGGGTGGTCAGGCTCCCTGACTTGGTAGGTGCATGTTATCGGCATCCTTTAGATAGATTGATGCTCATGATGTCAATCACTGGATTGTCTGGTCCAGACTCGAATATTTGGTGGGCAGACAATAAGCCCACTGGGATAAAAAGCCCTCGGACAAAAAACCTATAGGCTAAATGCCCCGGGACAAAAAGCCCTTGCAAATTTCAACCCATAGGATAAAACACCCTCGGTGTATATTTTGAGTTGACAGGTGATAACATTGATGTTTTCTAAGCAATTCCTCCCACTGCTGCCAGTTGTTACTGGCTCCTCGGTGACGATGTTGTTATTTCAACAATGGAATGAAGTCTGCTAAATGGTGTTTCAGAGAACTGGCTTAAATTGGTCACTTCCTCTTATGTTTGATTTCGTTGGGCAGGTACTCATTGTGGTATGTCAATGAACATGGTGTTTATTAAGATGGTCTATTAAGATGGTCAGCGCTATTATTATTTAAATAAATTGCTGATTTCCTGCTACCTTCTTTAAAGTTTGGAATCCAGCGGCCGGCTATTGGTGACGGCGTTCCCAGCATTCGCTTTTGACTGGTATAGGACACAATATTAGACTGGTATGAACTGTAGTACAAGTATCAACTGCATTATGTGCGTGGTGATTTACATTTGTGAAGTATGTGCTATTCCCTCGCGTCATGGGTTTCCGTGGTATTAAGAAATTTACGACTATGAATATGATCGCTCATATTGCCAAGTCATATAAACATAATATGGTGTTAGACGACATACCTGTGTATCATTTAATGTCAATAAAAACACTTTTTTGTCATTCTGAAGTTCATTGTTGTCCGTATCGGACGACAGGCGGCCATTGTGCACAACTTGGCGACGTCATATGTTTCCGTGGTATTTCCTTCAGATCAAATTAGAGCGCACAGCACATGTCACAATCTTACACATTGTCAACAGCCAATCCGGGAGTGTCAATGTAGGTTTACAGTAATATCGAAGTTGTTAAATTGTAATACAGTAAACGATTTTGTAGAATTAACACAATAGTCACATTTCTTCAGCATAAATAGACATAAAGTTGCATTAGGTTTTAATAGTAGATGACTGTACGTACGCAAATTGATGAAAGTCTGAACATATTTTGCTCAGAGCTGTGCCGATCAACTGATGAACGTAAACAATCGATAGGTGGCGCGATTTGGCGAGTGGCTCGTGAGAAATTATGTCATTAGAAAATACCACGGAAACGTAAGTTCCACGGAATCATATGACGTCATGGTTACATATGCTATTTAATGTTATATTATATTGTATTCATGTGGGAATGAAAACAGATTTGTTGGTATTCTATTACATCTCTTCATTGAGGACCTTTTGTCCTACCCATTGAGGGCTTTTTGTCATGGGGGCATTTAGCCTAGGGGTGTTTTGTCTGAGGGTGTTATGTCCTTGTGGGCCTATTGTCCTACCACCTAATATTTACAGACCGAAATCATATAGTTGAAACACTGCTAGGTACGGAGTTAACCAACAAATAAACATTAAAGGTCACATGCAACGTAAAACACAACTTTGCAGATTCTGATACCTTTCGGTATGGATTTACCGAAACAAATCAACAAAAATGCAAATTCAACTTATGAAGTTGAAAAATAACGCGATGAAAAATAACGCGCGAAATCGTAGCTCAAACGATTCACTAATTTTCCCCCAGCGTTTGGGGGAATTTAAGTGGTTTCAACAGCTGGGCTGCGCTCATAGCACGTGCGCAGTGAAATAGGTTCGCGCAGCTTGGAAGCGGGTTGTCCGGTGAATACTCGGTGAAGGCTTTGGTGTGAGCTATTTTTCTAATGTTTTGTTGATATTTCACAGACGCGAGCTTTTGATATGTTATGACAGTAGATTGCCGATTTAACTGTTTATATAATTTCATTTGTCTATTTCACCACACGCTCTTCTTACCGAGTCACTTTCTCAGTTCGATACTTAAAAGCAAATTCATTATTTAACGTTGACAGAATTTCTAACTGTGATATAGATACGTCGTTGTCACAGACAAAACTCAATGTCTGTTTTATTGACACCTATGTGTCTGCCTGCCTGTCTGTTAATGACAATATTCAATACACAACTTCGATCACTGACCACATGCAATTTGAACTTAACACCTATCAGGCTATACACCATAAACAAAACGCATTGATTTATGGCCCGAGTTCGGTCTTATTATGTAATTACACAGACAGGCAGGTGTGATACTTGTACACACGACATGTTATGATGTCTGTTGATTGCAAAATGTTCTGCAAATGAACCAGCCGTACACTTGAGTGCACACCCACCCGCTCTGACTGACTGACTGGGTTCGGTATCCCGGCTGCTTCGTTTTTTGGAAGTAAACCCAAATACAAAATATTGCACTTTTGATTTGCGATTGTACGCTTATAATTTTGTTTATACGTTTTTACATAATCAGCAATTTATATTATATGTCCTGAATAAGTGATAATTGTGTTTTAATTATGTTTGATTTTTTGGTTGCATGTGACCTTTAAGTAATTATTTATGTTTTTACAGTGGTGTAGTACTTCAACCATGACGACCGGGCGTTGTTGAGGACTACGATGACATCGTCCAGCGGTATGGACGCCAACATCATCCCTGAGCCTTATACCGGGCTAGGTAGGTCGTAATGTACACGGTTGGTGTTCTACAGTCCGTTTGAGTCAGAAACAGACCGATTAATTGCAAATTTTATCATTGTACAAAATTGCCACATAGATAGAAATAGTACACATGTTTATCATTTCCGGACTCCACCCAAAAAGTTCCTTATGAAACTATCATTAAAATTTTGACACAGTTCACCATTTGTTACGAGGGAGGAGTGCAGAGAAAGGGACAGCCAGGTGTGCGAGAGAGGATGGAGACGGCACAGAACGGGCTAATGAATCAATAACTTGGTGGGCACTTGTGCACGTGCTTCTCTAACACCTGGCTGTCCCTTTCTCTGCACTCCTCCCTCGTAACAAATAGTGAACTGTGTCAAAATTTTAATGATAGTTTCTTAAAGAACTTTTTTGGTGGAGTCCGGAAAATTTTCAAATATAATAAAGCTGTTGGGTATTAGTAAATGATAAACATGTGTACTATTTATATTTATGTGGCAATTTTGTACAATGATAAAATTTGCAATTCATCGTTCCGTTTCTGACTCAAACGGACTGTACTTGATTATGTGACTGGATCAATAGGAAGTAGTCAATTGTTGTTGGAGGACATGGATCCGTTTATACTTGATGTACTCAGCTCTGGGGATTCCGTGTTAAATAGGAACCTCGGAACTTGTGGTGGTCTTACGAGGCGACTAAATGATAATGCTCGCTGATCTGATTTGATGGATCACAGCATCGCAACCCAATGGAGTGGATCGTTCCTCTCTCTCTCTCACACCGCCTCCGTGGTATAGTGGTTAGAGCGTCCGCCCGGAGAGCGGAGGGTCGCAGGTTCGATCCCCGACCGCGTCATACCAAAAGACGTTAAAATATGTACTTGTTGGTCCCTGCCTGGCGCTCGGCATTAATGGGTACAACAAGGACTGGTCGGCTCGGAGTCAGTATAATGTGTCTGAGTGGGGTATTCATGCTTCACTGCGGCATGGTATCTCAGTGGGCTAGCACTATAAAACCAGCTTCAGTCTGGGCTAGTACAAGCAGCGCACCTACACATACACACGCATGCACGTCGTCATATGAGCGAAAAATTCTCAAGCACGACATTAAACCCAATTCATCTCACCTCACCTCTCTCTCACACACATACACGCACGCACGCACGCACGCACGCACGCACGCACGCACACACATCCACGCACACGAACCAAACAGTTTTAGGTTCACGGTTTGTATAGACTTCCTGTTCCATTCAAATACCATCAATATCACTTCCTGGTAAAAAATACACATCTTTCAATGTGCCTTTGTATCGGTGTAAATAACTTTAAAATGCCTGTCTGGCTTGACGAAATACAGCTGGCTTGACGAAGCATATTTTCCAGCTGTGCTATAGCTCCAGCATTGTACGTATTTCAATTGACTATGCATTACAGGTTTACCCCCTGGAAGGGTGGTTGGTGTACATGTACATTACTTTTATCATACATACGTACGGCATAAGGCAACAATATATCAATCTTTATGCGATGCTGGTGGTTGGAGAGTGAGTGAGTGAGTTTAGTTTTACGCTGCTTATAGAAATATTCCAACAATATCACGGAGGGGAACAACAGGAATGGGTTTCACACATTGTACCCATGTGGGGAATCGAACCCGGGTCTTCAGCGTGGCGAGCGATTGCTTTAACCACTAGGCTACCCCACCGCTTCGGAGATGATTTGAACAAAGTTCCTGAGCAATGTGGCAACAGCTGTCAATAACACTTCCACATGTCGTTGTTTGTCTTGCGGTGTCTTTGGATTGAAGATCGGGTTCGATTTATGATCTCGGTACGTTTGTTGTAGTGAGTGAGTGAGTTTAGTTTTACGCCGCACTCAGCAATATTCCAGCTATATGGCGGACTTTTGTTGTAAACCCGTGAAGATTCGGGTTAGAATTGGTCTTCGGTAAACCATGCTTTTCGTAAGAGGCGACTAACGAGATCGGGTGGTCAGGGTCGCCTACTTGGTTGACACATGTCATCGTATCCCAGTTGAGCAGATCGGTGCTCATGATGCTGATCACTGGTTTATCTGGTCCAGACTCGATTATTTACAGACCGCCGCCATACAGCTGGAATATTGCTGAGTGCGGCGACAACAAATCAACGTTTATTGTATCATTGTCGAAAGCAAAGTAAAACCCTCCTCACTCACTCACTCACTCACTCACTCACTCACTCACTCACTCACTCACTCACTCACTCACTCACTCACTCACTCACTCACTCACTCACTCACTCACTCACTCTTGTCAATTCCAGGGGCGCAACAGCTGCTTCAGCATCACCCGCCGCGTCACACAGGCTTTCTGAGGAAGAGAGGAAAGCGGGAACGAATGCTGGAGAGCTTCCGCCTGACCAGGTCGTTGCTTGGGAGAGTTCTCCGATGTAAGTACATACTGACCGTATGGTTTAAACATATATAGATATTTATTCAACTAAAATTGAATAGGGATCGGTGAACAAGCTATAAACTTATATGAACACCTCTCCCTTACAAGAACAAAAAATAATACACAGTTTAAGCTGTTAGTCATGTTTAAGCTGCACATTGTCCATAGGAAATGAGGTATGTCGACATCGTAAGTTGAGTGTACACAATCATTATCCTGGGAAAAGGGCGTTAAGTCTGCCTGATTTTACAATATACAAATGAACAGATTCAAGAATCTGCATATTTACAAGTGCAGTTGAATGGGCATTTCCGAATAATAATGAGTCTAATGTGTAACCTTTCTGATAAAAGTACATGTTATTTCGAGTTACAGTATTTAATGGACAAGTAAGGAAAACGTGAAAACTATCTTCATTTGCAAGTCCACATGGGCTTATCGGACTCTCTGAAATGTATCTTTCATATTTGTGAGCATTGAGGTCACTGCAGCCGGGTCGCAGGCGGGAATGAAGTAGGGAATTGAGTAAAACGGCTTCCATAGTTGAGATTAAAGCATATACGAGGTGGATTTATAGTCCTCAGTTGTCTTTTAAAATTCGACAAGGACTCTAAATGAGCAAGATGTTGAGGCAGTTTGTCTGGCATGATGGTCACAAAGTTTTGTTATTTACATGGTTACATGTCGACGTCCCACCTGAAACAGTAAGTTGAAACCGGAAATCTATACAGTGTGAAACCAACCAACAAAGAAAGAAAAGTATACAATGATCAATTGAATTATAAGATTAACACTGCTGACGATCTATACAACTTTCTGCAATATATTTACAATGACAGTACACAAAAGGACCCGTGAAGATCCGGGGTAGAACGGGTCTTCAGCAAGTGAGTGAGTGAGGTTCTTACCCGGACCTTCGCGGGTAGTAACAAAAATGAGTGAGTGAGTTTCTTACCCGGACCTTCGCGGGTAGTAACAAAAATGAGTGAGTGAGTGAGTTTCTAACCCGGACCTTCACGGGTAGTAACAAAAATGAGTGAGTGAGTTTCTTACCCGGACCTTCGCGGGTAGTAACAAAAATGAGTGAGTGAGTGAGGTTATTACCCGGACCTTCGCGGGTAGTAACAAAAATTGCCAGTGATACTAATATGCGCCTATCTCGCCCTAGGCTGGACGTCGAGGGTCAAAAACACAGGGGTTCGAATCAATGTTTGGACGATAATTTTAAAAATAAAATTCTAGACTTTTGCAATCATATATATAATTCAAATTTGAACGAATTTTTAAAAAATCTTTATTTCTTGACCGATTTTGTTCAAATTTGAAACATATGTTAATCTTAGTATATGAAAACAATCTATGAAAAAGTCTAGATTTTTATTTTAAAAATTATTGCTTGTTATGATTAACATATAATTCAAATTTTGAACGAAATTTTCTAAAATCGTTATTTCTTCACCGATTTCGTTCCAATTTGAAATATATGTTAATCATGACATATAAAAACAGTATATGTTTGCAAAAGTTTAGATTTGTATTTTATAAATTATTGTCCAAACAGTGGTTCGAACCCGTGTGGAGAAAACATAGTCTACACGGAGCCGCTTATTTCGGTGTCACGTGTGATGAAAGGCTTGACCCACTCACATAGTCGTAATACCTTTTTGAAAGGTCCATACCATATGCTTTCATAGACTTTAACTGTTCTAAATGATTACAGATTACAGATTTTAAGAAATTACACTCCAAATTTACCAAATTGTTTTACCTTTCGCACTACTACAAAGTATAGTAATACTTCCTTGACAACAATGTATTGTCAAAACACAAGGTTTTGAATGTTTACTGAATCTTGAGAGGCATTTAGAAGTTGATGAATATATAAGACAAATATATGGATGACATCTTCTTTATGGTATATAGATGTACTTCTCTGTCTTCCTGTAAATTCTGGTATATATAGTATGTTTTGTACTCCTGTCCTTATATCACCTGAAGAAGGGGCAAGAAGTAGCCCAGAAACGTCGTGTTATACAATATAGAAGAAGTTGTCATCCATATACTCGTCTTAGAAACGTAATACAATTATGAAACATACAACTTTATTGATGACAACTCCTTGTTTATTGCATAGAGCGACGTTTCGATGTAGATTCTTACACCGTTATCAAGATAAAAGTGACTACAACCAAATGATGAGAAGTATATACACATAGTCAAAGCGGCAGATTTTGATGGCTTCTAAAAGTGTGTTTTTTGTGGTCAAAGCGGCAGATTTTGATGGCTTCTAAAAAGTTTTCTTTTGTGAAGTGCTGATTCGTGGTGGATAGCATTTCCAACTTCTGGAATGCCGATCAAACAACTAGCAATACAATTACAATATTGTTTATCATCAGGAAGTGTTTTTGTCTATGTGTCTTTGTTAATACAACTATTTGCTATTAACCTGTCCGTCTGTTGCAGGGCGTCAGAGATTTGTCGTGATATCCCAGGGTTGTATATATTGCTACGTCAGCGAAACAGCCACGAAGCCTCTACAGGCGTTCTCACTGATAGGGTACAACAGGTAACAAGTTAAACTCACTCACCCCCTCACCGTGTCTACGGGTACCATTCAGGTAAAGGTACTCAGGGTTTTAGACTTTGTATCATTTGTGCCGTGTTAGATTAAACATATTCATTCTGCCTGTAGCACGGAACGGGTGTAGTAGCCAAGTGGGACATGTTTTCGTTCGACACATCTAACTCCCGGTTCTAATCTCCACATCATTACAATGTGGGAAGCCAATTATATATAAATTATTCTGTTTTAATGAATATCCTTGAATTATTCGTTACAGCAGCCTCGTTTAGAAAGCTATTTCTGTGTCCCCACTAATGCAACGCACTGCATTACGTACGTAGACACATTCGATTTTCGAGGATGGTTTCAAGCGTCCAGTCCCTAAACTACATTATTTTCCCCAACTACCTAGCCCTCCCTGCAATGCTAAAGCAATAAATGAAACAAGTCTAGATTTTCCCAGGTTCAGGATTTCCTCCCTGGGGGTAATTATAGGTTTATTTGCTGCCATCAAAATTATATATATTCAGAGACTATATACAGTCTGTTTGCAGTGAAAACGTACCGGTGACTTGCACTTTAAACAAAAATGTAAATCGAATAAAGTGAAATTAAGATTGCGAATCCTCATAAATCTACGTTGCCAATTGAACATTTAAATCTTAGATTTTTATTCAACTTATGAAAAAAGTTGTTTAACAAACGATCATAGTTTCAAATCGCTTATATTGGTTTGTATTACAAGGGGTAAGCGCAGTAGTTGGAACAGTGAAACAAATGCACGTGCGGTACGTGATGAGCGTTAACTTAGACCAACTCTACTTGATCTCGTTGTTTCATTTTATGTGCATACCCCCTTGTAATACAAACCAATAATACCGATTTGAAATTATGATCGTTTGTTAAACAACTTTCATCCCAAGTTGAATAAATTCTGAGATTTAATTTTCAAATGGCAAGGTAAAATAATGAGGATTCGCAATCTTAATTTCACTTTATTTGATTTACTTCTTGTTTAAAGTGAAATTCATCGGTACGTTTTCACCGCAAACAGACTATAAGCGTTAGTCTTCGTCCAGACGTGAAAACGTTGGAAGCCATATGAAGTCCTCTCTTACACCTTCAAGTCTATAGGCTTTCTACATGGAATATGACATTACTTATGGATCGATATAAACCTGCGAATATTGTTACAAGCTTCTTCACTCATACCTCTACCTCCTCAATGTAGGGGCGGTGGGGTAGCCCAGTGGTTCAAGCGTTCGCTCGTCACGCCGAAGACCAGGGTTCGATTCCCCACATGGGTACATTGTGTTAAGCCCATTTCTGGTGTCCCCCACCGTGATATTGCTGGAATATTGTCAAAAGCGGCGTAAAACTAAACTCACTCACTCACTGTAGGTTATTGTCAATGGATGAAGAGCCTACCAATCGCTGGACATTCAGCATTACCTCCCCTGACCCCACAGCAAAGATTCATTTCTTCGCATGCGTCAGCGATGTGGATCGAATGGTAAGCATTTCCTTTACAACCCGTGAAGATCCGGGTTAGAATTGATCTTCAGTAACCCGTGCTTGTCGTAAGAGGCGAATAACAGGATCGGGTGGTCAGGCTCGCTGACAGGTTCAGAATTGCGTAGTGCTGTTGATGGCTGGATTGCCTGGTTAGACCCGATAATTTACAGACGGCGGTCACATAGCTGGAAAATTGCTGAGTGCGGCGAAAAACTAAACTCACTTACTCACTCACTTCTTCACAAAGCATATATTCCTTGTAAAACAGATTAAATAAAACCCGGCGACCTAAACTGTGTGTACAAGATAG
Source organism: Haliotis rubra (assembly GCF_003918875.1). Classification (NCBI taxonomy): domain Eukaryota; kingdom Metazoa; phylum Mollusca; class Gastropoda; order Lepetellida; family Haliotidae; genus Haliotis; species Haliotis rubra. Next base: position 442,485 of record NW_025767305.1, on the reverse strand, counting down.
TCCTTAGTACTACTTGTATTGCAGGAAGCAGAAGCAGAATACCCGATAACATTTTACCCCAGTGGATTTAAAGGTGGTTGGAACTGACCAGTGTGTGCTCCATAATATCAATCACAGGTTTGTCAGTATCAGGGAGAACACGTGCCTTATTCTCAATAATGTACCTTGCATGACAGTCTGGCATCAGGACTCTCATAATGGTCTTGGGGCGGTGGGTTAGCCCAGTGGTTCAAGCGTTCGCTCGTCACGTCGAAGACCAGGGTTCGATTCCCCACATGGGTACATTGTGTTAAGCCCATTTCTGGTGTCCCCCGCCGAGATATTGCTGGAATATTGTCAAAAGCGGCCTAAACCTAAACTCACTCACTCACTGTAGGTTATTGTCAATGGATGAAGAGCCTACCAATCGCTGGACATTCAGCATTACCTCGCCTGACACCACAGCAAAGATTCATTTCTTCGCATGCGTCAGCGATGTGGATCGAATGGTAAGCATTTCCTTTACAACCCACGATGATCCGTGAAGATTCGGGTTAGAATTGATCTTCAGTAACCCGTGCTTTTCGTAAGAGGCGAATAACAGGATCGGGTGGTTAGGCTCGCTGACAGGTTCAGAATTGCGTGGTGCTGTTGATGGCTGGATTGCCTGGTTAGACCCGATAATTTACAGACGGCCGTCACATAGCTGGAAAATTGCTGAGTGCGGCGAAAAACTAAACTCACTTACTCACTCACTTCTTCACAAAGCATATATTCCTTGTAAAACAGATTTAATAAGTGAATAAAACCCGGCGACCTAAACTGTGTGTACAAGATAGTACTTAGTACTACTTGTATTACAGGAAGCAGAAGCAGAATACCAGATAACATTTTACCCCAGTGGATTTAAAGGTAGTTGGAACTGACCAGTGTGTGCTCATACTATCAATCACAGGTTTGTCAGTATCGGGGAGAACACGTGCCTTATTCTCAATAATGTACCTTGCATGACAGTCTGGCATCAGGACTCTCATAATGGTCTTGGGGCGGTCGGTTAGCCTAGTGGTTAAAGCGTTCGCTCCTCACGCCGAAGGCCCAGGTTCGATTCCCCACATGGGTACAATATATGAAGCCCATTTCGAGTGTTCACGCCGTGATATTGCTGGAATATTGCCAAAAAAGGTCTAAAAAACACACTCACTCATAACAGTTTGCATGTTATTGGAAAGAACATAAAGTAAAAGTGATTTAATTTTATTGTGTTAAAGACATGGATGAGGGCAATCCGGGAGGAGATGGTGCAAGCCAACAACATCAAGGATGACTGGTAAGCAGGACTTTATTGTTTTATAGGAGTTTCCCTAACATGAACTTAGCTTCATTTAGTTGCAATTTGTCCGTTATTTTACAGTCAAACTGTGTGGCCGTGGTCTGTAAAGAACCCAGTCTGACCAGGACAGACACTATAGGCATCATCGGTTGTAATAATGACATGCGTCAACCAAGTCAGCGTGTCCGACCCCAACGTCCGTCATTTTCATCCTCTACTAGTTGCAAAAATATGTTCTTACCCAGAAGGGGCGGTGGTGTAGCCTAGTGGTTAAAGCGTTGGCTCGTCACGCCGAAGACCCGGGTTCGAATCCCCACATGGGCACAATGTGTGAAGCCCATTTCTGGTGTCCCCCGCCGTGATGTTGCTGGAATATTGCTAAAAGCGGCGTAAAACCAAACTCAGTCAGTCAGTCTTACCCAGAAGCAAGGATAGAGATCGTTGTAGTGGTGTTGACTGTAGTAGTAGTGGTGTTGTTGGCGATGGTAGTGGTAGTAGAAGTAGTAGTAATAATAGTAGTAGTAGTAGTAGTAGTAGTAGTAGTAGTAGAAACAGCAGTGGTAGTAGTGGATGTTGGCGGTGGTAGTGGTAGTAGTAGTAGCAGCAGCACTGGTGGTAGTAGTAGTAGTAGCAGCAGTGGTTGTAGTGGTGTTGGCGGTGGTAGTGGTAGTGGTAGTAGTAGTAGTAGTAGTAGTAGTAGTAGTAGTAGCAGCAGCAGTGGTAGTAGTGTTGGTGGTGGTAGTAGTAGTAGCAGTAGCAGCAGTGGTAGTAGTGTTGGTGGTGGTAGTAGTAGTAGTAGCAGTAGCAGCAGTGGTAGTAGTGTTGGTGGTGGGTAGTAGTAGTAGTAGTAGCAGTAGCAGCAGTGGTAGTAGTGTTGTTGGTGGTGGTAGTAGTAGTAGTAGCAGTAGCAGCAGTGGTAGTAGTGTTGGTGGTGGTGGTAGTAGTAGCAGCAGTAGTAGTAGTGGTGGTGGTGGTAGTAGTAGTAGTAGTAGCAGTAGCAGCAGTGGTAGTAGTGTTGGTGGTGGTGGTAGTAGTAGTAGCAGTAGCAGCAGTGGTAGTAGTGTTGGTGGTGGTGGTAGTAGTAGTAGCAGTAGCAGCAGTGGTAGTAGTGGTGGTGGTGTCCACTACGGCGGTGGTGGTAGCCGTAGTCGTAGTAACAGTAGTAGCAGCAGCAGCAGCAGCAGTAGTAGTAGTAGTAGTAGTAGTAGTAGTTGAAGGAAGAGTAGCCGATGTTGAAAGGTGAGGACATTAGGAGAAGGTTGATGAGACCGGATAAGTAGAAAATAGCAGCAGTAGAAGTTGGAGTGCTGATACACAAAGAGCTGCTCGCCTTGATTGTATTACCTCACTCTGAAACAACTCTAAATGGCGCTGTCCACGTACCCTTTTCTCGGATGTAATCTACAGCTCCAATAAAAATATACATATATTACACAAACAGACAAGAATGATGATATCTGTAAACTTTTGTATTTGTACATATTTGGACATTTAAAACAAAATTCATTGATATAAAGATGACGTTCTGTTTCAATAGCTGTACATAAGAGTATATAGTGTGTTTCATCTGCAATGGCTGGAGAATCGCACAGAGGACATGTTCACGGGACAGGCCACGTCATTTGCCTGTTTTTCCTGGATAATTGTGGTTACTTGTTTTAATTTCAAAAGCGGGAGATACAATGATTTTTCGAGAAGTTAAAATAGTTCGAAAGACGGGATTAGTTTATAATTAATTCCTTTAGAGCTACTAATAACGGAACTGCGCCAGGATTGAAAGAAATGATCTCTTAAGGTGATTTCCACTTGTGATGAAACCCATTTGGGGGAATATTTACATGCATATGGATTTCTGAACACATCACTCATTCCGCATCTATTCAATATATCCTCGTACTAAGTCCAGGGCTATGGTGCTACTGCAACTCTACTATGTATGTTATTCTACTGTTTTTCATTTCACATCTTGTTTTTGAAAGAAGATAATAAATAAGCAGAAGAAAATATACGTTCATTTTCCTTTTATGTTCAACGCCTAATGCAAAAGTGCCATTGTCAAAATGGCAAGACCCCATAGGTTCTGGGGCTGTTGGGAGTGTCACAGGGAAGGGTTGACAGCTAGTACTTAGACATCACTCAACCATTCAAGTTGTGTGTTGGAGGAGTAGTCATGCTGAGACGTAGTCATAATGGGGAACCAGTGAAGGTGCGGGTTAGAATATTGATCTTCAGTAACCCATGCTTGTCGTAAGAGGCGACTAACGGAATCGGGTGGTCAGGCTCGCTGACTTGGTTGCCACATGTCATCGGTTCCCAATGGGGCAGATCGATGCTCATGCTGTTGATCACTGGATTGTCTGGTCCTGACTCGATTATTTACAGACCGCCGCTAATAGCTGGAATATTGCTTAGTGTGGCGTAAAACTAAACTCACTCACTCATTCATAATGGGAAGACACCCAACTACGTGTCTTCATATATAGAACATATACATGTCGCTGTATGATGATACGGCAGTCGATAGACGACGAATTACATAGAAGAATGGCGTCATGTAGTTTCAGTGCAGGGTCCCTGGCGTCCAACAGCTCCTCCAAAGATGTGTACGTCATCCTCCAGAAGCCGATATTTGAACCGCCGGAGAGTGACAGTGAAGAAGGTAGGTGGTAGCATCGACGTGGACCGTTATGGCTGACATAATAGATTATCTAGATAAACTGGAGCCATTCGTGACGACATCATCAGCCCGCTTATCTAAATAATACCAAAAGAGGTATTTTCGGGTCTTTTACAAAAAGTGTGAAAAATAACCAAAGTACAACAGAGTACGCGACATTTTGACCACTCGTTCCACTGTCACGGTTTGGTAAATGTGAACACATTTTGGTCGTTTTGGGAAGGGCAGCAATCCGGAGGCACGACAGTGGACCTTCAATTATTTGTATGTTGTTTAACGCCGCAAGCAGCAATATTCCAGGGAAATCATGTATAAACATACAGTATGGCATCAGAGGGGAATAGGTCGGAGACAATGGGTTTCGGGGATGTGGTTCTCCGTGTATCTATACAGTGAAGATCTTATCCTGACCAAGAAAACTAAAACACTTCTAAGTTTCTCTTTGGTTTTCGTAATTTTCTTTTTAGTAAAAATGGTGTGTATCGCTGCATTCGCACTTACATCATCTGTTTAATAGATTCAGAGGAAGACGACGAAGCGGAGGATGACTCCGACTATGACCAGATTAACGACTTGGATTTGGATAAAGCAAGACGGCCCCGGATTCCTCTTCCCCGTGAGTAGGCCTTAACATAGTCTGTCTCACAGTCCCTGAACCACATTAATTTCCCTACTGCCAAGCCCTAAATAAAGCAAGTCTAGATTTCCTCAGGTTCAGGGTCTGTTAACATCTGCAAGAAAACTAACTCATTTTGGGGGTCGGATTACAAAGTAAACCTACCATGGCTGGCTGGACCAACATCCTCACCAGTGGTCTGGAATCTTGCCTCACATTTTCATCTGTCAACTCTTAATTAACAAGCACATTGGGTGACATGAAGCTATAGTGGAGGCCTCGTGCACAGTTTCTGGTCTTGAAGAGACAAATCACGCAAAATCTTGGGGAAAGGTTCCTCCTGAATGTTATGTTGTAAAAAAGTATTGTTTCATTGTCTGACTTGGGTCCACACATAGCAGCCCAATTGTTAATGCGGTTAGGGATTTAATTGTAATTAAAACAAGGGTTATTTTTCTTATTCCTGATATAAGATTATTGTGTGAAACTCTGAATCTCTGGTCTCCCCTAGGGCTCCTTTTCAATATAAATGGGCTTGTTTGTTACTATCAAAATTATATATATTCAGAGACTAAGCCTTAGTCCCGCCTTAACATTATGTATGGTAAGTGAGTGGGTTTTGATCAGCACCGCTTTAAGCAGTATTCAGTTTGGGTCTGAGCGTGTCACTTTGATGTTGAAGTGATGTTGATATATTCTGGGATACGATGTCATGTTTCAACAAAGTCGGAGAGCCTGACCACCCGATCCTGTTAGTCGCCTCTTACGCCAAGCATGGGTTACTGGAGATCAATATTCTAACCCGGACCTCCACTGGTCCCTTAATGTTGGAGGAAAGCCCGAAATAATACAGTTCTTGAAGCTTCCCAGTTTTGTGAAACCCGCGAGCGTTTTCCGGTGTACCAGTTTTCGAACCAATTGTTCTCCAGCACACCAATGGGGGGCAATAATGTTCATTGCGGTGCTTTTGGCACCTGCTGCAACCATGTTTACTCAGAAGTCTATCACAAGTCGTTCTAAAACTGAAGCCAGGTTTGCAGTTTTGCTGCAATCGCTCCATTTAATCAAGTTGTTCATTTTGTAGACCAGGGCTCTTATTCTCGAAGCGTTCGTAGCCCTACGAACTTCTTAAGCCCATTCTTAACATATTGGATACGATCAAAGTTAAGAATTCTTAGGGCTACGAACGTTTCGAGAATAAGGACCCAGAACATTGAATGTTTGCCTCGTCAAAAGTATTGCACCGCCATATTTGAAGTGTGGCATGTATAGTCCCCTATAGGTCATTCTATGTATTGCCACACACTCTGCATACAGAATCGAAGACACCTTAGATGTCACAACATGCACGTTTGTCAATTGATCCTTTTCTATCAAGTCAGGGGTCTCACTGTGGAAATAGAAATTTGATCATAACATGTATTGGTATCTTTAATGCCAATACTTTTGATCCAAAGATCTTACTTTGTTGTAAAAGTGAAATGCCTAAGCGCCCTGTACCTGGAAATCAAAGATGGCGGTTCTATGGCATGCTCGAAAGTGGGATGTCATGTAGGGCTATTGGATCAGCGTTGACTGTAGAGATCTGAACGTCAACGAAAGACCAGTTCTAGAGAATACAGGGCCTTAACACCTTCAACATGTACTGCCCTACGTTGTGACTGGGATATCTACTATATCCGTTCCTATCCTGTGTTCATGGGCGACAGCGCTCGGACACATCCAGCACGACCTGTGACAGGTCATCTTCGGAACAATGTCACGGAGGCCAGGCCCCGATTTCTCGAAACAAACTTAAGTTATACTCAAATTTCAAGCTGAATTTGTGACTGAACTGCATTTTTAAAATTAAAAAAGCCCAAACAACTTAAGTAATCTATCCACCAAACTCACATTGTCTACTATGTTTGAGTTTAATATCGATTTCAGTCCATTCTGGGAAATGCATTTTCCTGTGTTTTCTCAAATTTGAGTAAAAACTCTAACTTAAGTCAAAACGCAGATTTAAGTTTGTTTCGAGACATCGGGACCTGATCTAAACCCAATAGAGCGTCTGTTGGATCAGTTAGGACTTGACTTAGAGCAAGAGACCCACCACCACAGAATCGTCTTGACCTGACTCAGGCATTGCGTTAGGACTGGCAACACATTCTCAGTTGGAGAATAAGCTAAACTGTGTAAGAGAAGGTTACTCCAGATATTGTGACAGATATTAGTGATACTGTCCCTCTGACGTGTATGTAGTTACTAACACACTCCTGCGTAGTTCTATTAAATAATAAATAATAAGTCGTCTTGTATAGGGCATAGTTCCAAACACCAAGTGATTGCACGCGGCGCTGTTTGTTAACACAGCTAGACTAGGCATCGGAAGAGAAAAGTTTTCAAGTTTGACTGGAAGGTAGACAGTGTTCCAGAGTTTTGAATGAAGAAGGGCAGATCATTCCAGATCACCCTCATCACTGACAGCTACCATACCTATCTTTCCAACATATATTCTTCAATACAGACCCCATTGTCACAGGCGACTAAAGTTTCTTTTCTCTGTGAAAATGCACATTTTGTTAATTGTTCTTCAAAAGAAATGTTTGTTTGATGTTCAGGAACACTTTTTATTGCTTTTAGTCTTCTTTATGCCATCTGATGTGCCAAAATATCGGTGATTTAATACCTTTGACGATATGTATATACTTAAACTAGTCGACGCAATGCATACCCGGGCTGGCTAGGTCTCCAGTATCCCATCCTTGTTGTGGGTGACGACGGATAGGGATCAACGTGTGACTTTGCACCTCGACCGTAAGTAGTTACTCGTGCTGTCAACTTCCTGATGGTTTGTTGTCAAATCATCGTATTACAGAGTCAGTATTACTATTTCTTCAAACATTCAGTTTGAGGATATAATATTCATTTGTGTTTCCTAGCAACCCCCGATGACCCAGGGTATAAGGCCCCCACAACAGAAGTCCAGAAAGCTCCGGCGAAACTGCCGCCACCAAAGCCACATAAGGCAAATTCGGAGAAGCATACGTATATCAACTCACCCAAAGGTCCAAAGACTAACAGTGTACGTTTCAGAACGGTTATTGTCATATCTATTCACATTAATAACTGAAAGACAATCATCCATTTTTCGTATTGTTTTTGGGTTTTTTGTTAAACGCCCACTCAGCAATATTCCAGCAATATGGCGTCGATATGTAAAAAATCGAGTCTGGACCAGACAATCTAGTGATCAACAGCATGAGCATCGATCTACGCTATTAGTGCATGTCATAAGCGCTGCACCATGCTGAAGGAAAAATTCATAACGAGTGTCGTTGCTATGATACTTGATCAGTTAAGTGTTCATTGTAATTTTGATGTGCAAGACTGCTGTGGACTATGTATACAATGTTCAATGTATTCCACTCAGCAACTATCAATCAGTAAAACACAATACAATTGTACCTATCAGTATTGAAACAATCTATCGTGCTCTAAAACCACATACTAAGCCACATTACCTGGGTCCCAATCCACAAAGCGTTCGTAGCGCTACGACATTCATAGGCCTATCGTAAATTGTAGAGTTACGACAGGTCGTAACGTTACGAATGCTTTCGGGGCCCTGGACAATAAACTAACTAGTGATCGTGTGTGTAGCTTCCGGCTCATGCGACTTCCTCTGCGGCCAAATCAGCTGTCCCGAAGCCGAACCCGAAGCCGAACCCGAACCCGAAGCCGAACCCGAAGCCGGTGCCTAAATCCGCGGCGATACCAGCACAACAACCGCCTAAACCAACACTGAAGGTTAAACCAGAATCTGCCCCCGTGCCAGACGAAAAGGAGTACTTCTTCCCTGAAAATAACAGAGACAAAGCACTGTCGTGAGTATATCCTTGCAACACCGGCCATCATATTACCGACATCCAGGGGCTATACTAAGAACAAATGGATCCACGAAGTTGGTCTTCAGTGACCCATGCTTGTCGTTAGAGGCGACTAACGGGATCGGGTGATCAGGCTCTCTGACTTGGTTGACACATGTCATCGTATCCCACTTGTGTAGATCCCTGTTCATGATGTTGATCACTGGATTGTCTGGTCTAGACTCGATTATTTACAGACCGCCTCCATGTAGCTGGAATATTGCTGATTTGCTAAATGTTCGTATCAAAGGGGAGTAAAAGTAATTTCTGTTATAGCCCCTTTGAGATGATTCAACATATCCTTGGTCTCCAGTAGCCTCTATAGTCTGTCATCGTACGAAAGCGGTTGCTGCTCGTGCTCTTATACCTGACCAAAACTAATGTGTACCTAACTGAAAGGGCTGGACTATGGCTAACTGTTGTGTCAAATGACATTCACATGTTATGATTACACAATGCCATTTAGAAAGTGAGTGAGTGAGTTTAGTTTTACGCCGCACTCAGCAATATTCCAGCTATATGGTGGCGGTCTGTAAATAATCGAGTCTGGACCAGACAATCCAGTTATCAACAGCATGAGCATCGATCTGCGCAACTGGGAACCGATGACATGTGTCAACCAAGTCAGCGAGCCTGACCACCCGATCCCGTTAGTCGCCTCTTACGACAAGCATAGACGCCTTTTGTGGCAAGCATGGGTTGCTGAAGACCTATTCTACCCCGGATCTTCACGGGTCCAGTTAGAAAGTGGTCAAATGTAGCATATGTTATATTTGGGAATACACTTTTTAAGTAAAGTACAGATTCTTGTACTTTTGTTGGGCTGAGTCCCATCCGGGATTCGAACCCACACCCTCAGAGTCAGGCACCTAATCGCCATCACACAAAGTCAGCCGCCTAACCCGCTCAGCAACTGCGACTTCCACCTTTCTGCGGTGGCTTAGTTTAAGGAAATATACTAGTAAATATGTTAATCACCAATAATGATTTTTGTTTTTAGTATTTTACGTGAGCAGAAAGACCAAGGGACGTATCTTGTGCGGATGTCTCGTTCAAATGACCAGAAGGTGCGCTTCTTCTTTCCAGATACGTAATATATATATATGATAAACGTTAACAACATCAACAGTATGTATCTATAGGTTAAACCTAAAGAAGATTTAGATACATTTTGTTGAAGATGACATGTCGAAAAGTACGATGAGTTTAAACATTTGGTGGCGTGGTGGCGCGTGGTCCTGTGCACAGATCTCAGGTCACGAATCAGTTGAAGTTAAGCAACGTCGTGCTCGGACAATCCTTGGATGGGTGACCGTGTTTGTCAGCTTGACTCCTGCGAGTTTCTGGGACTTCAGTCCTGCCCCACAACGAAGCACATGTGATACATGTGGTCTCACCTTAGGCAAGTGAGTTTGTTCAAATTGCCTCTGTTCACCCAGCAGAAAATGGGTATCCGGTTGGATAAAGTCATGTGACAATAACCTTCTAGCGCCTAACAGGCAGCTTGGGTTATCCGGGGTAATAAGAATCAGATTCTGATTAAGCGCCGCGAGCAATCACTTGGTGTTTAGAAACGTGCGCTACAGAAGATTACTTATTATTATTAATATTTGGTTTCTTTGTTCAGGTGCTCTCTGTGATGACAGAAAATGACGTCATTAAGGAATATAAAATAATGCAAAAGGTGAGAGGTTCAGCATAAAAACAGATGGAATTCGTCATCATAATTTCAATCAATTTGTCAAATATATATGTAGATTAGTCAGTGATGTTATAAACTGACTGATTTCACACTGGTATCACATATATAACGTAATTTTCATAACTGTGTGACCCGTGCAGATCCGGGTGAGAATTGGTCTTCAGCAACCCATGCTTCTCTGACGGGATCAAGTGGTCAGGCTCGCTGACTTGGTTGACACATGTCATCGTATCCCAATTGCGTAGATCGATGCTCATGCTGTTGATCTCTGGGTTGTCTGGTCCAGACTCGATTATTTACAGACCGTCGTCATATAGCTGGAATATTGCTGAGTGCGGCGTAAAAAGAGACTCACTCATACCTGTGTGATTGTTGAAATCGAGAACTTCCTAGAAACACATGGAATCCAAAGTTATTTAAGGTATTACATATCTAATAGGGGTGGGTATTGCAGAGAATTTTCATATTGAGATATATTGCGATGCGGAAGCATATATTGCGATATGTATTGCAATATATTGCAAGGATTATTTTGTTAACAAAAACTACTTATAATCGAGTTAATGCTTGATTATAAAGCAAAAACACAACAAACTCACTATGATTGATTAACCTTTTATACAAACTTTTGATCATGACAAAATAAAAATGTAAGTAACATTTGGCACTAATGTAACAGGGAAAAGAACAATTAAAAAAACGGAAATATCCGAAGATTTCCGAGTGTTACGAAGTTTTCCGAATGCATGTCAAAATACCTGTTTTCGATCAGCGTATCGCAATACGTATCGTTTTCATGTCTGAACCGGTAAATACCGGTAAACCGGTTATATTGCGCAGCCCTAATATCTATGAATCTTGTCATAGGTCTTAGGTCCTGCATAGGCCCCGCTCACCTTTTCGCAAGCACCTGGTATCACCACTATTCCATAGTGATTCACAAACGCATGTTCTGTCCTGGCATCTCATGGTGTCAATCACTTCATTTCTGGTCCAGACTCCATTGTTTGCAAGCCGCACCGTAAAGCTGTAATACTGCTGAAAGTCAAACAAATATATACTCCCGATAGAGTCAAAACTGTACAATATGCTCTGCTGTTATCAGAGATTTCTTACGAAAGTGGAAAGGGTTCTGTCGTTTCTAATTTCATAAATGCAATACTGTTCAAAATCAAGATCATGCACTCATTGATCTAAAATAGAAATGTTTGAATTATTTCAGGAGAAAAAGGTCACCATCAACAACCGCGACTTCTACAAGTCTGTGGGGGATCTTCTCGTTGCCTACAAAGGGAAGCCCTTACCGAACAGAACCACAAGTTTAGGGCGAGCCTATAGCTCCACGGACCTCCGGATATGAAGGATCTCCTTGGCTGGACGGATATTGGTCACATGCCATGGTTACAGCTTAATAGACATTTATTTGCTTTACGACAAGGAAGACGTGGGTTGTTGTAACGCGTCTACGGGGTCGACTGCAATTGTTTGCTTCAGGAAACATGGTTCTCTCCCTTCCTGGGAGAGGTTGTCTCCCCTCCTGGGAGGTACAACCTAACTGTGGTCTTGAGTAGTGTATGCAACATAAACATCTAACCAATGTATGTTACCAATTGTCTCATGGAAAGACGACGCTCCAGACTGTCAACAAAACCTGTTCTATTGCTTTAAGAGCCTTGATGACAATCTTGTGCGACACAGGGAGACCTATTCGCTGCAATGTACGGTGTTTGCGGCTGGAGACAGAGTTGCTCCCCTTGTTCTTAGGGGCGATCCACGTGACCAACTCGTGCCATTCCGGGACTATCCGAATACAGACACGTACCCTTCAGGGGGTTTTCATATTGGCAAGATTTGACACCACCAGCATCTGTCTGTAACATACAAGAAGGCCTACTCTCGATGGTAACCAGTCCAATCAGAATAAACTTCTGGATATTGGTACTTCGATCAACATAATTTCGATGTTTAAATTCATGTTTGTAATGGAGGTGTGTTTAGAAAACATGCTGTAAAAGGTTGATTGCCAATACCACCCGCAATGTGAATGTTGTATCATTGTATATATAATTTTGTTATAATAATATAAATTGATGGTTTTCCTTGTAGGACCATGTAGGATGATAGAATCATATGTTCAATTGGGTTTGTTTATATTCAGGAAACGACTGTCTTCACTGCGATATCCTTTCATTTGGTACCTAACTGAACTTTCGAAAACTGTCATCAGTTTTATATCCTATTGATGATATGCAAAGAGTCGAAAATGTATGAAAGTAATTACCTAATTCGCAATGTCAAAACACGTAATGTGCGTACATATGGACACGTTCATTATATGATAACTTGATGCAGACTTAATAACAGATATTTGAATATTTGTTTGTAAAAGTCCCAGAAAGCTAGAGCTTCATAAAAGACAAACGTAAGTTAGTTGGATAAATATTCAGATATGCTGAAATATTAGCATTCAGAGAGTGGATATGTAACTTTTAAATAAAGCGATACCTGAATTTTCGGAAGTCACTCACACTTTTGAAAATACTTGTGGATCATATCAAATTGCACAAAGTGTATGCCAGTTGATATCAATGGATACACGTTTTATTTGAAGACCAAAGTAATGTCTGAGAAAGTTATGCATGTAGACAGTATTATATAAAAACAGAAGCTCTCATTTTATCATTTCATTGAGCATTGAATGGAACACCCTACATGATCCAACAAGTAACAACGTCAGTTTTAGCGACATTGCTGAGTGGAACTAGCAATCTTCTTTTTTAGAGAAAAAGGAAATGCACTAACTCATTTTATCGAAACTGATTAAAGTAAACAGGATTGTATCGATCAAAGTATTTATGATTGGCTTGGCAGCCACTGAGAAAAGGAAATGTTGCTGGTTACAGGAAGATGCTAGTGATGGCAAAAGTGTTGAATCGTGTAATATCATTGTTGTTAAAAAATAGACATTATATGACTGTTTTTAAGGAATGATATTTCTCGTAGGTTGTCATGGGTGAGCAGTGTCTTGTGTACAGCCGTAGAGAGGAGACTTGTTCACTATACTCCCATCAAAGGTTTAGACTCACTTAAAGCACTCACTATATGTTATGCATATATATATGCATATATATATATATATATATATATATATATATTGCATAGATAAATAAAAACAGAATGCCGTTTTCGGAATATTTCGGATTTATATTTATATATTCCGTCTTCAACAAGAATATATAAAGCTTTACAGCTTAATAGAGACGATCTTTTGACAGGAACGATGAAACAAACCAATGAGGAAAAAGTAATTGCTTTTGTATCTACTTATAATCCGTTGAACCCAAATGTGTTCCAGAACACAAAAACAAATATGTGCATCTTAGAACAAGATGAAAAACTGAAATCAATGCTGAAATCTAGAAAAATAATAAATAGCAAAAGACAAAATCAGAATCTTAAAAAGATACTAACAAAAGCCAAATTTATTTTAAAGAAACAGAATTTACCAAATCCTACTGTGTCTAGATGCAACAGAGGTAACTGTGGAACGTGTCGACATATTGTTGAAGGACGCTCTGTAACTTTCACGAGACACGGAGAATTCTATGTAAAACAGAATTTTGACTGCTCTTGCAAAAACATAATATATGTCATAACATGCACAGGCTGTAATGAACAGTATATTGGTCAATCAGAAATTTAAGAGCCCGGGTTCGTGTCCACAAACAACAAATAAAGTGTCCTGAAACCCGATGTATCCCACTGAGTGAACATTTAGATGTCTGTGCGAAAGGAAACGATGTTAAATTTACAATATTTCCTTTTTATCAAGTTCAAAATTCGGACAAAGTAAAACGAATTTTAAAAGAACACTACTTCATAGACAAGTACAAACCAATGTTAAACCATTGCAAGCTGTGAGTATCTTAGACAGCGATTATCTCTGACAGACAATGTGTGTGACACGCAAGTCTCGCAGTTGATTCATGTAGGACACAGATTCTCCACAAGATTAAGATATTAAACCCCATTGATATTGTAATCTGGTAGTTCTGTCAGAGGACGGTGCAAAATATGATTTTTTTATTGCACATTGGTAACCCTCTGATACACACTCATTTTGTCAATATGGATGACCACGAGCGTGATCATCTATTTATAAAAAAATGTCAGTTCTTAAAATAATCAAAGTTTAGGATGATAATTTGAGAAAATTGAAGGAACACAATGAATGAGTAAATCGCCCGATGAAATATCAAAGGATATTGTGCCAAATGATTTGCAGCCAGATTAGTTACCGCTTCCAGAAACATCTTGCATCCAAAGCATGAATACTTCTGGTCAACGCTAGGCAAGTGGATAATTTAGAGGTGTGACGATACAGAAATTTCACGATACGATACGTATCGCGATATCTTGGAACGAGACGATTCGATGCATATCGCGATATGCAACCTATAATATTTTCTTCAAAAAGTACATTTGTTAGAAAGATACAGTGTAAATTTTGACAAAACCATCAATTTCTAGTGACAATTAACAAGTTTAAGGTCAACGTACATATAACGATACGAAAAAAAGTATCGATATATTTATCGTCAGATAAAGTATCACGATTATCGATACTGCTCTAGTGGATATTGCATTGATTTACTGCGCTTACTAACGGTAGCTCCCACCAGGCAATTCCCCTGAACGTTTTGGCATTTAGAATTAGATATCTAGTGGGGATTTATACTTGAAATATTTAAGTGAAATGGACGCCGGAAATTCCAGTGCACATGTACTGCTCTAAAAGGAACAAATAGATGGATTCGGGTGGTTTTGTGTTTATGTGGAAACGGTATTATTAGAGAGACATTCGTACATATAATGTCAACATTTCATTAATATTATATCCTTGTGTCGTTAGTTTTAGGCATTATAAGAAACATGGCCATGCCTTGGGGACGACTGCATAGGTATATAATAAGTCTTATACGTGTTAAATTTTGTTGATATTTGGAAAAGGTTATAAACGTTATTTCTCTGTAATAAAGAATGGCCGCTTCAGTTCTCCAAAAAGCGGAATGGCAGTGACGTCATCGAATTTCTTTCAGATGACTGGCTGACAAACATTGATCTCACTTAAACAATTTGATCCACAGAATGAGAAATGATACCAAACAAATATATACAAGTTTATGTTATTTCTCGTGAATAAAAGAAATGTCACATTCTCAACACCTTCAAATCTGTACATATCGCAGGTGTGTTTCTTTCTTATCGTCTTGAAACGGACACCAGAATTCAGAGCGCACGCCCACTACTCTAAGAGGTATTGATGTACGTAATTGTGCCAAAGGGGTGTTCACCAAACCAACGACACATTCATGACGAACACATGGTCGGAGTTCCTCGGGTTGGACAGTTTGGCAGTGGTACCACAGTTCTAAGCGACCTGGGCCTAGATTTTCGAAGCTCTCTTAGCGCTAAGATAGTCGTAAGTTAATGGTAATGTATAGCGCTTACGACTATCTTAGCGCTAAGAGAGCTTCGAAAATCTAGGCCCAGGCTAGTCTGTCTCACACTCCCTGAACCACAATATTTTCCCCACTGCCTAGACCTCCCTGTAATGCTAAAGCCCCAAATATAACAAGTATGTAGCTCCTTTTCAATTTAAATGGGTTTATTTGTTACTATCAAAATTATTTATATTCAGGGACTAAGCGTTAGTCTACCACAGTTCCTGAGAGACGACATGTTGGGATCAGAAGCCTCAATGTCGGACCGACCCGGAAGGACTCTAGATACGCTTGACTGGTCTGGTTTATTCTGCTACATTCCGAATGAATAATAAATAATAATAAAGATCTGGAAAATATCGTTACGTCATCCCATGACGTCAGAATGATCGTAACTCCCATACTGTAACACAGACTTACGACAGTCGTAGGGCTACGATCGCTTTGTGAAAGGGGCGCAAGATCAGAAAAGTGAGATTCGAGTGTTTTCTAATCATGCGGTATCGACACGGTTAACACGTGGTATTCGACAGTTACGTACAGTTCGACTGAGTCTGTGAAAATCATCGTCGATCTCTTGCTTCAATGGATAATCATCTAGAGATTTTTGGAAGTTTTGCCATGCACTAGAAACGAATGGAAGTAGCCAGTTAAAAACTAGAAAGGTGCTTTCTGATTGGCTAATGTTGATTTCTTGTTACTTTTTTCATTCGTCCGTCGAAGTTCGAGAAAGGTTGCACTGACCTGACGTGTAACTGGATGCCTTAATTGGACGATATTTGTTCAACGGTAGCGAGAACCGAGAATCGTTTTAATGAGTTTGTGTACGCAATATGGCTATCCTTGCCAACATTTCTTCAAGTACAGTAAGTCATACCTAAGGTCTTTGAATAAATCCTGTAAAAACCTGCAAGAGCATCATTTTTTTTATCTGTTTCACGTAGCCACCAAATTCTGAACATGGGTCGGTCGGTCGGGGAAAATGTTTTTAATAAAAACAAATTATCTGAATAATGTTCTTGATTTTCATTTATTGTAATTACAATTTCTCGCGTTCTATGGACTTGTGGCAGCGACTGGTTATAAGATAAACATATTATATGACGAGGCGGTACGTTTAAGGATCGAATCGGCGGTGTTGGAATGAAAAAAAATGCTTTTGCTCTTTTTTTTTTCCTTTTTTGTTACTTTTGTTCTTTGCTTGTTTGTGTGTGTGTGTGTGTGTGTGGGGGGGTTTGTCGGTAAAAAAACTTGTATGGTCGGTCGGGAGATGAGAAAAACAAAATAAAGAAATGCTGCCCTAAAACAAGCTCCAACATCCATACAGTTTCACGCTCTATTATGATTCATAAACTTATGAACTCATACGATGTGAAATCAGTTCGGAAATAATGCTATCAGCCTTGGGATAATATTTACAAGGGGCGGATCCAGGGGGGGTGCAGGTATGTGGATCCAGAGGGGGTGCAGGGGTGCGCACCACATCCCCCAATTGACCATTGATCATTGAAACTCTCGTGAAAACGGGTAAAAATTAATTGCGCACCCCCTTTCTCAAAAAGTGCATCCGCCCCTGCAACATTTTGCAAATGTTAATACTTCATAAGTATATTTCTAAAGTGAAGATTATACATAGTACTAGTATACGGCTTTTCGACAGGACAAGACACCGGGGGGGAAACAATCATTCCTTCAGTGAGCAATCTCATTAAAATCAGATCTCTTATCAAATAGTGAGTCAGTGAGCTTAGCTGTACGCCGCTTTTAGCAATATTCCAGTAATATCAAGGCGGGAGAACACCAGAAATGAGCTTCACACATCTGGAGAATCGAACCCGGGTCTTCAGCGAGACGAGCGAACGCCTTAACCACTAGGCTACCCCACCGCCCCTTAATCAAATAGAAACTCCTCCGCGTTGAAGATGTAACGGATACCTCTTCAGAAGCTGGTATCACCTATGGAGGTATCCTCAGGTATTGAAGTCTGTATCCACATCTGATCTGTAGGATACTGCGAGAGAGAGTGAATGTGGTCAATAACATCGAGGCTGTAACTTCTGTAAGTGGCATTTAGAAATTGGTGTGATGAAGGGGGACACTTTTATGGACAGACTCCTTATTGCAATAGATGCGTTTCGGTGTAGATCCAAATACAGAAATATATACATGAAGGGTATTTGAGTTTAAACAATTGAAGAGGTATGGATACCACCACTGCCTTTACATAATCGAGTTTGGCTGGGCGGTGGGGTAGACCCGATTCGATTCCCCACATGGGCACAATGTGTGAAGCCCATTTCTGGTGTCCCCCGCTGTGATATTGCTGAAATATTGCTAAAAGCGTAAAACCAAATTCACTCACTCACTAATCGAGTTTGGCAAGGCAAACCAGAGACGTATATAATAAGTAATGTCAACGGTTTCAACCGGATCACTCATTGTGACCATCCGATCCCCCACACGAGTCAAATGGTAGTCAGCGTCAGTTGATACAAGATACTAGTCTATACGACATTGAACACAACATGAGTCTGTTCCTGCATGTTGCCAGGCAACGCGTAGAGGGGTTCGCAATGTCACGCCTGGCTTATCCAGCAGGCCTCCAGATGAAAACTGAAATTGTTTTATTGCCTGGTCAAGGTGGACGCTAATGGACCTCCCAAAAAGTTGTTCAACATTTATGACTGACTGACTGACTGAGTTTGGTTTTACGCCGCTTTTAGCAATATTCCAGCAACATCACGGCGGTGGACACCAGAAATCAACATTTATGACGCACAATCGCTCTGGATTTAGTGGTAAAAGTCAAATCTATTTATGACGAAAGTTGTTGTGTGGAATTGTTACATGCAGGATGTACATGTAGTTGAGCGAGTTAGATGTGACATAATGCCGTTTTTCAGTTAACCGAAAACGTTAGGGATTTTGAATAATATGGGGGTTATTTTAAGAAATAAAATGTGTACTGGTGAACATTACTATTTTGTATTCGACAAAAAGCTGTAGAATTATCCCAGTGTCCAATGAGATAATATACAATTTGATAACTTTTGGACTCAGGAACTATTATGATCCCCATCTCCATCTCAAGTTTTAACACATTCACGAAGCTGGTTTCATTGTTCTTGACTTCGAGTATATTATCTGCCTTCGTCTTATCTCAATAACCCGATTACCTGCATGAGATAATGGGGTACCGAAATTAACCCACACGATATGTTGGTCGGGCGGTACCATTATGACCACTAAGGGAGGAAGGCGATAGAACAATAGGTATATTTTCATCACGGGAGGAAATACGTGACATAACGTCCGATTCATTAACCCTTTCCCACAAACAGATCGGACATGATTGAAACAAGTATTTCCAGTTGGCGTTACTGACATCTGAGGAAATTCCACCAGCGTGAGTTGTTACCCCGCACTTCCTGTGGCGGCCATCTGTAATGGTTTGGCCCACGGATCAGCGAGAGAGAGGGAGGGCTACAGGCGGGGGATGAAGTATAGGATTACACATCTATTTCAGTGCAGCCACGTCAGTTTCTGGAGCCACCATTTTTAAGACACAGGTTTACTGGGTGTTTGTTTTGCTCATCTTTGACGAAAGTTGGAACAGAGGTCCATCTTCAAGATGAATACTCTATGGCTGGTCGCCCTGTGTGGGCTAGTTGTCGTCTGCTATGCAGGTACGCTGAAAGGTTGTGGAGAGTGTGACAGAAGTGCTTGCCCCTCTGTCTCATGTCTGGCTGGGAAGATACAAGATGAGTGCGGATGCTGCGAAATTTGTTTGAAGATGGAGGGTGAGGAATGCGACCACAAGTTGAAGCCCGAGGGGTACGGCGACTGCGGCACCGGACTCATGTGCAGCAAGGTGGACGTCGGACACTACTGCCTTTGCGAAACTGAGGAAATCATATGCGGAAAAGATGGCGTCACATACAACAACGTCTGTCAGATGTACGCTGCCGAGGCGAGGAGCGGTAAAAAGATTATGATTGAGAAGTCAGGACCCTGCGAACCAGGTACAGCATTTGTTTACAATTTTTATTATTCTGATCCATACAAGAGTATGATCCTAAGATGGTATATCGTAAAGATTGTCCAAAATGTTCCTCCAATTATATATATGGGAGAATCGAAGCACCATGGGCACCCATTAACGTAACTGGTGAGATTCTCATTATTTCACGTTCAACATAATCAGTGAATCTGTATCAGACAAATGGCTGAAATTTGAGTATTGTAATAGATAATGAAATTTCAAACGAATTCGCAATGTCGAAACAGAATGAGATTCCGTACCTCTCACCATTGTCTTTTTGCCATTTGACCTCGGTTCTGATTGGTCAGTTCTTTCATCCGGTAAACATTTGTTTATACACGATAGCCATTTCTTCAAGTTTTTACTCAAAGTATTCCATCTATATTCGTAAAGAATATGTTTAAGGTAGACTGTTTCTATAAAACGTCTATCACATTATATACAGTCCGTTAGATACATGGAACATCTCGCCCAAAACTGATTCGTCAGCATATTTTTTATAGGCGTCGTTTTTTTATTTTATATTATATATTTTTATGTATATTTATATTATATGTGAACTAACGGTCACAGTATGAGACAAAGGCAACACATGCAGATGTGTAATAACGTCGTATTTTAAAGTTTTTATTAATACAGAAAATTTCTATCGATAATGTCATGATTTTAAAAAAAAATACGATGAAAACGTAATGACCTTTTTAAAAAAATTAAACACTTGGTTATATCTTCCGAAGGATAACAAATTGATGCAATGGCCGCCATCTTGCCAACCTACCACACATGAGGTTACGTCATCGACATCGCCACATGTAGATAAGAGTGTTGGTCTGTTGTTGTAAGACAAGAAAACGACACGCGGGTGTGAGCGGTGACAAACAGAATATTTACGCAACTTGAGTCACAAGGCCTTATGTAAACTTAAGTTGCGTTGTTGACAAGGCGTGTAGGTGTGAAAGCCCAGGGGTGGAAAAACTTTAAAATTGCGTTGCGCTGTTGGAATTTTTCCACTAAGTGGATAAAAAGCGTTTCAACTGGACATCGGTACAGCGTGACACAAGTCCCATTGAATCACTTGCTTGGATACTGTTTACCCTGGTCAGCTCTTTATGGTGTTTGTAGGTAACGAACGTTTAGGCTTCCATTTCCATTGTCAGAAGATTGACGCGATTATAAAATACTGGACACATGTATGAGTTATTGACCGTACATGTTAAGTATGCATCGGTATATGAATATATATTGTAATAGGATATTGTGAATCTGAATGTTTGAGTTTACGTACCGCGCAGTAGAAAGAGGAACTCTCAGTTTGCATTAATAAATACTGTTCTGGGCATTTGGGTAGCTGAGTTGTTAGTGCTGGGTTCGTCAGGACCAAGTGGCCTGGGTTCGATTCCTAACATGGTTCAGTGTATGGAAGCCCCTGACATTATATGACTGACATACAAGTATTAATGGAAGCAGTAAGAATCAGGCTATCACTAGTTTTGCTACTGCTACAATTTGAACAGATCCCCAACAACCTGTGCTGGTTAAGCTTGATGTCATCTTTCGAAAGCAAGGGACGTTTTAAGTTCAAAATTAAGAGTTGTTCTGGACTCATTCTGGATCTTATTCAGTGTTCATTTGAAACTTTTGTGAAAAAAAATCTGGATATATATTTTCACATACAATTATACTATTTCTGGGACTAAGTGGCAGTCTGCGGCCAGGTACATTGTGGAAACAGGACTTGTGTAAACCCCTAGCCTCCGGCAGATTTACCCCAACGTCGTGGATCACTGTTCACATCGTCAATCACTGGATTGTCTGATCCAGGCTCGACATTTTACAAGCATGGGTTACTGAAGATCAATATTCTAACCCGGACCTTCACGGGTGGTAACGTAACTAAATGTGGCGATCAACAGCAGGTTTTTGTGTTGCTCCTGCCTCTCTAACCGCGGTCTACTTTTGTCCATAACGACACAGATATTCGAACGTCTCCTGACCAACATCACAAAAAGGCTACAAGTAAATTAAATAGAACTTAACAAAACAGGCACCATTACGACAATGGGGAATACCTCTCTCCGAAACTAACCTGCGCTGTTGAGTTACCATGAGATAAGATACCCTATTTGTATGACCTACGGGCATTCCTCCGTGGAACTACGTGACCTAATTCCTCCAAGACAGCCCCCGTGGTCTGATGGCCAACACGTTGGATATGAGGCGGGTTCCCCAACATCCGTTCCCATTGTTACCATGGTGATGCTGGCGATATAAAATCTTCCACATCAAACTCCGTGAACTGGAAATTATGTAACTACGTGGTTTGTTCAGTGTAACGTTTCACGTCATGTCGTGTTGTGGGAACTGAAAGCCTAGGCGCTATTTGCGCATCAAGCTGGGGTCACTGACTGCCTCTCGGCATCAGTGGGAGGCTTGTAAGCAATGGGCCTGGCCTGTTGGAATATGGTTTTGTTTAGGACGCCAGGGTGATTCAGGTTGATGCTCAACAGTTTATAACAGTAGGCGAGGCGGCGGACATCATGCACAGATGGTGAGGCTGGGCGACTGCGTTGTATAGTAAATAGACTGGCACAAGTCTCCCAGGAAGTGGTTATTTGATTAAATCATGATTTCTCGATTGAATAAATAAGAACACGTTGTCCCAAAGAAAGACTGGCGTCATTAGCCTGTCCGCTGATTTTGACGTATTATAAGGATAGAAATACTATACATCCATGGATTTATCACTTAGTACAACCTTGGACAAAGGCTATTTACAAGAGCCAAAGATTGACACTTATTCCCAGAAATATAGTTAAGGTAAACATTTATATCTGCAAAACACATAAGGAAAATCCATAAAGGGAACAATTCATAATTTCATTTTATGCTTGAAGTAGACTTCTTATATAATGTATTATCTACGGTCTTGGAGACAGACTACTGGAGCCGGGGGTGCCAAGATGGCTATATAACGGGATACCTAGCCAATCCGGACGAGACCGTTCAAAGTGGAATCTTGTAATGTTGTAATTGGCAGGAATGTGCTTTATACCTATTCTTGTAACGTGGCAATTATCAGGAATGTGTTTCATACCTATTCTTGTTATGTGGCAATTATCAGGAATGTGTGTCATACCTATTCTTGTAACGTGGCAGTTGGCAGGAATGTGCTTCATACGTATTCTTGAATTGTGGCAATTATCAGGAATGTGTGTCATACGTATTCTTGTAACGTGGCAATTGGCAGGAATGTGTTTCATACCTATTTTTTGTAATGTGGCAATTATCAGGAATGTGCTTCATACGTATTCTTGTAACGTGGCAATTGACAGGAATGTGCTTCATACCTATTCGTGCTTAGGGTTTCAACAGGGCTACTGTATCACCATGGTAACAACGCTAATATGGAGACCGACAGCGTTGCTCATCTGAGGAATATCACTGGAAAGATCATTCATTCATTCATTCATTCTGCAGGTGCAACGATCGTGACACCCCCCGAGTTCAGCCGCAACTTCACTGGTGGGTCTGTGATTCTGTCCTGCGAGGCTATTGGCAACCCTACCCCCAACATCGCCTGGCTCTTCACCAGAGTGGACGGCAAGTCCTTCTCCGTGCCAGGTCTGTATTGCTGTACCAAATAATGCTGTTGTCAAGGCAACATCAACACATATTGTGCCATATCATGCTGTAGTGATATATTATACATATAGTGAAATCCATCACTCGAAACAGTACTTTTCATGAAGTACCCTTAGGTTAAACACTGTATTGGATCAATTAATATTTACAGAGGTACAGATAAGCTGCGTATCTGCGTACATTACGCAAATGTTTACGTGAAAACTCAGTTCCTATTAAGTCTATTGCATACAAGTACGCTTGATTTTGTTTGTAAATACTCAATAAATGTGATCATGCGTACACACAAAAATATAAAATCTTAGCGCGCACTGGTGGATAGATAAAATAACTAAGTAATATTGAGAGGTTCTATTTCAGCACATAAACTTGGCAACTGGCAGTCTTTCTTATCGTTTCTCATTTTACAGATCAAATATAAATAATAAACACGTTAACTAACTTTATTATATTTTTACAATTAACGGAAAATGGCAAAGTACCCAAATGAGTTTGAGTGAGGTGGGTACAATTTATTTGGTTACTCAAAGGAAAATTAGGATACCCAATTGAGATGAACACAAGCCAGTACAAATGTACATAACTCAATGACCCAAAAAGTTATCTATAGGTCTGTTATAAAGATTCTGTTCCGTTTCCAAGTTGAAACAATAAATTAACCCAGAAAACAGTAAAGCAAAAGAATTTAGTATAAAACAAAAAGACACCAATAAAATGGGGTATAATTTACATTTGTACTCTAAACAAATGTATTCGCAAATCAATACAAATCATTGAAAATATTTACAATGACAGTAGAAAATGGAGTGACTGTACAATTATAATGACAATATTATGTAATACTACTGTTCACAAAATAGGAATAGGCTGAATATCGAGGGTGAAAATGATCTTCACTCAGTCGCTGGTGCAACGTGAGATGATAAACGCACATTCATATATGTTAGTAAACTTTCTGAAATGTCTGGATGAATATATATTGAACCCAATCTAAATACATTTAACTACATCCTTACTTGGTTTTTATAGCCGCGACACTCATATTTTAGTCGCAATGCATGTACCGAACTACGGTTATGACGAACTGAAATTAATATACATGTAGTTACTTATAGCAACAAGCATACCACTGTCCGCTACGGAATTTTAACAGAAACCATGTTTTACAGTTACAACATTTTAACAGAAACCATGTTTTACAGTTACAACATTTTAACAGAAACCATGTTTTACAGTTACAACATTTATTTGCTGTGAATAACACCAGAATATATTATGGTTCACACTATATAAGTATAATATGTAGAGGGGCACTGGCAGTCGGAACTGGGACAACTGGAAAAACTGAATAACGGTGTTAATTATTTATCTGTCAATTAGCACTAATCTTTATCTTACATGAAAGCTATTTGAATTTACAGTTAGTCGTGTTTTTATAAATTTCAATGTACTTGATCTCAGGAATCATTGTAATTTTAACAGAAACCATGTTTTACAGTTACAACATTTTAACAGAAACCATGTTTTACAGTTACAACATTTTAACAGAAACCATGTTTTACAGTTACAACATTTATTTGCTGTGAATAACACCAGAATATATTATGGTTCACACTATATAAGTATAATATGTAGAGGGGCACTGGCAGTCGGAACTGGGACAACTGGAAAAACTGAATAACGGTGTTAATTATTTATCTGTCAATTAGCACTTATCTTTATCTTACATGAAAGCTATTTGAATTTACAGTTAGTCATGTTTTTATAAATTTCAATGTACTTGATATCAGTAATCATTGTAATTTGACTACAAAGTTGACTTCAGATGCCCCATGGTGCACAGAGTCTGTGATATAGACATGTCTGACTCATACCTTGCGATGTGGCGTTAAACAAACTCTTCGCATCTGTTTTGTTTTCAAATTATTACAAATAATAAACATTTCGACACATGTTGGCTCGGTACACGACGACGCAGTGGGTACTGAAACCGTTGTACCCTCGAGATATGCCTCCAACTTATGATGTATATGAAAAAGGTCAGGGTTTCGTTTGATCATTAAAATGGCCACCGACTGAATAAATTTGGACAGGAGAATACAGACAGATCTATGATGTGGAAACAATTATGTTTTAAGATATTGAAGCTTTATTCAAAGAAACAGTAAGAAATAAATGGTGTTATCTATTATCTTCTCTACCATTTTATCTGACCGCCTCCGTGGTGTAGTGGTTAGAGCGTCCGCCCGGAGAGCGGAAGGTCGCGGGTTCGATCCCCGACCGCGTCAAACCAAAAGACGCTAAAATATGGACTTGTTGGTCCCTGCCTGGCGCTCGGCATTAATGGGTACAACAAGGACTGGTCGGCTCGGAGTCAGTATAATGTGTCTGAGTGGGATATTCATGCTTCACTGCGGCATGGTATCTCAGTGGGCTAGCACTATAAAACCAGCTTCAGTCTGGGCTAGTACAAGCAGCCGCACATACACATACACACGCATGCACGTCGTCATATGAGCGAAATATTCTCAAGAACGACGTAAAACCCAATTTCACCTCACAATTTTATCTAACAGTAATATTGACACCCACATTACCACACAGACTGTTCGTTCACTGTGGCAGCATGTTGTTTAATGTTGAGTTTATAGTCAAGAGGAATTTAAAGTAAAGGCACAATTTCACACATTTTCGACAATATGTTGGCCTATATTACATATATTGGGACATATGCACTCACTTTAGCTTCCTATTGATACAATAAAAGACTTATAATTATCCCTTACGACTTGCCTGAAATCAATAATTCAAACTTCGATGCGAAAAGCTTCCAAGCAGAATTGTCGGTGTTTGCCGAACTGGTTTCAATCACAAGTTGTGCGTAGGATTTTGTAAACAGCGCTACAAGGGACATAACTCTATGGGGTTCGCGTGAAATTAAATGTTCGGCCGATAGAGGGCGCGGGAGTCGATTTAAGGCAACATTGCATTCCATTCGTTCGAACTTTTTTTTTAATATTGCAATCTAAATACTAGTATGTAATTTTCTTTTTGAATAAATTATATGATAGCTGCCCTGAGGGCTGATAGTTAGTATTATTGAGAGAAATGAATTATTCATTTTTAGAGAAGTGTGGTATGATATAGTGCCTTTAAGTGAGGGTAAATGGCGTTCGTGAAGTTTACAGTTAGTATCTGTTTCTGTGACAACCCAGGCGATGACAAGTGCGTGCTGACCGCTACCCGTGGGGGACCAGGTGCCTTCCAGATCACCGGCTGGCTGCAGATCGAGGGTCTGAAGAAAGTCCACGAGGGTGACTACACGTGCGTAGCCAAGAACACCGAGAGCAAGGACTACGCCAAGGCTAGGATCAAGGTCGTTGATGGATCTTTGGTAGGTCAAGGTCGCATCTTATTTGATGACGTTGAATGTGGAATAGCATGGTTAGGAGGTGGGACCTGTATGCAAGGAAGGAATGTTTTGCAAAACGGCAAAGGTCTGCTTATAGTGACATCAGTTTCATGTGTAACCATCACAAATAGGGATAGTACACCACAACACAACCAAAGAATTCCGTATCATTACAGTACCGTAAAATGGCGACTGGTAGCTTTGTGTATAATTTGTTTGAGTATCGCAGCTAGTACTCACTGGATTTTTTTTTAAAAGATGGACTGACCAAAATGATGTTAGTAGCCAGACCTGTTAAGCGCTCGCTCGTCACACGAGAGGACCCGTGAAGATCCGGGTTAGAACTGATATTAAGTAACACATGCTTGTCATAATAGGCGACTAACGGGATCGGGTGGCCATGCTCGCTGACTTGGTTGACACATGTCATCGGTTCCCAATTGCGTAGATCGATGCT
Organism: Haliotis rubra; assembly: GCF_003918875.1. Taxonomy (NCBI): domain Eukaryota; kingdom Metazoa; phylum Mollusca; class Gastropoda; order Lepetellida; family Haliotidae; genus Haliotis; species Haliotis rubra. The sequence continues at coordinate 415,213 of NW_025767305.1, read as the reverse complement.
CATGCTGATGATCACCGGATTGTCTGGTCCTGACTCGATTATTTACAAACCGCCGCCATATAGCTGGAATAGTGCTGAGTGCGGCGTAAAACTAAACTCACTCACTCACACGAAAGGCTCTGGTTCTAGTTCTTTATGGCAACCAGTGTGAAACACATGCTTTGTCTCGCGGGGATATTGTTTGCTCGAATGTTGCTAAAACCCACGTAATCAATCATTTGATGCTGCAACTGGGTGTTAAGCGGGTCGACCATCAGATGGGAACAACCTGTAAATCCTGTTGATTATTACAATGGATTACTGATAATAGCTAAACGGGTGTAAACACTACTGCCCAACGAACTGTCCTCTAAGAACCATTCATCCTGGATTATTCTGGGCTTAGGCCTATTATTATTATTATGATAAACTTCCTAGATAAGTGACGTCACGAACTAAGGACCACTTACCAGTGATATGTTATCACTGTCGTCATGAAAATTATTTGATCTTACACTGAGACCTAAAACTGGTGGGGTGGGGAAGGGGAATGTATCCAGATTGTGTACCGTAACCCCAGTACAAATTTTCAAAATCAAATCTAATAATACCCATAATATATGTACAACGCGACCTTGAATGAAGCACGCCCTATATTTGTATTTAAAAATCGTGTTTGCGTCCTAATGTTGTGTATACGATTCTTGGCCGAGAAGAACTCGCGCACATGGCTCATTTTGTGTGTTGACACCGTGCAAAGGTCGGACACGATACAGTAAAAAAATTCGTTCATTTAAGTACCGAAGTATGGCTCAAGGCGTCATTGTCTCCGCGGGTACTACAGATGTGTACTCCAGATTTGGTTTAGGGTTCACTTGTGTACATATCCGGGGTACTATCTGTATAGTACCCGTACCGACAACGACCTTTTCAGCTGAAGTAAGTGAGACGAAGACAGTCTATTTCTGTAATTCAGTCGCCAATTGCTAGGCTTAGTTTTTTTCTAACTAGGTGCGTGTTTATTCAACATTCTTCGACACACGCCTTTTCGAACACTTTATAATAACTGCAGACACTGAGGGAACTAAATTCAGGTTCACCGGTTAGATACAGTTCCTGGGTCACATGGTCAACTGATCGGGGACGGCTCAAGTTTTGGAAATGTAATTTCATTATTGGTTACAGTTTTTGCTACAACAGCACAACAGTATGAATAGATAAGTATTTATGGAGATCTTGTGATAATTGAAGTGAATTATATATATGTAAATTTCACTATTACGACAAATTGTGAGATGATCTCGCTCATGCTTAGGGGTTTTTGTTTACTAAGTCTGCAGGCTGGGTAATCGTAATCGAGTATTAACAAGCATTTCCTTCACAACCCGTGAAGATCCGGGTTAGAATTGAGCTTCCCTAACCCATGATTGTCGTAAGAGCCGACTAACGGGTGGTCAGACTGGCTGACTTGGTTGATATGGCATTGTATCCCAATTACGTAGATCGATGCTCATGCTGTTGATCACTGGATTACCTGGTCCAGACCTGATTATTTACAGACCGCCGCCATATAGCTGGAATATTGCTGTACAATTAAACTCACTGGATATTGTCCGCGCACGTACTACCGAAATCAAACCCAAAGGGTATTATTCTCATATTGTGTGGGGAATTATAAAGTAGTATGCAAATTTACATATGTGTGAAGTATACAAAATTAATGCATTCGAATTTTATTCAATAATTGGTATCCCAGCTGAATTCAATACCGTACTGTATTACGTGAAATTGTAATGCTTAAAATAGATTAAGGTTGACTAATTTGCAGTAAGGTCTTTTGAGATTTTACAGGACTATTTTTACCCATATAATCTTTTGAACCTCTAATTTCTAATACGACAAAACGATTAAATTTCATTTTTGTTTTGCAATAATAGATTCTTGTTAACGGGAGTAAAATCTATGGATTTATACTGTTTCTTTTTGTTTCAGGTGTGAGAGAACCACCTACTAGCTGAAGCTCACCTCTAAACAATTTTTCCGTCTGTATGTTTGTCTGTCGGTCACATGATTGCAGCAGGGAAATAAGCACCATTTAAAGAAGTCGTTGTTGAGCCCTTCGACGATTCGTCACTTTTCGTTCATTTCCGGATTGCGCGACTTGCACGAGGGGTGCCAGTCGAACAGCTGCAGCGAAAACACTCCACTCCGTCTTGAAGCAGAAATACCAGTTCTTCAACATCCCGTCTCTTGCACCAGTTGACATTCTCCAAGGTGACATGCCAGTAATGGCTCACCAGGCAGACTCGCAAACAACTGCAAAATAGATCAGGGAAGCCAAGTATCCTCGGACAGTTTTCTCATTCAGACTTGATCGGAGTTTGTTTACGGACATAGCCGATATAAGCCGAATGTATTGATACTGATTCCAGTTTGGAATTGGCTCTGAAGAAACTGGTTTCCGTTTGGTGATGCATGTAAAGTTGAACTTGCTTGATTCCCTGTTGCCGATTACTATTGAGTGATTGTATAGCATGCATATTGATATTTAACTTAATTGATTTCAAATGGTGCTAGAGATTAAATGTCAGATCCATGTGTAAACTATGCACTTATAGCATTGATGTTAGGCCTTTCATAATTTCCATGAATGCATAATTGTGATATACTGTTTATTTTGGTACACTCCTCCAAGTATTATTTTTGTGAAATCATAAGCTCAAAACCAAACTGACTGTCCATCTATTCTTCATGCTTCAGCCATTGTACCAGGTGTTCCAGCTTTCTTTGAAATGTGAACATTGTATCTGTTGATTTGTCATGATGTACAATTAAGAAACTTTTGATCATTTATATATAAATTCAAATTTGGAATTCAACGAGATTAAAATGACTCCTGTTAATCTAGTCACAAGATATTTCTAAATCGTGCAATAAATCTTTAATCAGATCAGTCATTGAGATTCTCACTGTTGAGATGGAAACATCGTGAGTGACAGGGTGAGTGTATCGCTGGGTGAGTGAGAGAGGATGAGTGTATGGGTTAGTGAGTGAATGCGTGAGTGAGTATGGTTTTACACTGCGTTTAGCAATGAGTGAGAGGACGTGTATGTGTGAGTGAGTGAGTGAGTGAGTATGGTTTTACACTGCGTTTAGCAATGAGTGAGAGGACGTGTGTATGGGTGAGTGAGTATGGTTTTACACTGCGTTTAGCAATGAGTGAGAGGACGAGTGTATGGGTGAGTGAGTGAGTGAGTGAGTATGGTTTCACACTGCGTTTAGCAATGAGTGAGAGGATGTATGGGTGATGGGTGAGTGAGTGAGTGAGTATGGTTTTACACTGCGTTTAGCAATGAGTGAGAGGACGTGTGTATGGGTGAGTGAGTGAGTATGGTTTTACACTGCGTTTAGCAATGGGTGAGAGGATGAGTGTATGGGTGAGTGAGTGAGTATGGTTTTACACTGCATTTAGCAATGAGTGAGAGGACGTGTGTATGGGTGAGTGAGTATGGTTTTACACTGCGTTTAGCAATGGGTGATGGGTGAGAGGATGAGTGTATGGGTGAGTGAGTGAGTATGGTTTTACACTGCGTTTAGCAATGAGTGAGAGGACGTGTGTATGGGTGAGTGAGTGAGTGAGTATGGTTTTACACTGCGTTTAGCAATGGGTGAGAGGGTGAGTGAGTATGGTTTTACACTGCGTTTAGCAATGAGTGAGAGGACGAGTATGGGTGAGTGAGTGAGTATGGTTTTACACTGCGTTTAGCAATGAGTGAGTAGGTTTTACACTGCGTTTAGGATGAGTATGGTGTATGGTCAGTGAGTGAGTGAGTGAGTATGGTTTTACACTGCGTTTAGCAATGAGTGAGAGGATGAGTATGGGTGAGTGAGTGAGTGAGTGAGTATGGTTTTACACTGCGTTTAGCAATGAGTGAGAGGATGAGTATGGGTGAGTGAGTGAGTGAGTGAGTATGGTTTTACACTGCCTTTAGCAATGAGTGAGAGGATGAGTTCGTGAATGTCGCACACAGCAATATTCTTGCTATAAGGCAGCGGTATATAAATAATCAAGTCTGGGCCACACAATTCAAGGTTAAACACCATGAGCATCAGTGTACGCAACTGGGATACGATGTTATGTTTCAACAAAGACCGCGAGCCAGACCATCCGATCCCGCTAGTCGCCTCTTACCACAAGCATGGGTTGCTGAAGACCAATTCTAACCGGGATCTTCACGGGTCATATATAAACTTAACTATGCACAAACAAAATGGGGCACAGACTAACGATTAATTTCAAAGCTGAGGAATGAGTGAGTGAATTTAGGTTTACGTTGGTTTTAGCAATATTCCAAGAATATCTCGGCGGGGGACACCAGAAGTGGGCTTCACATATGTGCCCGTGTGGGGAATCGAACCCGGATCTTCAGCGTGACGAGCGAACACTTTAACTACTAGGCTAACCCACTGCCATTTCAAAGTTGACGAAGTCAGAACATGATATTGTAGTACTGATTATGGACCGAACGATGTTTTTGGGGGGTGGGGGTGTGGGTATGCAAGTTTATGAAATGACCATTGAAACTCGTGAAAACGGGTGCACGCACACACGCACGCACGCACACACACAATTTATCAGGTGTGTGCACCACCTTTCTAAAAAGGCTGTCAGCATTTAGCTCTGTTCCAACAAAATCATGAGATCACGAGTGGGAATCGAACCTGGGATTTCGGTGTGACGAGTGAACACTTGAAAAGCTATATCTGAGCAAAACATAAGTCTTCCTGAAAATTACGACCTGTCAATTGAACTCTGCGGCTGCGTCGATTGGTCGATTACATAAGCAGGGGTGGAAGGTTTGCTCTTTGCTCTGACACAAAAACGGTTATACTATACAGCACGTGCATCGTGCCACACGCATCCCAAACGGATCCTTCTGTTGCACGCGGAAGACATTCTGTTCTTAAACGCGGTGTTCACTTCTTTCCCCAGAAGGTTTGTTTAGCAGTTACTTCACCGCCCACTCACAAACACCGCTATGAACAGAATACGTTACGTCAGCTGTACTTGTGCTGACAAGCTCATACTGGTACACGTTTCACCATTCGGTGATCCAACTTACGAGAGCAACCTACTAAGACGGAAGAGCGTAATAATTATTGTGAAGTGAACTTTCTTCAAGACATCGTGATCAGCTGCCAGTGGAAAATGTAGGAAATTACAAAAACATCACGAGCCATATTGCCACGGCAGTCATATTGAAAGGGCTATTTATAGCCATTACTCAGTCATTTTGTCATGACATTATAAACGTGCCACGAACATGTGTCGTTAGATGTCTGGCCCTCCCAGCAATATTTATTTATTTGTCTGTCTGTCTGTCTGTCTGTTTATTTATTTGTTATTATTTATTTGTTATTATTATTATTATTTTTTTTTTATTTATTTATTTGTTATTATTTATTTGTTTGTTTATTTATTTGTTATCATTTATTTATTCGTTATTATTTATTTGTTTGTTTATTTATTTGTTATCATTTATTTATTCATTTATTTAATTATTATTTGGGTAGGGGTATTTTCATTTGTCTTTTTTTGTTCTTGGTAATTATTTCAAATTCTGATCTCTCTTCAACCTGTCCAAATTCCTAAACATTGAGTTAGAATTCATTTCCTCGCTATAAGAACATTTTCACTGAACCATGGATACTGAAACTTCTCGACTTAATTGTTTCCACAATTGTCAGAAACGTATTTATGGTCACTGCTCAAAATGTACTGTAACACTCAATTTTTTCTCAAAACACAATGTTTGCTTTGTAAATATCTGTGAATTAAGTTGGCAGACTGCAGAACCTAAACTTAGAATGGCTAAATCGTGCTTAAGGTAACAGCGTAGTTTTGGAAAAGTCAGTTGGAGGTTACTGTGTATTCCGAGATTCATTTCAAGAATGAATTGTATGAAAATAAAGAATTATATCTCCGGGTAGAGGTTCCTGAAAGTTTATTATAAATGACCATTGAAACTCTCGTGAAAATGAAGCGTGCAACCCCTAACTAACAACAGTGTCGGAACACTGGTTTATAAAGACGGAAATCGTATATTGGTTCTTGATAGCCTAGTGATGTAAGCCTTCGCGTTCGCTCGTCACTTACCTAAGTGATGATCATAATGAAAGTAAGAACATTCCAATGGGTAATATTTGAGAGGATCGGTCAGTCAAATATTCCGACTAATGCCGAATCTGTTTTTTTTAAATGTTAGCAGTAAAGAATTACTTTATATGGCCGTTTGATGTTTATTCGTTGGAGAATGAGAGATGTATAGTTGTTTACGTAAGCGATATGACCAGTAAAAATGAAATGCAATCATGAATAAAAGGAGCACTCATAAAATCCTTTCCACCACCATTTCTACGGCAGAAGGGAGGTAAAAACTGAATGAACTTCCGGATTTTCATTATCAACCAATCAGAACTATGTATTTTGGCTCGGCCCGCTTCTTTTCAATATGGCCTCCGGTGACACTGCACTGTGGCTTCATAATAAACTAGGATCGACGGACGATTTGTGGTCAGGACGTACAATATGCTCGCAACTCAGCAAGGAACGTTTGTTAAGTATCCTGGAATGTTTCCATACACTTCAGCCGCATGTCAAGGTCAAGCTCATGCTGTCTTTCCTTCACGTTCCACGGCGAAACACAGAAGTGGTGAGATGACATTTCGCGGAAAAAAATATTTACACAAAGCTGTATAAAAACGCATTTTTTCAGCCACATTGAACAACGAAGATTGTGTCTGTATGAAAACCTTTCAGATAATTCATATTTACAGAATCAGTAGATAACATAACGCCTTTCATTCGGTGTTAAATGTTGATGTTCTGGCAATTTCGTGAATCGGCGAATCATTTGCGAAAAACATAACAATTATCAGGTGTGGGAGATTTCACCGTCATTCCATTCATTTCATCTACATGCATATCAATTCGTGACAGCTGGTCTTTTCATTTCTGGATCGGTAAATGAAATTCTGCCTTGTCAATCATGGAATATAGTGGTCAGTCTCTCAGTGACTGAAGGATTCAGTGTCATCTTGCACTGAATGCATAGGTGTTTTATTCATAATGTTAACCATTACCTTTGGATCATGGAGATCTGATTATTTACAAATTGTTTTCTGTTAAATTAGCTGAACACAACATTTAATATGCTAAATATACTATAGACATGATAGATATACCCGAGGTGTCATCAGATTTCTGTTTACAGAAACATACCCTAGCTGAAATCAGAATACAGAAACATACCCTAGAACGAGTCCATTAAGAATTGTTCTGTTTCCTTGATCGGAACTTCATACTGTTGTATGAGATGCTTTTGAGTGTGTTATACAAGAGAGAAGCATACACAGTAACGAATGTTTGCATAATACCACTCGCGATCAGGTGAATGGTAACAACTACATACAGTTTCGATTTTAGATTGAGGAATATTCGTTGGTTTCACATTAATTATGCATAGAGCGTGTAAAAATATCCACTGGTCAACTTCCGGTTTGGTCGTATTAGCGATATTGTAAACACACTCTAAATAAATGCTGTATGAATATTATTTACCCGTGACAACTGTTCATAGTTGAGTACATACATCCATTTGCCTATGCTTTTCAATAATTGATGTCCTATTTTGGTGGCATTGCATCAGAGATGTGTTTTTTTACTTGTGAGAAGGGGATGTGCAGGAAGGACGGTGGACGGGTGGTGGTGAGATGTGTTTATACAAGAACTTGTTAACAAACGTTAAGCTATTTATTTAACTAATTTCGGTCCCTTCCATTCATAAATGAATTGAGATCAGTTAAATTCGACATAAAACCATATATTTATTTTGATTTTGGCTTTCTTTAGAGTGTGTTTACACTTTCGGTAAAGCTTACTACCAAACCAGAAGTTGGGCCGTGGATATTTTTACACGCTCTGCGCATGCGCACAGCGAGTCGAAAATTAATGTGAAACCAACAAATGGACTTGGGTTCGACATTCAGGGTACCTGGGTTGCATATCTATAGCAGTACTAGTACCTGTGCCATTAATGATCTCTTCAGCGATATTTATTAATATGAACTTTTTGTTGTATTTTGCCTCTTGATGCAGTGTTGTATCAATACTGTCTATTGATTTTCTAACTTGTCATTTGTCTATTGCCGTTGGATCAGACAGGCTTTTGCCTTGCCCAACTAAAATAAGGGGCTAGAACACCCCAAGTTACAAACTGCAAGGGTCCTGTCACTATCAAATTGTATGGTGACCTGTTATATGAAATAATAACGTTTTTAGTAATTATACCTAGGATTTAGGACATTTGTGATTGACTCGGTCAAAAGATTGTGGCCTGCTTCCGGCATTACTGTTTCATGTTTTTGTCGAAAAATGCAACAACTTTTCAGTAGCCTCGAAACCCAAGGGCAGCACATAAGTTTTATAAAAAACTGCTATTGGATCAAAGGACATATACCGTTCCTTATTGTTGTTTCAATATTTTACATAAAGTAGGGTGTATTTATCATGGTATATTATGGATATGGAAGACAGAAGGAGAATGATACACCAATGCAAAAGTTAAAGAGTTTAGAAAGAGCTTCTAGATCAGTGTTATGCATGTAGTTGAAATGTGTTGAATGTGTCAAGCTCTTGTTTTGACAGATTAGCTGTCATAGGTTTTCATGAATATGTGTTGTGATTTTGCAATCTGTCATTTTGGATACAGAAGTAAAAACTGGTTGTTGAGGTTCTCTCAGGGTTGTCATGATTCAGAAAGTGACACATACCTTCAGTGTTGACAGTTTAACATGGGCCATTGTATACACTTTGGACACATAATTGGCAGTTAACCTATATCAGTGTGATCCACTCAACTGAATTTTGTAAAATAATGTGACTTATTGACTAACAATTATATTATAAACATGGAAAACCTTTCATGGGACCATTCGGAAGTAAGTAAACTTAAACAAGAAAATCAAGGGATCATATTGAAGTCAACAAGATCATATTGAAGTCAACAAAGTCATATTGAAGCATTAGAGAGATATCAAACAAAGGTGACCGCCTCCGTGGTGTAGTGGTTAGAGTGTCCACCCGGAGAGTGGGCGGTCGTGGGTTCGATCCCCGACCGCATCATACCAAAAGACGTTAAAATATGGTACTTGTTGGTCCCTGCCTGGCGTTCGGCATTAATGGGTACAACAAGGACTGGTCGGCTCGGAGTCAGTATAATGTGTCTGAGTGGGGTATTCATGCTTCACTGCGGCATGGTATCTCAGTGGGCTAGCACTATAAAACCAGCTTAAGTCTGGGCTAGTACAAGCAGCCGCACATACACACGCATGCACGTTGTCATATGAGCGAAATATTCTCAAGCACGACGTTAAACCCAATTTCACCTCACCTCATCAAACAAAGGATGCCAGGATCATGTAGACTAATGCTCAAAGACTGAAAAACCGATTAGATGCAAACGCAACATTGCCTTCTTGCCATCACCAGATGATACAGTTACCATGGTAACTGATTTTTGTTATTAATCACGTCATGGTGACATAATATTTTCATAGAATGCAGAATATTGTCATGGTTGCTGAAAGTTGTTGTCATGGTAACACAAAGTTGTAATGGTTGCAGTGGAAACGGGAAATGGATGAGATTCTGCACATGGCCATGATGGACACCGATCCATGGGTGTGCATGGTGGCAGAGATTCTGCAGACCTTCCCAGCTACAGGCTCACTGAACACGGCCTTGGAGGAGAACAGTCAGACATTTGCAGAGGTCTTAACTGACCTCAAGAAGAGTGGTAAGGGAACCTCACATTTCACAGTTTCTAAATATTCTGTTTTGTCATGTAAACTGGAAAAACATTTGTCGTAAGGATTTTTAACGATGTGTTTGTATCTAAGGGCATGGCTGGCCTTGCACTTATAGTCCGTTTGGCTCAAAAGCGGACCGATGAATTGCAATCTAACTCGAAAACTAATAAACATAACATACTCAATGAAACGCTGATCATAATCAAAACATCATACCCACTCGGTGAGGATTTTGCAGAATTTTTGTCCTAAAATTAAAAAAGTTGTTTAAGAATCTATCAATAAAATATTGACACAGTTCACTATTTGTTACGAGGGAGGAGTGCAGAGAAAGGGACAGCCAGGTGTTCGAGAACGGATGGAGACGGCACAGCACAGGTTAATGAATAAATAACTTTGTACGAGGAGAGTGAGCGTGCTTCTTGAACACCTGGCTGTCCCTTTCTCTGCACTCCTCCCTCGTAACAAACAGTGAACCGTGTCAATATTTTAATGATAGTTTGTTAAAAGTCAACATAAACCCTAGGGTACAAATACATAAATCACTAACTGGCATCGTTATAAATGAACCCCGTCATTAAAACTACTCATTTCGACCTTTAATTGACTTAAATCGACCTTTTTTGACAACAGTGCACAATTCTCACCATGAACGAAATTTCAACCAATCAGAGGTAAGCATCTGTGGCGTCATATGAGGAATAGCTTTGAGAGCCGATGCAGAATTCATCTACATTTTAGGGGGTAAATTATCGTGTTTACAGGCTTGTATAAACCTGAAATCGTGACAATTGTGGTGGAAAATGAAAGCTATATGTTCTCACAATCTACTGTCATTTAATTTTGTCTCCTGCTTTTGCCTAGTTTCGAAGTTACAACTTGTTTTCATAGACGATTCTGTCAAAATCGATTGGTGTCGTTAGGCCCTATTTGTATAATGACTGATCCAAATTGATCCCATTTCTGTGTTGTTTTACCTCGATATTTAATCATGTCATGTAAAAATCTGCTTGTATTCTCAAAACAGTGTCGGCCCATAAGTTTTCACATGCAATACAGCAATTAATACTCCCTCGTTGTAACCCGTGTTAGGTGGTATAAACCTACACATGTTATTTGTCATCATTCACTTGATGGTCAGTTAATGAATTTATAACAGGTATAATTAGTGGTAACACACTTAGATTACCCGACAAAGGTTCCCATTTGGCATTTCTTGTGTCTGGAGTAAATATTCAACATTATAAACATCGATCAAAGGATTAACCGATAACGCTTTGATTGATTAATTACTTTTATCTTACACAGTGGAATTGTCAAAAGGTAGTGTTTATGTATGTAGATTTACTAATCTATACTGAATACACTCTGTCGGTGTCGGTGTCTGCGTAAAACAACGTCCTTCTTTCAAAGGATTAACCCGGCAATACATTGATTGATTGCCCATTATTGGCTAACTAAATTACTGTTTTTAAAGAAAGGCGGACATTATGCAATTAGTTGCCAGGTGTGCTATCTTGGGTGACCAATGAGACTATACACCAATACCTGAAAAGATTGATCACTTTTTCAGTATATTAAACTGTTAAAAGACACATCATTTGGAACAGTTTTGTGGATATTGATGGATACATTCCTCGAACAAGGTAATGGCCTGATATTGTTCCTATAACTTTAATCTGTTTTAATTTTAATATTTGCATTTTGTTTTATTCATTTGTCGTAGCATTCAACAGAATCATTGTTTTCGCCGTGAAGTGTAATGAGACAGACAACATGCACTAGGTGTGTGCGAATTATGATTCACATTGGCAAACTATAAAATGTCTAGATATTACAGTTCTGTTATAAATTCACTATAAGTATCAGCAGATCGTCTGCTTTTTATTTAGTTTCAAAATGCATACAAGTGTGATAATAAACTAATTAGGATTATAAGACCAAATATAAAGACGCACATTGACTAGTATCTACATACTGGTGAGTGGACATTAACCATGGGAATGTAGCAAGAAATTTATCACAAGCAGTATTGTGACTTCGACCCCCACCTCGCTTCCGTGGAAGAAATCGTTATGTTATAAGTTGTGTCATGCAAAATCCGTTTGGTTATGATTCCAATACATATTTAATCAACGAGTAGAAAGTAGTCTTGATTTTCTAACTTGATGAAAACAAACTATAATCTCATTAATTCTAACAGATTTTTATTTTAAAAATGGCTGTATACCCTGTCGGGAACATCCGCCAGTCTGAGGATAAATGGTATTTAGGTTTGTTTTCACTGAGTTACAAAATCAAAACTACTTTCTACTGGTAGTAAAATATGTATTTTATTGATAGCCAATAGGATTTTGCATGACATAGCTGCAGATATCATAACAATTTCTCTCAAACCTGGCTGGCAGCGAGGTGGGTGTCAATATAATACTACTTACAATATTATTGTTACTTCGACCACAACCTCACTTCCGAGGAAGAAATCGTTATGTTACAAGTTGTGTCATAGAAAATCTTTATGGTCATCAATCATATGCATATTTTACTACAACTAGTAAGTAGTTTTGATTCTTTAACTTCCGTGAAGCTATTATCTGAACACAAGTAATGCACTCACAAACATAACCCATTTAGCACGAACCGCGGGGTCCTGTGGAAATCTGTGCATGGGGACACCATCGCCCGACCCCTAGGAGCAATTGACGACAAAGCAACGATTCGCATGTCGCCGTTGATGTCGAGAAATCATCAAATTGATGAGCGTGCTACACATTTTCTATACAACTAACTGAAAATCGTTCCTCATATGACGTCACTGCAGTGCTCTGGCGACAGAGTTACGTAACCTGTCTGTGGTTTCGTTGGCGGGCGAGAGGGAAGCAGGCGACTTTTTGGCCACTTTTAATCGCTCGGTATTAATTAACCACAAGTTTTTAAAGAATAAATTTGGTGTTCCGCATAAGACTAACCACAAATCTTTCATATGTAATGGTTAAAAGAGTAACAAAAAACAAAGTTTAGTGGTTCTTTAAACAACTTTTTTAATTTTAGGACAAAAATTCTGCAAAAACCTCACAGAGTGGGTATGATGTTTTGATTATGATCAGCGTTTCATTGAGTATGTTATGTTTGTTAGTTTTCGAGTTAGATTGCAATTCATCGGTCCGCTTTTGAGCCAAACGGACTGTAGGTGCTGCAATGTACTCTGCAGAGTTGTGTCCCTTAGGTGTGCAAGGCACATATGATCGTGGGTTTGAATCCTGGTTTATCGTGTGTACTTCTGGGTTATTTGTCAGTGTGATACCTATAATTGTGGGCGTCACCAAACGGGTTAAGTCTAAGACTCAATGTTGGTAAACATTTATCTTTGTGTCATTGATTTTCGGATGCTCAAGAATGTTTGTTTTTCTCTCAATTATTGCATGAACAGTTGTGAAACATTTCACTAACCTATTAAAGACATCTTTATTGTAAACACAAGCCATCATCTATGTATTCACAACAATTGTGTGTTGCAACCCACCTTGTGATGGCAAGCGTAAAGACTGCCTGCTGAAAGCACATACAAGTCTCAAAACGTAATCTGATGAAAAGGTGTGCCTATGTGATGACATATTTTTTTCATTCACTCCCTACAGCATCAAGGAGTCAGGCTCGCTGACTTGGTTGACACATGTCATCATATCCCAGTTGCGTAGATAAAGGCTCATGCTGTTGATCACTGGATTGTCTGGTCCAGACTCGATTATTTACAGACTGCCACAGTATGGCTGGAATATTGTGTAAAACTACTCACTCACTCATTCCCACCCTCACCTGCATACACTGACATTATTTGTATTTCATTTATTTGCAGTGAAAAAGTCAGGCGGATGTTCGCATGCTGCCCATTGAATGCCAGTTCCTCAACAAGACGGCGCTGTCGAACACTGCTGGCCAGCCTCCGCAGCCTGTCAAACACTTCGCTCTCAAGAGAAAACCCAAGTCGGCTACGCTTCGAGCTGAACTTCTTCAGAAGTGTAAGTACACCAAGTACAGCGAAGACGTGTCACCATCTTGATTCAGTATATCTGTTTTTCACAGTCATGGGTGCAATTAAGGCCATCATTGAAACATGAAAGACTACCATGAACATTATGTTGAATGCAGGATGTAATAATGGTTACATGCTTACTGTCCTTAGCATGTTTCTGGAAATTATTATTAGATTGTTTTTGTTGTAAATATTTTCAAATGCCAAAGTCATCCTGTGGCATGGGAATGCCAGCGTTCTTGATGCTGTGGTTAGGAAGAGATTGAAAAGTGGCCTTCAATATCTGATTGAATGTGAAGATCTGTAAGTCTAAAAGTTTAAGTGTCTGTTTTTCTGTTTTAGCATCAGAGGCAGCTGCCAACAAGAAGAACAATGTACCTAATTCTGTGCCCATCAAGATCAGGAGTTTTGCCAAGAAGATGGATGATTCAAGTAATTTATTATTATAAATGTCTTTGTCAGTTGAAGTGAAAGCTTTTTGGTTTATGCCTAATCTCTGTTAAAATCAGGGTCAGAATTTCTCTTCAGCCACCCGTGTCTATCATAAGAGGCAACAAACGAGAGTGGGGGTCAGTCTGTCACTTACTTGATTCATGTCATTGTGTCCCAGTTTCGTAGATTGATTCTCGTGATGTCAGTTACAGAGTTCTCTGCTTACAGATGACTGGCATAAAGCTTGATGTAGATGGAATATTGCTGAGTGCTGTCAAATTTGGAACTATAGGTTTCTTGTGTTTAGAGTACCGTAAAACTGAAGAGATCCTAAGTGACCGAAACTTATGACGTGATGCCCATTAACTAGGAATCTGAAAACCCTTGTCAGTGTTCAGTGTGGGTGAAATAGGTCTCTGCTTCCTCATCGATGTTTTGACAGGTGATAACATGGATCTGTTTGACAGTCCCATGTTCCTTGATGAATCTTAGGTTGAGATAACCCAACTCAGAGATGACAGTCAGATGCCTCAGCATTGTTTCACACTTAAGTAACTTAAGGTTACTAGTAGGGGTGCAATGATTGGGTATGATTCATTGGAAATCGAATCTGACACCTTACTTTCTATTTTCGATAACCATTATCACTATTTCGATTCGATATTTGAATACCTATTTAAATTATTTCCACAAAGCCAGAACGAAATTTTGACTCCAACTCGAGCAGTTTCGAGCGCTGAAATAAGGTGAAATGTAATTGGTTGACGCCAGGCTAATTATCTAATGAGAATTGTTGTTAGTAGACATCGCCAAGTTGACGATGGACTTCACGCTAAAATGCCGACCCTGAGAGTTAAATGAAATCTGATGTTTTTACTTGTATGAAGAATCGAATTGAAAATGATCGAATCGAGGGTCCAATATAAAAAAATCGAATCAAATCGAGGTCTGGGTAAATGTTGCAGTGCTTGTTCGAGCTACAAGATTGTTGTCTTGTTATTTTCCAGCTCCACTGAAAGGCTTACCAGGAAGGAGTCCGACTACTCCAGCGTTCCGGGCGGCAGGGGCAGGATTCGGGAGGATTAACAACACGCCTCTCAGTACTCCCCCTCTCAGCAGCAGGTCCAACTCCGCTCGGAGGGAGGGCAAGATAAAGGTACCGCCCATGTTGTAGATACAGTGTTTCTGATGGCCTTTGTTTGTGCTTGTAACAGGTCTAGTGATACCCAGATATCCGGAAGCCCCGGCTTCCAGTCAATTTGCAGAAGTAACAATCTCTTACGTTATAAAAGTGACTGTATATAACGAATATGTGCTTTCTGGACAGTAAATTTTACAAACCAACTGACTAAATCAACACAAAATTGACTTACTTATCCGCATGAAGTTTCGATCTTCTGATTTTGATTTTGCTTACTCTGCTGGGTAACTGAACTGTGTTTGTTGTCAGTTCTTGGACCTGGATCAAGTACCAGTTGGTTCCAAGGAAGCCAAGCGGAGAAAGAAGATGGCTGGTCAGTAAACATGAGTTAATGTTAGTGTGCAAAACAATCTCATGATGCAGTTCATTGTAAGGACGGGCGGTGGGGTAGTCTACTGGTTAAAGCGTTCGCTCGTCACGCTGAAGACCCGGGTTCGATTCCCCACATGGGTACAATGTGTGAAGTTCATTTCTGGTGTCCCCACCGTGATATTGCTGGAATATTGCTAAAAGTGGCATAAAACCAAACTCACAATCTCACTCATCATAAGGAAACCTGGGTTAAACAGGTCCCTTGTACTGCATTGCTTGTCTTCAGGGGTAACTGAAGTGAGGTGAATGATTTCAAGCTTTCCTTCCTCACACATAAATTTAACATGCTGTGAAATATAACCAAGATTCTGTTCAAAGCGACATTGGACAAACTCACTATTGTCATATGTAAGTGTATTTGATTATTGAATTTTGTTTGTTTCAGAAATTGAGGCTATTGAGCTGCAGAAGAAGGAGAAAGAGGCAGCAGCATCCTCAGCAGCATCGGCAACAACTACGACTGCAGTGACATCTTACACTCCCGACTATGCTGCAGGTCTTGTACCTCCAGCAACACCGGTACGTCTCAGTGTGTGTTTGTTGTCATCGAATTGTCTTCTGGATATTGACTGTGTTACAGTGTAAGAGTTATTTCAATCCATATGTTTGGTTGTGATCTGGTTGTGACTTCGAATTGGCTGTAGTACTTTTTACATGGCATAACTTAATGTAGAATATCATCTTCACTATGTCAGTCTAAATTACTTTTCTATAGCTCGCCTGGTGTAATTACCATTGTTATCTACAGAGTGTACTGTTAATAAACTGTTAAGAACCTTCCAGGGCTCAGATAAGGACCGTGATCGGGCGTATGTACGGATAAAAAAATATACACGATCACGGTAGGAAATAATTTAGAAAAACGAAAGCACATACACCACAGCAATGCTGTACGGTCTTGGAATCATTTACAGACGTATTTATCTGAAAGAGTGTTGTATTGTTTATTGACCTGTTTACACAAGAGTAGTAATGTTGTGGTGCATATATGAAGCGGCACCCAAGATTACTGATACTCCATTAAATTCCATTCAGTACAAAATGTACTCTTTAAGTTTATCCAGTACTCCTATATTGAAAAATAAGGGAGGCATGACTCCTGATGTTGAAAAATTATCTTGAGCCCTGCCATTGATGTAAAAATTCATCAAAACCATTGGTTAATCACATCACCTGTGATGTAATGAAAATTTTTAAAGTTTCTTGCTACCATGTTAAATCGACCAATGTTAAACAACATTTCAAACCTTCAATAAGTTTAAAACTAAACCCAACAGAGACATCCTGCCTGATCTTATTCCTTTTATGACACAGGAAAATCAAGTGTGAAAGGAGAACATTTAATGTTTTATGTTAGTTTGCTTGTGACAAGGGAGACAACTCATAGCACCTTGGGTTTGAGCAGATCAATTGTGATGAATATTAAGATGATGGTGTTGAAATTATATTGGGATTTGGGGCACAATCGAAAACAGTTTGTAGCACTACTATGTTCACAAGCCAATTATAAACTATACAGTTGCAATCCCAGTAAAACATTAGTAACAATTATTGTTCGATTTTACATCATTCCGCACATTTCCTAAAGTCAGAATAGCAATGTTATATGGATTGTCTGCAAGTGCAAGTAAATCTGTTGGACAGAGGGTCTGTATATAAGCTTATTCCAGTGACATAGTTACAATATTTCAGTATGTTTTTGTTTCACTATAAACATTTCAGTCACACTGTGATACGCATTGCTTATTTACACTTTGTGTATTCAGAAAATGCCCACCCCAGCTGTTGGAACCAGCACATCAACACTGCCCACCCCACCCCAGCCTATGTTCCCACAGCAAGCAGTAGACTCCCAACACAGCCTGCTGCTGTCACCACGGCTGCCACAGGTAACAAGACATACCGTAACCTATAGCAACCAGAACAATATTTGTCAGTATTGTTGAGTGTTTAGGTGAAACAAGGATATAGTAGTGAAGGAGGTGAGGTGAGGTGAAATTGGGTTTAACGTCGTGCTTGAGAATATTTTGTTCGACGTGCATGCGTGTGTATGTGTATGTGCGGCTGCTTGTACTAGCCCAGACTTAAGCTGGTTTTATAGTGCTAGCCCACTGAGATACCATGCCGCAGTGAAGCATGAATACCCCACTGAGACACATTATACTGACTCCGAGCTGACCAGTCCTTGTACCCATTAATGCCGAGCGCCAGGCAGGGACCAACAAGTACCATATTTTAACGTCTTTTGGTATGACGCGGTCGGGGATCGAACCCACAACCTTCCGCTCTCCAGGTGGACGCTCTAACCACTACACCACGGAGGCGGTCCGGTGAAGGAAAAACTTACCCTCACTACTATGTCTTCCTAGTTTAACCCAGGTGGAGATAGATCCACAGCTATCTACTAGCTGCAGCTGCAGCCGCCATCTTTGTCGACACTGTTTGATTTAAACTTCACTGATTGAAGCTCGATTGTTAAAGTGTTGGCTCGTCTGACGAAGGGCCGGCTTCTACTCCCCACACGGGACAATGTGAAGCCCATTTCTGGTGTCCCTCGGTGATGTTGCTGGAATATTTAAAGCGAAAACCAAACTCAGTCAGTCAGTCTTATCTGATTGGCTGTGAAAGACCGGTGGGGTAGCCTAATGGTTAAAGCGTCTGCTTCGTCACATGAAGACCGGGTTCTACTCCCCATATTGTGTGAAGCCCAAGCCCATTTCTGGTGTCTCCCGCTGTGATATTGCTGGAATATTGCTAAAAGCGGCGTCAAACTAAACTCACTGTGAGAAAGAGGACCTAGCAAAGGGAGGTAATACAATTATTGGGCCGAGTTGAAGATGGAGGTTATCAAGGATGTCTACTAATCTGGAAAGGATGGTCATACTCTGTGACATGGTTGACCACAGGTCATTGCACACCAGCATCCATTGCAATTCATGACAAACTGATATGTCTGGGTGAGTGAATCACTTAGTTACAGTCAGCTCTGATGTATCTGTAGTTGGAATTTTGAATACCTAGAAGACATTGAAAAGTCATTGCCATTGTCTTATGATGATAATTGTGTAACATTTAACTGATGCATGTTATTTGAAAATAAATATGTCCAAAATGTGTATGAACCTAAGTTGGGTGATGTTTTGTGGACTTATCAGTATGCAACTAATACAACAGCCCACCAAAGTAAATACCTGTCTGATAATGAAGTCAATATTTTATATGTTGGTGTGGGTGTGTAATAATATGGCCAAATAAGAAAAAATGTTGTGGTTCCAATTACACCTCTTTGAAATTTAGGGTAGGTAGGTACGATTTTTTAATTTTTTTTACATTTTTTTAGAAGTAAAGTACAAGCTTATAACACATTTATCAGTGTGTAATTACTTATTCAATCAATCTTACGGCCATCATGTCGACTTTCTCTATCAGAGTGACCAGTGTCCATCGGTAACGGGGAAAAACAATGGTATCTGAAAGCTTATTTTATTCATACCGCCTAAGAAAGATCAGCACCAGAATTCAAGGGTAATCAGTAATCGGAACCACAACATTTTCTTTTTTAGGCCTATGTCAATTTTATATAGCTGCTCAGTCAGAACTATCATCAGTCAGAACTGCAATTTAGTCCCTCATTCAGAGTTGCATCCCTGTTTCACGTGGTCCAGGATCTTGTGATTGTGAGTGCGGCGGTGTTAGTCACTCATTTTCCATGGTGGAGATTCTTGGTTTGCCAGCACTATGCTTCTAGAAAACCTATAACACCTGCATCAAAACTCCTTGTCAGACACAAGTGCAAGGCAACCATTTTGAAGATAAGATTGGAATGATATTGTAAATTGTGACTACATTAAGAGTTGACATGTTAATTTGCTCCCTGTGTATTTCAGCATCGGTCACCCTGTCAGCCTCGACACAGCAGGCCAGACAAAACCTTCAGCAACAACTGCAGCAACAGCTTGGCCAGTCACAGATCAGGACACAGATGATCGTCACCCAGCAACCAGGCAGCCAATCACAGACAGTGATACTGCAGCCTCAAACAACCCTGCAGCAGGTAGTCACACAGCAACAAACAGCTGTGCTGGCAACAACTCCACTACAGCAGCCGCAACAGCAGCAGCAACAACAGCAACCTGCTCTACTCCAGCAGTCTGTACAGGTGACAACAACGCCGCAAGCACAGACAGCTGTCGCAGCACCAGCCAAGAAAGGCCTTTCACTCACAGTGAGTCCAGTTCAATGTGGAAATTTGAAATGACATATATATCAGTGTAAACCTTTTCTTTCTTTCTATGATGTACATGACTACAGCAGAATGAAGTTCAAATATAAACGATGCTGAGAATATGTATAGGAGAAACCATGACTACGAGGGTTTACTAGAGATTATGAACCCTGAGAGGAGGGAACATGTTCCCGACTCTCAGGGTTCACCATCTCTTGTAAACCCGAGTAGGAGTGGTTTCTCCGACTTATCAACCGTTTTTGCGTAAAATATCTTTTAAAATAATATATAACGATCGACATCAATACGCCCCTAGCAGAAAAATATTGATGGGACAGCCCACAAATGATGGAACAGTGTCAACTGGGATGCGACTGGCAGCCAACACCTTGCCTAGCATGCGCAATGCACGTGCTACCTGGTGTCCTGCATGTGTGCTGCATGGTTCATACTGACAAACAATCTCATTCTTCACAGCGATCCTTCGTAGCTTAGTGGATAAAACTGCCAAGCTAGAGAGCAAAGGGTTGCAGGTTCGAAACCAGTTATCGCCACTATATGTTGGAAGTTTTCAATAATGTCATATTTTACGATCAGTGATAGCAAGACAAAGTTGTATCAATCATGAATAATATCCTAGGTTTAGAAATGATCAGTGCAGAGGTCTGGGAACCCACTTAACTATTCACATCCCAGGGATTACAATTTACATCCCGGGGATTTATAATACACATCTCTGATTATATAGTCTAACCATATGATACGATATTGAAAAGACTGTCTGAGATGACCTGTTATACGTGAGGTAGGGTGCTATAGGTAAAACCTATGATGTTGCTGGAATATGGCTTAAATTTGTGGGTATTTTTTTTCAGAGAGAACAAATGCTTGAAGCACAGGAGATGTTTAAGACATCGAACAAAGTCACTCGGCCAGAGAAGGCCCTCATCCTTGGTTTTATGGCAGGGTCAAGAGGTGGGCATGTTTGTTTGACTTAAAAAAAGGACACTAGGTATTCAGAAAGTTGTCCTCTTTATTCTGAATCACTTTATCATTGCTAAGTTCCTGATGCACACAATGATGATTCATTGCATTCATTTTACATTGAGTTGAATGACACCACGCTTTCACCTCCTGCTCTACCACTCACTCCACCACTCATTCAAACTCGCACTCTACCACCTCACCGAACCTCCCAGTCATCCAGCATCCTGTCTCAACCTTGTTTTAATCAAACTCCAACTCTTTTAAAACCTCACTCTACCAGTTGTCTCTCTCGAGTGCTTGTTTCCCTTAACCACTCAACCACTCACTCAACCATTCCTTCACCTTCAACATCCACCAACTCAGCCACTCATATCCCTCAATCACTCCCTCAACCACTCACTCAACCATTCACCTAACTGCCTCACTCAATAACTCACTTCACCACTAACTCAACCACTCAACCAACAACTCACTCAACCATTCACCTAACTGCCGCACTCAATAAGTCACCTCACCACTAACTCAACCACTCAACCAACAACTCACTCAACCATTCACCTAACTGCCTCACTCAATAACTCACCTCACCGCCACTCAATAACTCACGTGACCACTAACTCATCCACTCACTCCACCGAGGTACTAAATCACTCATTTCCTCACCTTCCACATCCACTCACACAATTTGGACCAGAAGCTATTGTCACAGAATGCATTCTCTCACCCAAGCTTTTTTCTTCCACAGACAACCCCTGCCCACAGCAGGGCGACATCCTCAACATCCGACTCAGTGAAACAGAGGAGACTGTACAACAGACTGACGGTGTCCAGAGGAAGATGATAGCGGACACCTACTTCCAAATGAACTATTCCACTGGAGAGTGGAAGCGCTTTAAGAAATTCCGGGAGTTGGGAGCCTCCTAGTACACAACCAACCCATTGTTAAATGGGTGTGCGTGACTTGGTGGGGAATACATGTGATAGCTTGGATCAAACGGGGAATACATGTGATAGTTCTCGAGCCTGTTCACTGAAGGAATCAACACTAGCAATGTCGGTCTTGAGGAACTTATCCTGGATAGTCAGTCACATTTCTCAGGGTCTGTATAAGTTTCCGAGCCTGTTCACTGCTCAGATTCAACACTAGCATTTCAGGCATGTTCAGGGTTGGAGCTTGTTCAGTAGGAACTTATCCTGGATAGTCTGTTTACATTTCAGGCATGTTCAGGATACATGTCTGTATAAGTTTGGAGCTTGTTCGAGTGGGAGCTCTTGCTCAGATTAGGAACTTATCCTGGATAGTCTGTTCCCATTTCAGGCATGTTCAACACTGTTTAGGATAGGAACTTGTTCAAGATAGAAGATTTGGACCTTGTCTGAAATAAAGTTAGCTGAAGAGCCAGTTTGGGTGGGAGCCTAGCCATCTATTTTATAGTTGAAACCTTTTCCAGTTGAAGGCTTGTACATATGGATAGCCTCTGATACTGTGACCAATCTCTGAGCTGGTCACTGCTGGAACTAGGATACTGGGATTGAGAGCAGGTGCTTGGAGAATGGGGGCCTGGATGAATGACCAAAGTTTATATTTTATCATGCAAAGTCTAAATGCTTGCAACCTGCCTTTGTGTATGTATTTTTCACATCATGAGAACATATACATGTATGTTTACCATCCATCATCGATTCTATGGGCCATACACAAGCTGTGCTACTCAACCTGATGGCCAGAGGACTGATAAATGGGAAAGACCTAACGTTTAATCTCAATGCCTGTCAACATGCAGTGTGATGTTAGAAAATCTCAAGCTGTCAGCCAACGTCATCATCACTTAAAGCCACCAAGCTGTAGTATTGTGTATGTTTGCAACTGCATGTATAAATAGTGTTCCCGATCTTGGACACTTACTACTTGTCATTCAAAATGGCTATTCAAATTTTTCCAAATTTTTAAAGGAATACAAGGATATCTCATAAAACTCACTAAATTCATGAACATATCCCATTTCCACGTAACTCCAACTTACTGAGAGGGAGACTAATGATTATACTTATTGTTTGACTGTTGATTTTGTGGTAATGATGTTAAATTATGTATGGAAGAATTGTCATGTTAAGTTATATCATCCCAATCTCTACAGTATGGACATACTTGCTGCATTAGTGTTAGAAGCTGCCGACTTCTCTCATGTAGTTCCTGGTCCCTCTGTGGACTGTTAAACATAAAACACTCCCCTGCATCAGGATGGCCCTGTGGTCTGAAGAACTCAAGTACACGTTGAGAGTTTTACATAATGGTGCCATGAATGGTATCATCAAAGGAAAGAAACCCAGATTCAGCCTGATTATCATCCTTGTTTGTTAGAACCACACCCAAGCTAGTGGATGCCACCAAGTGGTTGATAACTAAGCCAAGCAGCACTCCAGGCTTTCCTCCTACAGCTTGCCCTGATTTAACTGAAATACCGTTCCAGGTGGGATTAAACCAAACTCACTCACTCACTGTTGGTTTGTCAGTGCCCTAACCGTCATATTGGGTGTCTCCTAAGTGGGAGGTAGGTAGCCTAGTGGTTAAAGCATTCGCTCGTCACGCCGAAGACCCGGGTTTGGTTCCCAGATGGGTACAACTTGTGAAGCCCATTTCTGGTGTCCCCAGCCATGATGTTGCTGAAATATTGCTACAAGCGTAGTCCAAACTCATTGTGTAGTATGTCTCCTGAGTGGAAAATGTCTTTTGGCATAAGTCTCATGGGCAGAAACACACAGATATACCAGAAATACAGTTTGAAGCACGGTGATTCGCTGTACACAATCATTCTCAAAATTGTTTTTTCCATCATGGGCAGGCTGAAATGGTCGGAATACAATTATGGTTTGGCTTTTTGGTGTCAGGATGTTTAGATTCACATGCTAGATTTGTATATTATTTCTTGTGTACCTTGCCAACCAACATGTGTTGTGATATGTCTACTATCTCATGGCTAATGTAGTGTCAACCTTGTGTGAAATATTCTAGGGGAATCTATCTGAGAAAGATGTTATACTGAAAGCAGCCGACCAGTTTTCGGGAATCACAACATGTTTGTAAATGACATTCAACATACGCTATTCACACTTTGCTAAGGATCAAATGGATTCAACAGAAAACTATTATGTGGGG
Source organism: Haliotis rubra (assembly GCF_003918875.1). Lineage (NCBI taxonomy): Eukaryota > Metazoa > Mollusca > Gastropoda > Lepetellida > Haliotidae > Haliotis > Haliotis rubra. Next base: position 390,957 of record NW_025767305.1, on the reverse strand, counting down.
TCAAATTTGGTTTAAATGCCTAAGTGTATTGTAAGCATGGATCCTAGGTTTCAGTATGTCATTGCATCTTGTGCAACCCATACCTGCTATTGACATGTGTTGTGTACTTGTCACTCGTTCCATGATTTGCAAAATGGTTGATTGGTGCCATGAAAACCATTTTTATGGTTACTCGTATATCAAGTGCATAGGGTTAGATTAAACTGGTTGTTTGCCTGAAGAGGGGTTACCATATTATTATTTATCCAGTTTTAAATGGATTCAATTTCAAATTATGAGTGTGTTGTGATTTTTTGTGATCCTTTGCAAACTGTGAGTAGTATATCTGTTAGTTCACTTACACACCGACCTTCTAAGAATCTACTGACCGTGAGCCTCTTCTAGAAGACAGTTTGGTGCTCTTCAGCTACTACTAAGTAATTCTTAGGAACCAAATCGGTTTTAAGAAAGTAAAACAGGATATTTTGATGAGGTACATTCGAGGCTGTTGCACAAACAGCCAGGGGTACATGACATTTCTAGCACAGGGTTTGAGTGATTTGTTTTGGTATCTGAGATTTGTTACCTTGCAGAATTGTTGGACCATGGTTATGAACACCCGGTGTTGTTGAACCAGCATGTACGGACATACTGACCTGGTGTCTGTATGTGTCGCATGTTCAAGTGGAATCTACCTATTAAGCATGTTGTTTCCATATGTGCAATTACCGACATGATACTGTATGTTTGGTATCTACATGAATGTTGTTATGGTGATGACCTGTCATTTGATGCCATACGTCTGCATCAAACTGTGTTTTGTTTATACAATAAACCAATTATGAAGAACGTGTCGTCTGCTCTTTGGGTTCAAATCCTAGATTTTCAACCTGAGATGAGGTGAGGTGACGGTCCATCTGGGTGAAAAGAAATCCAGTGGGTTTAACGTCGTGCTTGAGGTGAATATTTCGCTCATATGACGACGCTTGAGAATGTGCTCATATGACGTGCATGCGTGCTGCTTGTACTAGCCCAGACTTAAGCTGGTTTTATAGTGCTAGCTCATTGACATACTTTTCACCCTGATGTTTTTAGGTAGAACCGTGCAATGGGCATAATGCCGTGACAAGCGGCGTCAAACCAGACAATCATGGGGTGTTGACACGGGTGAAGCCTCTGGTCGTGGGCTGCAAAATGGGGTAACCTCAAAACGAAACGTTTTGGATATTGACTCTTGAGTGGTAGGAACCTGAGGTCATGGCGTGACAGCGTGAATGAGGAGTCAGACTCATTACAGCGATATTGAGAGGTAACCTAGTGGTTAAAGCGTCCGCTCGTCACGCCGAAGACATGGGTTCGATTCCCCACATGGGTACAGTGTGTAAAGCCATTTCTGGTGTCCCCGTCGTAATATAGCTAAAAGCCGCGTAAAACTAAACTCACTCACTCCCTCACTACAGCGGTAGTGCAAGCCTTCATCATTGCTGCTATATACGGACTTGCATTTTTCTGTGAGTTTGCTGAAAATTAAATGATATTTGTCAAATTCCATTGTGTTTGTTCATCGCCTGACAGAGTCAGTACCTTGGGTTGTTAGTACCATAGCCGTTCTTGTAGTGTTCAGTGTTTGGTGTGGTGGTTTTATCAACAGTAGTTAACGAAGGCCCTATCCAGGCAGTTGAAATAGAATCGTCCCCATGCGACAAGACATTCATGTGGTAATCAACGTAACTATCTCCAACATCTCTGTTGAGCGGGGCGGATGGGTAATCCAGTTGTTAAAGCGTCCGCTTGTCACGCCAACAACCCGGGTTCGAATCCCCCCCACATGAGTACAATGTGTGAAGCCCATTTCTGGTGCCCCCCACCGTGATATTGCTGAAATGTTGCTCAAAGCGGCATAAAACCATACTCACTCTGCTGAGCGTAATATTGGCAAGCATTGTACCAGTACAAGCACCAGTATCTAAAGCAATGGTTTAAATCCTTTTATGGTATCATTCAGTCTCAGTTAGGTGACACTACTTTAGTTGCTGGTGTTTTGAACACTTCTAAATACTCTTATTACATCAAAATGTTCGAGAAGTTTAGACATGACTGTAAGTACGAGGCATTTGTGTATACGCATTGACTTGGTCTCGTTGCGATGGCTGAATGAGTTTGGTTTTAACCAGCAATATCACGGCGGGGGACACCAGAAATGGGCTTCACACATTGTAACCATGTGAGGAATCGAACCGGGTTTTCGGCGTGACGGGCTAACACTTTAACCACTAGGCTACCCCGCCGCCCCTCGCAATGGCTGAAAGAATGCAAACGTTTAATTCTCTCTCATTGAATCTTGTGGGTTTCAGCAAAGTCATGTACGTCGAGGATTCACGTCTCTCCGGGCTTTCTTCCCACACGAATATCAGGCAGTGATGAACCTTGTACGCCGTTCAAAGAGGCGGTCTACCAAACTCACTCGCTCCCTCTTGTTTTTGATGCATGCTCGGGACGCGGCACGCCCAGTTGGCAACTATTAGCATACGTTAGCGTTTTTGGTTTGTTATGCAATTTGGAATTTCGTAAAACTGCCATGGTAACTATCAGGAACACAATGTGATCGCTGGAATGCTTGTTGATTATGTAGTGACTCACCAAGACTGCATCGCAGTAACCTGTTTGTGTTGACCATTTGTTTGCTGCTAAATATCACAGAAGGGCACGAGTTATTCAAAGACGCACAACATGCACCTGTGGCGAAACAACTTGAAACAGCAGAGCAAGAATGCATTTCCATTACATGCTGTGCATGTTGGAAGAAGGAGTTCGGTAATGGAAGTGAAATCTGAGACCAGACTAGACGCCTCTATGTGGAGAATGTTTCTTTCTTTATCGTATTCGCTGTGCGGTTTGTTGTTTAACGCCGCACTCGGCAATATTCCAGCTGTATGCGCAAGGACTCTCCGAGATCGACATTACTTAACTTCATCTGATTCGTGACCTGAGCACAGGACCACACACCACCTCCACTACAGAGTTACGACAGATCGTAACGTTACGAACCTTTTGTGGATCGTAAAGGATTCGTAAAGTTACGACCAGTCGTAACTCTATACCTGATCATAAGGCTTACGAATAGCATAGTGCCACGAACGCTTTGTGGATCAGCTGTATGAATAATCGAGACCCTGACAACCCAGTGACTGACATGATGAGCATCGATTTACGCAGATGAGATACGATGACATGTATCAGCCAAGTCAGCGAGCCTGACTATTCGATCCCGTACGTCTCCTTTTACAAACATAGACCACTGGGGCCCGATCCACAAAGCGTTCGTGGCACTATGCTATTCGTAAGCCTGATGATAAGGTATAGAGTTACGACTGGTCGTAACTTTATGAATCCTTTACGATCCACAAAAGGTTCGTAACGTTACGATCTGTCGTAACTCTGTAGTGGAGGTGGTGTGTGGTCCTGTGCTCAGGTCACGAATCAGATGAAGTTAAGTAATGTCGATCTCGGAGAGTCCTTGGATGGGTGGACAGCCTCCGTGGTGTAGTGGTTAGAGCGTCCGCCCGGAGAGCGGAAGGTCGCGGGTTCGATCCCCGACCGCGTCATACCAAAAGACGTTAGAATATGGTACTTGTTGGTTCTTGCCTGGCGCTCGGCATTAATGGGTACAACAAGGACTGGTCGGCGGCTCGGAGTCAGTATATTGTGTCTGAGTGGGGTATTCATGCTTCACTGTGGCATGGTATCTCAGTGGGCTAGCACTATAAAACCAGCACGACGTTAAACCCAATTTCACCTCACCTAAGCCTTGGATGGGTGACCGTGTTTGGTAGCTTGACTCCTAAGTGTTTATAGGGCTTCAGTCCTTCCCCACAACGAAGCAGGATAATAATCAGATTCTGATTACAGCGTCCAGTTAGCAACCAGTCAGATGGACACTAGGCGCAAAATGATTGAATTATTATTAGCTAATCAGTTATGAATGTCGTAGCGCTACGAACGTGTTGTGGATCGGGACCCATCTCTTTAAGGGTACATTAGCTGTAGAGAGTTGGCATGCCTCTTTGATCGGGTTTTATTATTTTGGGTTAGCACCAAACCCGTTTTCAAGGGTTTGGTAAGTGTGGAACGATGCTTGGACTTGCTCCACCTTTTATTTGGCCTTTCTCCTACTTAAAGTCGACGTGTAGATATATTTAAATACAGCTGAATCTGTTACATAAGATGCCTCCCACTCTCCGGTCTCATTGCCTGGTCTAAGTCAAAGAATTTAATTTGTAAACTAGTGTCTCTCAGTCAAGTCGTTAAAGTTGTCAAAGAGTTGGGTGCACGAAACTTCTGGCCGTTGGTTCGAACTGCTTATGACTCGAGTTGTATAATTCACGAGATAACTGTTGGAACTGTAGGTTTACCAATGCATATAATAGTTTTATATCGTGAAAGGTTTCAACAGTCAACTTAATCCTGTCATTTTGGTTTGTTCTCCTACAAGATGACAAGCAGGGAGAGAACTCCGGGGGCGGTGGGGTAGCCTAATGGTTAAAGCGTTGGCTCGTCACGCCGAAGACCCGGGTTCGAATCCCCACATGGGCACAATGTGTGAAGCCCATTTCTGGTGTCCCCCGCCGTGATATTGCTGGAATATTGCTAGAAGCGGCGTAAAACCAAACTCAGTCAGTCAGTCAGTCAGTCAAAGGAGCGAGTCGGGTTTTATGCAGCTGTTATAGTCTGTTTGCAGTGAAAACGTACCGATGAGTTTCACTTTAAACGAAAAAGTAAATCACATAAAGTGAAATTGAGATTGCGAATCCTCATAATTTTACCTTGCCAATTGAACATTTCAATTTCAGAATTTTATTCAACTTAGGATAAAAGTTGTTTTTCCAAACGATCATAGTTTCAAATCGCTATTATTGGTTTGCATTACAAGGGGTATGCACATTAAATGAAACACCAAGAACAAGTTGAGTTGGTTTCTACGGAAGTCAACGTTAACGCTCATCACGCACCGCACATGCATTTGCTTCACTGTTCCAACTACAGCGCTTACCCCCTTGTAATTCAAACCAAATATTGCGATTTGAAACTATGATCGTGTGATTTGGATTAACCAATAGCAACGTTAGTGTGAGTGAGTTACTTCAGCTCCACTAGTGTTTTCTTTTTACACGATTTACAATGGAAAGTTTGTTTTTTAATTCTTTTTACGGTTAATGACTTTTGTAAATTAATGATACAACAGTAGCCAATAATTGACTGACATTCTTGTGTTATTGTATCCCACTGTCAAGAACCTCGACAAATACCTAACATGAAACTTCAAACAAAACGTCAAAACTTTCACAGTGCATACAGGACCTGTCGAAATCTAAATTTATTATGTCCACAAATGCATGAGGATTTTGCTGCCATGTCAACATCGCTGTTGTACGGACAACCGTGCGTCAAACATGTAGGGTTGACATTCAGCCTGTCATCCCGCATGTCCGGGGCAGCTTCCTGTAGAGGTCGTGTGTCCAGCCTCTGCCGCTGTCATACAATTATGATGATGTTATATTAAACTAAACCTATCATTCTGTATACAAGAGAACGTGCGTCTTCGTACCTTGTTGAAGTCGACGTCTGAATATCACAGAAAAAGCTGACGTTTATTTTTTGTTGGAGACGCGGCTGTGAAAAACATCCTAAAGCCTTTGTATTTCTGTGTTATCTTTGTCAAGTGAAAAATATAAATATCTTCGTACAATGTTTACGATTACGATGTCAGAGAACCATTCTCAATGTTTTTAATTGAATAAAAGTACCCTTTTGTTACGTTGTCTTTTGCATTTTTATCTTCTTAAAGTTTGGAATTTGAAATGCTTTTGTTTGGTAAGAGGCTTTCTGGGTCATAGGATGTGTTTCAGGATTTGATATAATTAAATACTAATAGACTTTTAATAAGAGTTCTGTATGTGAAGCAAATCTTAAATCTAAATCAACACGCCTCATACGAAACTCATTCATTAATTCACCCATATCACGCAGTACCAACCTATTCACCAAGCCACCAAACCAACAATTCTCCAATCCACTCACTCACTCACTCTGAGAAAGATCACTTCGCTTCTCTATATAGTCAACTCTGTTCTCGATGAATAATGCGTTGTTGATGAGACTTGGTATAAAGGTCATACCTCGGATGTGGTTGTCTATGTGAGAGATGCTATCTGTTATCCGCCCGCAGTATGACATTGCAATCACAGCTATACAAATATGTAAGCTGAAGGGAACCTTTGTAAATACGAGCGCTTCTACAATCAGAATATTTTAGTAAATAGTCATGTCACTGGCTGCACGTACGACTGGCGTTAATAACGGACATGACACTGCAGCCACGAGGTATTAAGGTTGTATAGGGTGTATTCATCATGGGTGACATTTAGACACAACTGTATGCAGTCATTGTAACTGATGTGCCCTTGCTGGGCCAGGAACCGTTGCATTGTGCAGAATACGACATGGACAAAGTCACTTCAATATAGGCGTTTTAATTTAGGATATTTTCATGAGAATCCGTTGCGATGCATAAAATAGTATGTGCGTGCACTTTTCAAAAGTGCAGAGTACCATACCAACTCGTCTCGGGTTATCGCTTTCTAATTTCGTGTTATCGCTTTCTCGTCTCGTGTTATCGCTTTCTCGTCTCGTGTTGTTGCTTTCTCTTCTCGCGTTCTCGCTTTTTCGTCCGGTGTTATCGCTTTCTCGTCTTGCGTTATCGCTTTCTAGTCTCGTGTTATCGCTTTCTCGTCTCGCGTTATCGCTTTCTAGTCTTGTGTTGTCGCTTTCTCGTCTTCTGCCTTCGCTTTCTCGTCTCGTGTTATCGCTTTCTCGTCTCGTGTTATTGCCTTCTCGTCTGGTGTTATCGCTTTCCCGTCTCGTGTTATCGCTCTCCCGTCTCGTGTTATCGCTTTCCCGTCTCGTGTAATCGCTTTCCCGTCTCGTGTTATCGCTTTCTCGTCTGGTGTTATCGCTTTTCCGTCTGGTGTTATCGCTTTCCCGTCTCGTGTTATCGCTTTCCCGTCTCGTGTTATCGCTCTCTCTTTCGAATTTTTTAAGGCGGGAAAGCAATGGCCTTATCAGCCACCATACAACTCTCATGCATCTGGCGTGAGTGAGTGACTGATGTTTTACGCCGCTTTTAGTAATATTCCAGCAATATCACGTCGGGGGACACCAGATATGGGCTTCACACACTGTACCCATGTGGGGAATCGAACCCGGATCTTCGACGTGACGAGCGAACGCTTTAACCACTGGGCTACCCCATCGCCCCTGCACTTGACGTGAGACGCTTTTATCACTCATATCACGCTCTCGCGAACAAAACTAAGAAATCGAAATGGGTTCAGATGAAAATACAAACACAAATCCCTTAAAAATCATACAAATAGGTCTCGTTTTCATCGTCTTATGACCCGTGAAGGTCCGGGTTAGAATATTGATCTTCAGTAACCCGTGATTGTCGTAAGAGGCGACTAAAGGGATCGGATGGTCAGGCTCGCTGACTTGATTTACACATATCATTGTATCCCAGTTGCGTAGATCGATGCTCATGCTGTTGATAACTGGATTGCCTGGTCCAGATTCGATTATTTACAGACCGCTACCATATAGCTGGAATATTGCTGAGTGCGGCGTAAAACTAAACTCACTCCCTCACTCCCTCATCTATCCATCTATGCATGCATAAATCATACCCTCATTGTGGTCTAGTAGATGGAAAGACTGAGCGGAGAGGTAGTTCCATTCGTGGCATGGAGAAGTTATACCAAAATATAAGATGGTACTTATTGTTGACCTGCCTGGCGATTGGTCGATCAGGTAATAGTTTCATGTGTCTGAGAAGGGTACACATGTTAAAACTGCGGCATGCCATCTCAGTTGGCTTGCACTATAAACCTGTTATAGTCCGGACTATTAAAGTAATTAAAATATCCAACATCAAAAGGCTTCATATGACTGAATTTTTTGTCAATTTTAAGTTTAAACGTTTTCGTGTTTACGCTTGTGAAACAAGGTCTGTGTACTCCTTAGACTGAGTGTAGTTTCAAAATTCAATTTACTCTTTCGCCTTAACATCCGACAACCAAGCACAGTTCCTTGTCGGTGTTTATATGGGATTTCAAGCAGGCAGGAAGCGCCAGTTACTGCTGATAAAGAAGCTCTTTGAATAAGCGTTGCGAAGTTTGGGGTTCTGCTTAAGATAATTTACATACATGTATCTAATTTGACAATGTGCCTTTATTACACATACTTGATAGAAGGATTTCATTTATTAAATAAGCAATCTAGTGTCAAAATACGCAGTGGTCACCATCATCATCATCATCATCATCATCATCATCATCACCATCATCATCAACGTCGTCGTCAACGACAGCGTCCTTAAAATCTGAATCTCCTTCTCTCGAAAACCTCCTTTTTGTACCGCTTCGCTAAAAGATCAAAGCGTCCTCGTACTTTAACGTTAACTGTAGGCAAAAATACTTTATCACACTATACATGGGGATAGAGGGAACTGTATTTCATAATGAAGTGAGAACAAATGTCCCGTACCCCTATATTCTGGTACTGAGTGAGGTGAGGTGAAATGGGGTGTAACGTCGTACTTAAGACTATTTCGCTCATATGACGCCGTGCATGTGCGTGTATGTGTGGCTGCTTGTTCTAGCCCAGACTGGTTTTAAAGTGCTCGCTCACTGAGATACTATGCCGCAGTGAAACATGAATACCCCACTCAGACACATTATACTGACTCCGAGCCGACCAGTCCTTGTTGTACCCATTAATGCGGAGCGCCAGGCAGGGACCAACAAGTACCATATTTAAACGTCTTTTGGAATCGAACCCGCGACCTTCCGCTCTCCGGGCGGACGCTTTAACCACTACACCACGGAGGCGGTCTTATTCTGGTATTGAATGATACGAAGGTAGAAAATAATACCCCTAATAACTAAGGATGACAGACCATGATCAGCATATATTTAGGAGATAAACCTACTGTGTGGGAAAATCAGAGGTATATAACGAAATTATAATAGCTCTAAATTTCATTTAAAACCGAACGCGTAGCGTGAGGTTTTAAATGAACAATTTAGAGCCATTATAATTTCGTTATATACCTCTGATTTTCCCACACAGTAGGTTTATCTCCATTCTACCATGACAATTTTATGAACAATTTCAGGTGGAGCTCTTTCTTTGGTTACGAGTCAATACGTGAAGCGGCCTCGCATTCCAATCTCAAGTGGTATCGCCCGAAACGGGGTGTTTGGTGGCAAAACCGTCAATGACTAACAAACTCCAGATTCAGTAATAACAAATCACGTTTTGTTTTTTTCAATGCATCAATCACCAATCATTAACTGATAAGTTGGAAAACATATATCAAATAAGTTTCAAAAGCTTGGTTCACATTTGAAAATTCCACCGTAGACCCTTTCCCCACCAGAATAGTGGCAGCAACCTCATGGCCTTGACCTTTTCTCGAAGTCATTGTTTACATTTGGAAAGATGCGACAGGAGAGCCACTGACAGTTTGCGCAAGGTTAACCTGATTGTATGACTGAGATAGTCTTTGATATCTAATTACTGGTACTGGTACAAAATTTAAGAGTAGGGGGCGCTTTTGCTGTAACGAGAAGTCCGTGTTGTACCGAATTTAGATACTGTTGAATTTTGCGCCCTGTCAACTTGACGATTTCACGCACCTCTACGTCTGCGTGCAACAGCTGTGGTGACTCTTACACACCTCATGTGTGTACTTTGTGCTCAAATTCGATTCTACGGATATTATTTTCTACATTTTGGAAAAGTGTTTTGTGACCTAGTGGCTTCAAAGTGTAGTGAATTCAAATTGAATCGGATTCGCTGGCATGTTCGCGAGTCTGCTGACAAAGAGCCAGATTTGTGGTGATATTTCCGAAAGGATGGATCAGGACACGAGGTGTACCTCTGGCATAAACACGGTAAGGTAATTAATTATACTTTAATAGACTACTTTAGATCAAGCAGTGTAATGGATAAGAGGGATCATGACTAAGCTTAAATAACTTTTTCAACGATATTATACATTTAGAAAAAAATATGTTGGGCTAAACAGAACGGTTTGCAGATTCTGTAGATCTAATTGTGTTTTACTACCGCTAAATTTGAAACAGTACAAATTTCAAAATATCATTTTGTTTGAATTGATAACCCAACTGTTTATTTATGTGGACGGAAGGCATTAGAATCTAAAATTTCTTCGGCGTTCGATGTTAATGCATCCTCCGTTACCGGATCAAGATCGAGTGGCGATATCGTTGACGAAAGCTGATGATAGATTATAAGTTGTATCTACGTTACTACTACTTCCTACCACCCCTTGCTCTCCATCACCCCGCCTATATGCACGCACGCGCACACACGCAAAATCGGATTCGCGACAATTTTATACTTTATGGTAAGTAACTGTTGGTCTACGTCATCGTAGTCGTGATCATCATCATCATCATCATCATCATCATCATCATCATCATTGCCATCATCATCACCAACACCATCGTTGTCATTGTGTCATCGTCGCGGTCATTATTATGTTACTTTTAGCTGACGGACGTAAACGGTAACTTCACTACTTCAAGTGGGGTGGTGGGGTAGCATAGTGGTTAAAGCGTTCGCTCGTCACGCCGAAGACTCGGGTTCGATTCCCCACATGGGTACCATGTGTGAAGCCCTTTCTGGTGTCCCCCGTCGTGATATTGCTGGAATGTTGCTAAAGCGGCGTAAAACTACACTCACTCACTCACTTCAAGTGGGCGCGATGCAAACAAACCCAAATCAGAACGATATATATTTCGATGTGACCATCTTTTCTACCATATTCTACTCTGGAAAACGTTTGTCGTCTGTCTGAACATCGAAGGAGCACGTGTAGGTTTGTGTTTTTGTCTTCCGACACAATGTGAGCTGGTATTTGTCGAGGTGCGAGACAGACGATGTCACCAAGTTCGATGCTCAAGCATATGCACAAGTAACGAGCCTCGTATTGCGTTATGTTATGTTTAAACTACGTGGCAGGCACTTTAAACAACGTGTTGTTTCCTCTGTCGTCGATTGAAGGATGTGCGTCATGCATGATGTAGAACACATGGCCCTCTGTGGGACGCACGGAACACGGCGGCCTGCATGTGGACCGGCGCCGGGGTGGGGATGTGTGGGACAGCCCCAGGGTGGGGATGTGTCGGGGAGCTGAAAGGATGGGTGTCATGATGGCTGTGACGGTGCCGGGGTGGGGATGTGTCGTGGAGCTCAAAGGATGGGTATCGTGATGGGTGTGACGGTGCCGGGGTGGGGATGTGTCGGGGAGCTGAAAGGATGGGTATCGTGATGTGTGGGGCAGCGCTGGGGTGGGGATATGTCGGGGAGCTGAAAGGATGGGTATCGTGATGTGTGGGGCAGCGCTGGGGTGGGGATATGTCGGGGAGCTGAAAGGATGGGGGTCAGGTGTGACGGTGCCGGGGTGGGATGTGTGGGACAGCGTCGGTGGCGGGTATCGTGATGTGTGGGGCAGCGCTGGGGTGGGGATATGTCGGGGAGCTGAAAGGATGAGGGTCATGATGGGTGTGACAGTGTGACACACACGCACGCACGCACGCGAGCACACACACACACACACACACACTCCATTCAACTTCACGATAACTTTCTCTCCATATTTTGACACGCCGAGACACCGGTGCATGTGTTCAAATCTATGCTAACCCAACTTAAACAATATTGAAATCTGAAGAACAAAATACACGTCCCGAATTGTCCCGGGTGTGTCTCATACAGTCAGAAGTCTATATTCAACAAGGAAGCGGCACCGTGGCTTACAACGGCTGCTTGTTGTATGGCTTCAATATAGCTTCTTGCAGGCCAGTTCCTTCTCGAGACGGACATATGGTCTGTGTATGTGGATCATTCCGAAGCAAGTGGCTGACTTCCAGAGAAACCAAGTGTTACTGTTCTATATGTCTCCGCGTGCGTCTCAGCATGGCCAGCGACTGCTGTCCAAACACCAGGCAACGCTTATAAAGGTGCGGCAGTGGATTTGAACTTTCACCGGCCATTTTTTCATCGACGTCCAACACAACTGGACGCGCGCACCTCATGCCGAGAAGGTTATTGACCCCGCCGGTACCACATTTTCAGCCATGACCAGAAGTTTTTTTGTCGTCTGCTCGGTGCCCGGATTACGTCTGCTTATGTGATCGGCCGCTGTGGTGATGTAACTGGCGAAGGATGACTTTTGATCCTTGCCGCTTCCTGCTGAACGGGAGGAACGCGATGAGATGACACTATGTCAGTAGAATCCCCTCGGATATACGATAGTGAAAGAAACAGCTGGGAGCTCCCCCCGTAACGCTGAGATAAGGTTCATTGAAGAGGAGACTCGCTACCAAGTAGCTACGGCCTGTCAGATAAAGCAGATAACTCGGAGTGGAAGGGCTCAATAGCTGATACAAGCGTCAGTTTGCTAACGTGATGGATGTATAAACATTCCTAATAGCCGCCTGGACTGTGTTTGGACAGATATGTAGAAAAGTAGGGCCAACATTACATCTGTGGGCAACAGAAGCGATCGAGACAGATAGCAGACGACCATTTGAGACACGAGCAGACGATATCATACTGGTAGTCTTTCTGGTATAACGTTTCACAGTGAGTTGACTGAAACAACGCCAGGATATACGTGTTGTGCTTGAAGCCACACCGGAGTCAGTAACGCTGATGCTGTGCAGATGATGTGGGTGCATACATGTGCAGGTGGTGCGATGTAACGCGCAGTGCTGTTTCAACGAGGTGCAGACTCCCAACTCCAGAAGGATACTCGGCTGCATCTTCCCCTGTTGCCTGACCGACTGGACAAGTTCTTGTACCCAAACAGGTAAACAGACCAGCATGTTTGACCATACTCCCTCAATAGTGTTGCTGTTACAGCCTGGTTGGAACATCCGCACAGTGTCGGGTTTCTGTTATAAGCACCCCTGTGACCCCAATCTCGCTATCTGTGAGCCAGATTCGCTCCTCCTTAGTGTAATAGCTGCACTCCAACCTCGGAAACACACATAAACGTATATGATCAGATTAACCTCATTGTCGATTACTTTCTTCAAAGCAAATCATAGACTGCCCATGACGGGATTTCCAGTTCTTATATTGGTAAATTCTAGCAATGAAACCAATCAGTGTAATTACGTTATGATAATTATGGATTAAACAGTATCCCCATGATATGGATTCTTAAATGTATTAGAATTCATAGCTCCGATTAATTATGTAAAAGTGTACAAATAATGTACCAGATAGCATAGAAATAATCTGCTACCATATATACAACTTCAAACAAATCTAGATGTCTAGATTGTCCTAGGCCATTATATACATTTGTATTGGTACATGTATTGTTGCTCTGACGTATTATGTATCTTGTTTAAGTGGTCTATAGAATATCGTTACTGTTTCTATATGGAAAGTACGTTTGTGCAATAAAATATCTTGTATCTTAAAACAGAAGATACATTATCAGAATATGTTAATGACGATAACCCTCTTACTCCTAGCACTACAGTGAACGTTTGTGAAATATTTGTAGCGTTCATTCACAAAATTATCCCAGACAGATCATGTATGACCCACTCGGTGACACAAAGTAGATCTTTCATATTAGATTAAAATACTTGCCATATGTATATCAGAAACAACCAAACTACTGTAAATTTAAGTCCCTGTTATCAAAAAATAATGAAACACTTTTAAGAAATTTGTGTAAATATATCTTTCAGCTTTAAAATCAGGCAATCAAACTCCAATAAATTTTCTTTAAACCACGCTTTAAATGTTTAGCAAGGTGTGTATATATGTTTCCATAAACATTCACGGCGGACAAGAAATCTATTTGAACCAGATTATTGATATGTATGCCCTTTTCATCTATATTTGTAAACAAATGTATGTATGTTGTATTCGAACACCGCTTAACTTGACTTGACATATTACTGATTTCGATAAGAGTAATTATTATGGGTTGCAGGTGTATCAATTATTGTAGTACAGCCAAAAGTATGGCGTCATCAGGAGAAAGCACTGTAGAGTAGGGAGAAACCAAAATAGATCAATTATAAATAGCTTCAAGTTCCTGTGTGGATGTCATAGGGTATTACCTGGACTGGATGATTCTATTCTCACTAATACAACTGGCGTATATGAAATAATACACCCGAGGTGACACGAGCAACGAGTTTAAGTAACTTTACGGTAATATACATACTTCTACATTGCTCCCATTCTGATATGGCTGCAGTCATCAATATGTTTTTATGCATGGTATTTTCACGTAATTTACTTCTTTCAAAGACCAAGGGCAGGATTTGTATCAGGTCTCTGATAATGTGTTTTTTGTCATGGGGACGTTGTACAAGTCATATTCGTGCCATTTGTTTGCAGAAAATGTCAATGTTTTGTTTTTCTTTTCTGTTATCAAGTATCATTACAGTACGCACAATTCAAAACGAACTGTTTCGATATGCAACGAAGCGAATATTAAAAGTTGCAAACTGGAGGTGCAGAGACTGTTCCGTTGCTATTTTGAATTTATTGAATGTATATTTTTGTATTTATTATATTTACTAAAATATAAATCAAGTCCAGGTCAAACTAATTCAGATCTCCTGTCGTCGATTAACATGGAAAGGTATAGAAAATATAGTACACATATTGTAAAGAATGGCGACAGGTCGGTACTAACCACACACAGCACAGAAGTGTTTGATATGATTAATCTCGGTAACTTTCGGAGAAACATGTGTCAAAGTCATCGCACACATGTTATCAATCACACATGTTATCAGTGGCCGCTCCAGATAGCTTGGGCTAAACTGATAACTCTAACGTACCAGCATCGCCCGAAATTGTAACCCCCCAACCCACCCCACCCTCTCTCTCTGTCTCTCTCTCTCTCTCTGTCTTTCTCTCTCTCTCTCTGTCTTTCTCTCTCAGTCTGTCTCTCTCTAGGTCTGTCTGTCTGTCTCTTTTTTTCTCTCTCTCTCTGTCTGTCTCTTTCTCTCTCCTGTCTGTCTGTCTGTCTGTCTGTCTCTCTCTCTCTCTCTCTCTCTCTCTCTCTCTCTCTCACGCATACACACACACACACACACACACACATCTTATACTTATTTGCCCTACTGTTGCCCCCTGATGTTGGCCTATTTATATTCACCGACGTGCTATGTTAGTGTACATGTGTGTATGTATATTCCTACTCCATGCTGACCGTATAACACATAACCTTTAACGTCATGGGCAGCAATGAAATATATTGCAACATTAATTTCAATATCTAACTCACGCGCTAAATGCAGTGTTACGTTTCAAATAGTAAGCGTCCGCCCGGGAGAGCGGAAGGTCGCGGGTTCGATCCCCGACCGCGTCATACCAAAAAACGTTAAAATATGGTACTTGTTGGTCCCTGCCTGGCGTTCGGCATTAATGGGTACAACAAGGACTTTTCGGGTCAGAGTGAGTATAATGTGTCTGAGTGGGGTATTCATGCTTAACTGCGGCATGGTATCTCAGTGGGGTAGCACTATAAAACCAGCCTCAGTCTGGGCTAGTACAAGCAGCCACACATACACACGCATGCACGTCGTCATATGAGCGAAATATTCTCAAGCACGACGTTAAACCCAATTTCACCTCACCTCACCTCAAATAGTAATATTGGTTATTGAAACTACACATCAGTTCATCATAGTATATAATATAGATACATTATCAGAATATGTTAATGATGATAACCCTCTTACTGCTAGCACTACAGTGAACGTATGTGAAATATTTGTAGCGTTCATTCACAAAATTATCATGTATGACCCACTCGATGACACAAAGTAGATCTTTCATATTACTGATTTTGATAAGAGGACTGACTGACTGAGTTTGGTTTTACGCCGCTTTTAGCAATATTCCATCAACATCACGGCGGGGGACACCAGAAATGGGCTTCACTCATTGTACCCATGTGGGGATTCGAACACCGCCCCTTGATAAGAGGAATTATGTGTCAAAGTATATTACTGGGTTGCAGGTGTATCAGTTATTGTAGTACAGCCAAAAGTATGGCGTCATCAGGAGACACTGTAGAGTAGGGAGAAACCAAAAATAGATCAATTATAAATAGCTTCAAGTTCCTGTGTGGATGTCATAGGGTATTACCTGGACTGGATGATTCTATTCTCACTAATACAACTGGCGTATATGAAATAATACACCCGAGGTGACACGAGCAACGAGTTTAAGTAACTTTACGGTAATATACATACTTCTACATTGCTCCCATTCTGATATGGCTGCAGTCATCAATATGTTTTTATGCATGGTATTTTCACGTAATTTACTTCTTTTCAAAGATCGGGAAGGGCAGGATTTGCATCAGGTCCTGATAATGTGTTTTTGTCAGGGGACGTTGTACAAGTCATATTCGTGCCATTTTGTTTTGCAGAAAATGTCAATGCTTTTTTTTCTTTCTGTTATATCAAGTATCATTACAGTATGCATAATTCGAAACGAACTGTTTCGATATGCAACGAAGGAATATTAAAAGTTGCAAACTGGAGAGGTGCGAAGACTGTTCCGTTGCATATTTTGAATTTATTGAATGTATATTTTTGTATTTAGTTATATTTACTAAAATATAAATCAAGTCCAGGTCAAAATTAATTCAGATCTCCTGTCGTCGATTAACATGGAAAGGTATAGAAAATATAGTACACATATTGTAAAGAATGGCGACAGGTCGGTACTCAACCACACACTGCAGCAGAAGTGTTTGATATGATTAATCTCGGTAACTTTCGGAGAAACATGTGTCAAAGTCATCGCACAACACATGTTATCAATCACACATGTTATCAGTGGCCGCTCCAGATAGCTTGGTCTAAACTGACAACTCTAACGTACCAGCATCGCCCGAAATTGTGCCCCCACACACACACACACACCTCTCACTCTCTCTCTCTCTCTCTCTCTCTCTCTCTCTCTCTCTCTCTCTCTCAGGCTCTCTCTCTCTGTCTTTCTCTCTCAGTCTGTCTCTAGGTCTGTCTGTCTCTTTTTCTCTCTCTGTCTGTCTGTCTCTTTCTCTCTCCTGTCTGTCTCTCTCTCTCTGTCTCTCTCTCTCTCTCTCACACACACACACACACACACACATCTTATACTTATTTGCCCTACTGTTGCCCCTTGATGTTGGCCTATTTATATTCACCGACGTGCTATGTTAGTGTACATGTGTGTATGTATATTCCTACTCCATGCTTACCGTATAACCCATAACCTTTAACGTCATGTGCAGCAATGAAATATATTGCAACCTTAATTTCAGTATCTAAATAACGCGCTAAATGCAGTGTTACATTTCAAATAGTAAGCGTCCGCCCGGAGAGCGGAAGGTCGCGGGTTCGATCCCCGACCGCGTCATACCAAAAGACGTTAAAATATGGTACTTGTTGGTCCCTGCCTGGCGCTCGGCATTAATGGGTACAGCAAGGACTGGTCGGCTCGGAGTCAGTATAATGTGTCTGAGTGGGGTATTCATGCTTCACTGCGGCATGGTATCTCAGTGGGCTAGCACTATAAAACCAGCCTCAGTCTGGGCTAGTACAAGCAGCCACACGTACACACGCATGCACGTCGTCATATGAGCGAAATATTCTCAAGCACGACGTTAAACCCACTTTCACCTCACCTCACCTCAAATAGTAATATTGGTTATTGAAACTACACATCAGTTCATCATAGTATATAATATGGCGCTTGTGTACCTGTAATACTGCGTCCGGTATTACAAGAAACATGAGAAATAATTTGAATAATAATAATTTTATGGCGCATGGAATTCGGCGCATGTCTACACGGAATGTATGTAGCGACGTCTACTGGTTCAGCTCTTCTAAATATCAGTTTCCTGTCCGACTCCAGCTGAATCGAAACATGTACCAGATAACGCTGTACTTACAACAAGAGACCATTATATAGTCTGTTATAACGGACGGAAAGAGACAGCAACACTTGGTGAATCATAAACCAAACCAGCACTGAACATCTGTCTACCTATCAATAATAACGCTGGTCCTTCCAATAATTTATCTTGACATGCGTCCCAACATCTTACCGTAATCCCTGTCTCGTTTTCCGCTCAAGTCTCAAGAGGCCTCTGTCCTCTTGCTGTTAACTCGTGCTTGTAACAATCGTCCCACGCGCCCGTAGCTTACTTTTTAAGTAATCGAAATTAACAGAAATGAAAATTTGTGAGATGTTCCTGAAACATCCGAACATTAGGCGCTCATTCTTGAAAGTATGAAAACATGTGTCGCCAATTTCAAACCTTGGTAAGTTTAACAGCGTAACTGTTGACGCATCTTAAGGCGATGTAGACCGAACGTATTTCAACACCACGAGAACAGATATTTTCCAAATATGAATTTAAAATCTCAGTTCATGTGATATATTATTAAAATTCATTTTCACATAAGAATTCTATTCAAACCTTCGAGCTTTGTTTAATGACTTGGAATGAGCACCTTTGGATTAACAGTCATTAGAGAAACCAAACACACGCCCGTAAAGTCAGTTTAATCTTCACCAGCTGTTGATAATTAGCTGAGAAGTTGTTTAATGGCTGTAATTGGGTTTCCGGTGATGCTACCAATTATATCTGTTGACCTCCAGATGTAGATAGCCACGGAACAAAGAACGTTTCCTGATACACGTAGGTGGCTAAGGAACAAAACACCTTTCTTGATACACGTAGGTAGCTAAGGAACAAAACACCTTTCTTGATACACGTAGGTAGCTAAGGAACAAAACACCTTTCTTGATACACGTAGGTAGCTAAGGAACAAAACACCTTTCTTGATACACGTAGGTGGCTAAGGAACAAAACACCTTTCTTGATACACGTAGGTAGCTAAGGAACAAAGCACCTTTCTTGAT
The DNA here is from genome assembly GCF_003918875.1 of Haliotis rubra. NCBI lineage: Eukaryota > Metazoa > Mollusca > Gastropoda > Lepetellida > Haliotidae > Haliotis > Haliotis rubra. Next base: position 371,928 of record NW_025767305.1, on the reverse strand, counting down.
ACACGTAGGTAGCTAAGGAACAAAACACCTTTCTTTGATACGTAGGTAGCTAAGGAACAAAACACCTTTCTTGATACACGTAGGTAGCTAAGGGAACAAAACACCTTCTTGATACACGTAGGTGGCTAAGGAACAAAACACCTTTCTTGATACATGTAGGTAGCTAAGGAACAAAACACCTTTCTTGATTTCTTGATACACGTAGATATACGCTAAGGAACAAAGCACCTTTCTTGATACACGTAGGTAGCTAAGGAACAAAACACCTTTCTTGATACATGTAGGTAGCTAAGGAACAAAGCACCTTTCTTGATACACGTAGGTAGCTAAGGAACAAAGCACCTTTCTTGATACACGTAGGTAGCTAAGGAACAAAGCACCTTTCTTGATACACGTAGGTAGCTAAGGAACAAAGCACCTTTTCTTGATACACGTAGGTAGCTAAGGAACAAAGCACCTTTCTTGATACACGTAGGTAGCTAAGGAACAAAACACCTTTCTTGATACACGTAGGTAGCGTAGGTAAGGAACAAAACACCTTTCTTGATACACGTAGGTAGCTAAGGAACAAAGCGACTTTCTTGATACACGTAGGTAGCTAAGGAACAAAGCACCTTTCTTGATACACGTAGGTAGCTAAGGAACAAAGCACCTTTCTTGATATAAGGAACAAAGCCCCTTTCTTGACATACGTAGGTAGCTAAGGAACAAAGCAGCACCTTTCTTGATGTACGTGGGTAGCTAAGGAACAAAACACCTTTCTTGATACATGTAGGTAGCTAAGGAACAAAACACCTTTCTTGATACACGTAGGTAGCTAAGGAACAAAGCACCTTTCTTGATACACGTAGGTAGCTAAGGAACAAAACACCTTTCTTGATACACGTAGGTAGCTAAGGAACAAAACACCTTTCTTGATACACGTAGGTAGCTAAGGAACAAAAGCACCTTTCTTGATACACGTAGGTAGCTAAGGAACAAAGCACCTTTCTTGATACACGTAGGTAGCTAAGGAACAAAGCACCTTTCTTGATATACGTAAGTAGCTAAGGAACAAAGCACCTTTCTTGATATACGTGGGTAGCTAAGGAACAAAGCAGCTTTCTTGATACATGTAGGCAGCTAAGGAACAAAGCACCTTTAGCTAAGGAACGAAGCACCTTTCCTGATACACCTCGGAAGTAAATGAGGTTTGTACGTAGCTTTAAGCCCCAAAAAGGGTTTACCTAATTGTTAGTCCCCAAGACCCTCGACAGTAAGTTGAATAGTCCAGCTCAAGTCTAGAATCATATGGCAAAACTACGTTGCCTCAGCGAATATATGTTCTTGGTTCCAATTGGATTTCTTTGTAGATATATACATATATTTTGAATAGGATAACTTTATTTCAGGGGCTAAATGTATTTTTAAAAATTTCAACTATGAGCCTATTTATGTTATATTTTTGCAAGACAATTCTTGTAACAATGCTCTTTGTGGCAACCAATTCATTCCATATTTCAGAATACTGAAACATGTATCCTGGATTTCCAGAAGAGTCTTACGGAAGGTATATTGAGACACGTTGTGGCGCCTGGGCTTGGACCACACGTGTAAACGATGCACACCGAGTGACGGTCTCATTGTCTCATTGTCTCACTTACTGGAGACCACTGCCCACATGTTGCGGCTCTGTACGTCCTGAGCACAGCCCTCCATTGTTGGATTTGCCAGGAAGCGCTATATATCGCTGTTTTACACGCGTTGCTTGTACAAATATAATCTCAAAGTTTGCGATTTTCAACAGTAACACAAGTCAACCAGCTTGCATCAGTCTAGATGTATGTGTTTTGATTCAAGTCATATACAGGAAACATCTCACATACTATCGAAAATATTAAGGGTATCATAAACAGATTGGTGTTAACTAATGTACGATGACTTTGATAAAAATACTATAGCATCCAACACAGTAGGGTCTATATATGAGTCATATACCAAAGTCATATATACTGTAATATGGGTCTGGGGGGGTTATATATACTGTAATAGTGTCTGGGGGTATATGGAGCTATAAGAGTTGTTTCCTATATATCCAAGTTATATACCAAAGTTATATATACTGTAATAGTGTCTGGGGGTATATGGAGCTATAAGAGTTGTTTCCTATATATCCAAGTTATATACCAAAGTTATATATACTGTAATAGGGTCTGGGGGTATATGGAGCTATAAGAGTTGTTTCCTATATATCCAAGTCATATACCAAAGTCATATATACTGTAATAGTGTCTGGGGGTATATGGAGCTATAAGAGTTGTTTCCTATATATCCAAGTTATATACCAAAGTCATATATACTGTAATAGTGTCTGGGGTATATGGAGCTATAAGAGTTGTTTCCTATATATCCAAGTCATATACCAAAGTCATATATACTGTAATAGTGTCAGTTGGGGTATAGTGTCAAGGGAGCTATAGAGTTGTTTCCTATATATCCAAGTCATATACCAAAGTCAAAGTTATATATATAGTGTCTGGGGGTATAAGGAGCTATAAGAGTTGTTTCCTATATATCCAAGTTATATACCAAAGTTATATATAGTAAATAGGGTCTATATGGAGCTATAAGAGTTGTTTCCTATATATCCAAGTTATATACCAAAGTCATATATACTGTAATAGTGTCTGGGGAGCTATAGAGTTGTTCCCTATATATCCAAGCATATAAGAGTTGTTTCCTATATATCCAAGTCATATACCAAAGTCATATATATACTGTAATAGGGTCTAAGGAGCTATAGAGTTGTTTCCTATATATCCAAGTCATATACCAAAGTCATATATAAGTGTAATAGTGTCTGGGGGTATATGGAGCTATAGAGTTGTTTCCTATATATCCAAGTCATATACCAAAGTCACACATACTGTAATAGGGTCTGGGGGTATATGGAGCTATAAGAGTTGTTTCCTATATATCCAAGTTATATACCAAAGTCACATATACTGTTATAGGGTCTGGGGGTATAAGTGGCTATAAGAGTTGTTTCCTATATGTATCCAAGTTATATACCAAAGTCATATATACTCGTCTCTATTTTCTACCAACACGAAGCTGACATGGTGGGATTCGAATAGAACGCTGTGTTCTATTCAAAATCCTGCCGTGCTATAAAGGAAGATAACAATATGCACGATTTGATTAATAAGTTGTTTTTCAATAAGAAATATGGATTTGTGAACAAGCTGTTATAGTAATATTAACATTGTTCCCATGCAACATATTATACAATACAAATTTTAAGGTCCGAACATGATTCATTCATTCATTCATTCATTCATTCATTCATTCATTCATTCATTCATTCATTCATTCATTATCAGACAGGTTAACAACTGCGTGTAGAACAGAAGTATGGTGAAAACAAATTCATGTGATGAATTTGTATTTTCATCTAGATCTACTAGATGAACACACGTAGGAGTAATCGGTCAGCTACAATTTGGTGTGAACGAATAGTTGATGGAACTGAGGGACATATTAACTGGTGATACGTTTTCATTTACAATTGTGGGAACTTTTGGGGTGAAAATGGGATGGTATAGCTGTGAAGTAGATGAAGTTGGAATTCCATACCTGACAAGTGGGTAGAAATGGAATGCCATTATTGAAAACTGGATGAAATTGGGATACTATAGATGGAAACTGTATCAAATTGGTGTACTATAGATAAAAATGGGATGAAATTGGGAAACTGTACATGAGAAGTGGATAAAAATTAGATTCTATATCTAAGATGCGAATGACATTGGGAAACTATAGATGAGAAGTGGATGAAATTGGGATGTTATAGCTGAGAAGTGGATGAACTTGGGATTTTATAGCTGAGAAGTGGATGACATTGGGAAACTATAGATGAGAAGAGGATGAACTTGGGATACTATAGATGACAAGTGGATGACATGGGGATGTTATAGCTGAGATGTGAATGACATTGGGAAACTATAGATGACAAGTGGATAAAATTGGGATGTTATAGATGAGAAGAGGATGAACTTGGGATACTATAGATGACAAGTGGATGAAATTGGGATGTTATAGCTGAGAGGTGGATGAACTTGGGATTTTATAGCTGAGAAGTGGATGAAATTGGGATGTTATAGCTGAGAAGTGGATGAACTTGGGATACTATAGATGACAAGTGGATGAAATTGGGATTTTATAGCTGAGAAGTGGATGAAATTGGGATGTTATAGCTGAGAAGTGGATGAACTTGGGATACTATAGATGACAAGTGGATGACATTGGGAATCTATAGATGAGAAGTGGACGAAATTGGGATGTTATAGCTGAGATGTGAATGACATTGGGAAACTATAGATGAGAAATGGATTAAATTAGATTATATAGCTGAGAAGTGATGAAAATGGTATGTAAGACTTGGGAAGTCGATAAGAATGGATGCTGGAACTAAGAAGAATCTGAGAGTTGGGGAGGGAGAATGTGAAGATGTGTGTGAGTACACTCGTGTCTGGAAGACTAGGTGAATCAGCAGTCCGCAAAGAGGCATCGAGAATACGACTCCACCAGTCTACAAAGTCAGCATTAATGCCTGCTGTTTCCCACACATTGTAAGAGATTGTTTAGAAAGCAGTTTTAAAACAACATTTGCTGAAATGACAACACACGGGCACTGTGACTGACAAACCTGGGTTAATTGGCGAGGTTTCCGAGTAACAGTCAAATAGGGGAGCAGTGTTCTTCCCAACATAGTTTGCCGTGATTTCAGCACCACCGATCCCACAGGTTGTCTCTCTCTGACCTCTCAACATGCCCCATACAATGAATGAACGAATGAATGAATGAATGAATGAATGAATGGATGGATGGATGGATGGATGGATGGATGGATGGATGGATGGATGGATGAATGAATCCCTCTCAATGGATAGCAATTAATAAGAAATACATTTTCGACAAACCACAGTATATTTTTTCATCCATCCTTCTCTCTATCCACATCTATGTTAATTTTACATTTTTTAAGCGTTAACTCGTCGCTCCGAAAGACCTGGGTTCGATTCCCCATAAAGGTGCGCAGTTTGTGTCACAATTGCAATATAGCTGTATAATTCTAAAACTGTCTCAATGCAATCTAAGCACACTTTCTTAGCACACAAGCTTATCACGTTTCTAATTTCTAATTCACACGTTTTTTTAAAATTAATTCCACTTCCTAGTCTTAAATTAATAAAACTAAAACAATCTATATTAGATTACTCCTGTTAATACAGCCAACCTTTCTTGTATGAGGCTCATGAACCGAACGTACAGATGCAATAAGCGTCAAAGATACAAAACCAAAACAGAAACATTCTTCCTCAAATTGTTTCTGTTTCAATGGCCACTAACGTGTATTTGCATATTACATGCAATTACGTTTCGGTAAGAGCGTACCTGTTGTGCGTTAGTCACACACAAACGCCAATGTTTACTGGAATATTTGCTTGAGCAAAGGTCAATCCTGAGCTCCTCGCGTAAACACAACTTATTGTAACAACAAACAGCTTGTGTTATTTGAAACAGGTGGAATCAAATAGCTCCGTGAGGGATATTGGTAGGGTCTCTCTTCGTGGGCCTTAAAGCTTTCGAGTAGATGTTTCATAGGTAAGTAATCTGCTTGTATGTTGGTATATTTCGGGGGTATTTTTTTCGAAACTGGGCACTGACTTATCCAGATCTCAGTCAATACCGGACCAAACTTGCTGCGTTAATTTGAAATCAAGTAGAATTAGTCGGAATCGGACGTCCGTCACTCCAGGTTCAGAGTATTCCGAGAATTGAGAATTTCTTGTTCAAGGAACAGCTACTTGGGGTACAGTACATGTGCGGATCCAGGATAAATTGTTACAAAGTTTATAGATGCAAGTATCCACACAGCTGTAAGTCGATTTGTCTGTGATAACTTTATGTGTATGGGACCCAAACACTGGCATGTTAAATATATCTCATTAGACTGACTAGTGATAGGTCTTCTGGTAGTTTACGGAAAGTCGTGAGAGTTGACGAAATTGCGGACAGTGTTCAGGTTTAGCCGACTGAACATACTCTAAAGACCTCGTTTTTGACATCGATGTCGACTCTCTCTCTCTCTCTCTCTCTCTCTCTCTCTCTCTCTCTCTCTCTCTCTCTCTCTCTCTCTCTCTCTCTCTCTCTCTCTCTCTCTCTCTCTCTCTCTCTCTCTCTCTCTCCCCCTCTGTGTCTGTGTGTGTGCGCGCGTGTGTGTATTTGACAGAAAAAAGAGTTAGTAAACATGGCAATGGTGATATTGTTGATATTAAAGTTACAAATATTCGCAGATAATAATTAAGTATAAGATACCTTTGGAGGACTTAACACAAGGATTAGAGCGGATGTTTTTAATGTTGAGTCAGTCTTCTTTTGAATTAAATATGTATAATGATGTATAATTTGGGTACCGGCTGTTGCATAGTCTGGTTTGGGGTCTAGAATGAGTACCAGCGTCTGTGAATCGTGTTTTTTAACTTATTACTTTGAAAGAAGATTTCTTTCCGCGGAAAGAATCTTAATCGTCTGTCTTGTTTACAAATCCATGTTTGCACAATCTCTGATATTCTTATTCGGATGGTTCTTATCTGCCTCTGTGTTCAAGACTGACAGCTGACACGTACTTTGGTAAGGGTTACTTGATGAACTCTACCTATTACATCAGACAGAAATTGACACAAATGGCGGGCATGAACCAGTATGTCTCACAGTCTCTGAACCACATTATTTCCCCTACTGCCCAGTCTAGATTTTCGCAGTTTCTGAATCTCCTATCTCATTGGGGCTCCATTTCAATTTAAATGGGGTTATTTCTTACTATCAAAATTATATATAATCAGAGACTAAGCGTTAGACTAGGCATGAACCTAAGGCATTAATAGTTATAGGTGATTTTAGCACTTCAAATACTTTTACTCTAATTTTGTTATATGGACTTATTGGCCACTTCAGGAATACTTGGGGCAGTGCTATGTAATAGTTGAACCACATACCTCTGCTCCATATGTAACAATCGGAACACTTTTCATCTTGTGACATGCTGATATGGCTTTAAACAGGAAATAAAGCCAGTTCTGACAAAGGAAACCCGAGGAAGGTCTACGAAATGATTGTATCAATACAGAGATTTCCCTTTCTTTGTATGGCCAGCAAAGATAATTAATCAGTAGCAAACAGTACGTTGAGTTGGGATTGTGAGCAAGGGGCCTTAACTGTACTTGTAGCAAGGCAATCTTTCAGGTTGGTGACATTAAACGCGTATGGCAGGAGACACATCCTTGTTTCACTCCAATGCTGGAAAATCTTTCCACACCCAATAGAAATCTCTTCTTAAAGAGTCGATTGTACAATTCCGACTATATATACTGCGTATGTGTGTTTGAATCACTATGAAACTAGTGATGATACCAGGTGCTCGTGAAAAGGTGAGCGTAAGTAAGTAAGTACGGAAGTAAGTAACCCAAAGCAACAACTAACTAAAATATTACATATTCATCCCACGTACGCGCTTTAGAAGCTATTTACGTTGTATCCATATACAAATAACCACGGTCATTGTCATAGCAGTCACATGTGCATCAATTAGAAAATAACGAGCTAGAATGCTTTATGGGTTAGCTTCCCCGTTGTTGGTCCCAAACCTCTGGCACATCATATTCCACCCGTGAAGATCCAGGTTAGAATTTATCTTCAGTAACCCATGCTTGTCGTGAGAGGTGACTAATGGGATCGGATGATCAGGCTCGCTGACTTGGTTGACACATGTCATCGGTTCCCAATTGCGTAGATCGATGCTCATGCTGTTGATCACTGGATTGTCTGGTCCAGACTCGATTACGTACAGAGCGCCGCCATATAGCTGGAAAGTTGCTGAGTGCGGCGTAAAACTAAACTCGCTTAATCACTCACATCACAGCCTGGCCAAGATCATCTTCCAGAGAGGATGGAGTTTTTAATGGACTAGTCGTGGCGCCGGCTACGACAGCTGCATCACACACGTCCACGAGGAAGAATCATCATCCGATTTCCTCCTTGAAAGTGACAGAGTGGGTGCTTCTGCAATGGACATTGGTCACTCGGTCCCTTCAACCGCCATGTTATTACCAATGTTTATACTTCGACCCATATTCAAGTTTATTAACACCCTTTGACCGACCTAACCACCAACCAGTGCTTTAGACAAATCCAAGTAAATATATGCAGGTCGTTATGATGAATGCTCCATTAAACTTAAAAAAAAGTATATGAATAAGATATCCGATTGATAGTAAATTGACTTGAAATGCCTCAATCGCCTCATTGCTTTTGAAAGACTGATGACGGAAGGGAGGTAACTCCCAATTCGTTACATTGCGGTAAAACTGGACTTGTCGTTTCTCTGGACTATTAAAACATTCACCTAGTTTTGTTTACAGTCGCTGGTCCGTTTGGACGCTAATATGTGCTAGCAGAGAAAACTAATACACTATGAACTGAAGAGCAGGCTAACATCATGGGTTTAGGTCAAAAGACCCACAGGACAAAAGCCCCTTGGTACAATAGCCCCGCGATCAAAAGCCCCTCGAAAAATGACCAAAGCCCCTCACTTTATGTATTAATGGGAAAATAAGATTAAAGACAAGAAATAATTAACAACATGATACATTTTATTGCTTGATAATATAATGATCCTAAATACTATATAAATTAATATGTAATTAGCAAATATTTTTAGAGAATAAAAAATATATATCATCAGACAAATGAAAACAAATCAACAAGAATTATAAATGACATGACATAATAAGTCTGACATGATAAACCATATACCCATTTCCTCCTTGGGAAAGCCTGAGATTGGCTATGAGAAATGTTTGTTTGTCAAGTATTATGAAATATTTGAAACAAGTGTTTTGTTATGAAATACATGAATCGAGGGGCTTTTGACAGGGGTGCTCAAATTAGCGAGGGGCTATTGTCGAGAGGGGCTTTTGGTCGAGGGGCTTTTGTACCAAGGGGCTTTTGTCCTGAGGGGCTTTTGGCCGTTCCCCAACCTCATAAACCCACCACTGATCTGTTATCTTGATATACATTTTGCATCAATCTTAGTCCATGTGTGGATGAGTTTATTCATATGAAATGCTAAATTATAAATTACTCATTAAATTATTTCATTGGTCAGTGGTTTTCGATCATATTATTACAACATATACGTTCAAGTGTGACCCTACTGATCATATTACCGCCGAGATATACATGTAAATCCGAGGTCTGTTCTGAATGTTATTCCGACGAATGCCGATGACACTCCTCAAGTTCGGCACCTGGCGCTCGTTGTGTTAAGCCTATAATACCTCCGACATAGTGAAACATTTATGTGTGCAATTTCCAACATCACCCCTGTTTATATTTACCAGTGCATGCATACAGACCTCATTTCCGTCGGGGCATTGTCTTAACATAGCTGACAATCGTGTCCCGAGCTATTCCCGGTAGAAGCACGCAGCGTGTTGCCTAAACACTGCAGACTCGTTCAAACAATGCAGTTATTGGAACCAGCCTACGTGTCCTGCGACTTAAATGCAAGCGATTTCCTACTGTAGTTCCTATTAAAGTCCCAGGCGCCACAATGGAAACATAAAGTCTTAGATTTTACAGATTACTCCGCAAAGAATGTTGGTGGCCTGTTGGTTACGTATAGGGTGTCTGATGTTGATGTATTGGGTCGTGTGTCTGATGTTGATGTATTGGGTCGTGTGTCTGATGTTGATGTATTGGGTCGTGTGTCTGATGTTGATGTATTTTCTCGTGTGACTGATGTTGATGTATTGGGTCAAATGTCGTGTGACTGATGTTGATGTATTTGGGTCTGATGTTGAATGTCTGATGTTGATGTATTGGGTCGAGGTCTGATGCTGATGTATTGGGTTGTGTGTCTGATGTTGATGTATTGGGTCGTGTGTCTGATGTTGATGTATTCGTGTGTCTGATATTGATGTAGCTCGTCTGATATTGATGTATTCGCTCGTGTGTCTGATGCTGATGTTGATGTATTGGGTCGAGTGTCTGATGTTGATGTATTGGGTCGAGTGTCTGATGTTGATGTATTGGGTTGTGTGTCTGATGTTGATGTATTGGGTCGTGTGTCTGATGTTGATGTATTGGGTCGTGTGTCTGATATTGATGTATTGGCTCGTGTGTCTGATATTGATGTATTCGCTCGTGTGTCTGATGTTGATGTATTGGGTGGTGTGTCTGATGTGGATGTATTGGGTCGTGTGTCTGATGTGGATGTATTGGGTCGTGTGTCTGATTTCGATGTTCTAGGTGGTCTATCTTGATAATTTTAATTCCGGGGAGTCAACGTCTCTCTTAACAGTGACGTCACGATCAGCAGACCGGGAAATTGAATACGCGTACAAAATCATAAATAATTTTGATACATGAATCACGGATAGTTATGTTTGCACTGTGTGTTCCCTAAAAGCAGAACGTATTACGTGACTATCTGGAACTGATAAAGCGAATAACTTACTCAGTGTTTTCCTCTACATCAGTTCCAGATAGTCATGCCATTTGTTAAGAAATACACTTGTAACATGGCAGAATATGGACGAGTGGCAGTGGAGTATTGGGTTGTTTTCCTCGGATGGCAAGTGATTCAAGAGGAATCTGCTGTCATTCATTAAAGTGGTATATCACATTACCGCGCACGCCCTAATACACTAAGTACTAATGATAGGCATTAGGATCTGGATATCTCTAACCAAAGGAACGGGATTTTACCCAAGGTATCTAACAGCAAAATGAAAAACGCCAGCTTTAACTTCCACTTAAGGGTACGTATCATTTTGTCTATATCGCGTAGAGAATGTAAGATTTGTTTGGTAAACTTTTTGCGGCTGGAGTCTCAAATGTATATATAATTTACAACGCCGCTCTGAGTGAATGATTGAGTTAGTTAGTTAGTTTTACGCCGCAATATTCCAGCAATATGGCGGCGAGTAAATAATCTAGTCTAGACCAGACAATCCAGTGATCAACAGCATGAGCATCAACGCCGATGTGTGTAATAGCAGCACCGAGGAGACTAACCTTCACCCTTGACCCCGTGAGGTGATGAGTTATAAAGGTCGAGGCTCTGAGTAATAACATCTCGCCACCACTTTGTCTGATAAGGGGTTCCTGCTCAGACATAACCCGGTACACTTTTATATAAATGGCAGGTGACAAACTAAACTGACGTTCAAAAGAAAGTACACAGGTGATGCTTTAGGATCATTTTTAAACAAACGGCCCTTAAACAACGTGAAGTCACAAACATTGTGTTCGTGCTGCCAAAATACCACAGATATCGTACCCAAAATGGCAGTTTCTTGGAAACCATTCCCAAAACAACAGAGGTGTACTTTCTTTTGTACATCAGTTTGCATAAAAGATGTGAAACGGCGGCAGGAACAAGCAGACAATTAGATTTCGAGTGATCGATGGTGTTTCCTTTGTTTGTACCGTCGAAAGAGGATATGATTGGAATGTACAATTCTTCATGTTCACAGAGTTAAACGCATATGCTGAAAACCTAAATTCACTAACAAACGGGTAAACGCCAGGAATCTGAGTTATTTTAGATCCTGATATAAAGCTGTGGAGTCTCGATATAACTGAAATAGTGTTCTAATGCTTTAAACATCACTCACTCTCTCAGCTTACCAGTAAAACCGCGTCATATGATCATGCGTTGTTTATATGCCATTAGATCTACAGGAAACAATGTGTTCTAGGCCGGAAACAGGTCCTGGTTGTGGTTGTCGTAAAGGAAGAGACTTTGTCATTTCGTTTATCGCATCCTGTCCTTTTTCACATACACATGCTATTCAAACAAGGATCCCACAAGCCCTGTCTCACTGTAACATGACATGTGAGTGAGTGAGTTGAGTTTTACGCCGCGCTCAGCAATATTCCAGCTATATGGCGGCGGTTTGTAAATAATCGGATCTGGACCAGACAATCCAGGGATCAACAGCATGAACACCGATCTACGCAACTGGTATGCGATGACATGTGTCAACCCAGTCAGCGAGCCTGACCAACCGATCCCGTTAGTCGCCTCTTATGACAAGAATGGGTTACTGAAGGTTCATTCTAACCCGGACCTTCACGGATTGTAAAATGACATGTGTTTGTGTAGGTTGTTATTAACACTACGGTGTTAATCTGGTTGTACAGCATGTTTGCAGAAGGTAGAACTGGAACTATACTCAGCTATAGATACGTGTTGTTATGAATGTCCTCACTTCGATATTTGATTCTGGCGATAAAAAATATGGTCCTTTGCCTGGGATACCCGTGAAGATCCGGGATCGGGAGATCAGTCTCCCTGACTTGGTTGACACATGTCGTCGTATCCCAATGGAGTCGACTGATGCTCATGCTGTTGATCTGTTGATCAGTTGATTGTCTGGGTCATATTCGATTATTTACAGACTTCCGCCATATAATATTGCTGAGTGTGGCGTAAAACAACAAGCCAAGAACCAAACCTTCCCCTGTGACAAAATAGGTCAGTTGAATTTAATTACGGCTTCATGTTGGCAGACGCTTGCCTAGAGTAGCCTCCCTTAATTCTATGACCTTGCGTGTATTCCTTAGCCCTTAACCAACATTCTTGCCCAAACTAGTATGACGTTTTATATTTATTACATACCCTTTTCAAGACACAGACGGTCTTTGAATCTATCATAGTCTGTCTCACAGTCCCTGAACCACATTATTTACTATGGAATCCTGGAAGGGACATTGTCGCGTTGTCGCATTGTCGCGTTGTCACCCTCTCAAATACAAGCAAAATGAGGCAAATTAACCAAAACGCGACAAGCGACATCGCGACAACGCGACAATTCGCTCATTTGTCACATTGTCGCTATGTCGCGTGTCGCCCTTTTGGAGGAATAGAAAAATATTATTCAAAACGCGACACGCGACATCGCGACAATGCGACAAATGAGCGAAATGTCGCGATGTCACGTGTTGCGTTTTGGTTTAGTTTGCCTCATTTTATTCGTTTTTGAGAGGGCGACAATGCGACAACGCGACAATGTCCCTTCTCGGATTCCATAATTTACCCTAATGCCTGAACAACTTCCATAAGTATTATAGTAAAGATTTCATTTGCACACTCTTCAGGGATCACATTGTCTTTCACATCCGGCAGCGGTGCAATACGGAATTCGCCTGAGCTCACCGTATTGTGCGGCTGTATTGCCATCGTAAGATTAAATGGGTATGTAATAAAACGTCATCTCGCTAATACAGGAAGATGAATAATGGTTATAAGGTCATCATGCTGACAATTGTCGTTTTATAGTGTCACGTCATCTTGCTGACGAATGGCGTTATACAGTTTAACGTCATCTTGCTGACGAATGGCGTTATATAGTGTGTTACCGTGTCCTGATGGCGTCACTTGTTGCTCATAATTGCAATAACTTGTTTACGTATCCAGATTTGGTAATTTTCAGGCTAGAACGCTAACCGTGGCGTCAAGCAAGAGTCACCCGTTCTTCCATTTACTGTGGGTGTTCTCCAAGATATCTTTATGTGTATGGGACCCAAACACTGGCATGTTAAATATATCTCATTAGACTGACTAGTGACGAAATTGCGGACAGTATTCAGGTTTAGCCGACTGAACATACTCTAAAGACCTCGTTTTCTCTCTCTCTCTCTCTCTCTACCAGCTCTCTCCCTCCTCTTCTCTCTCTCTCTCTCTCTCTCTCTCTCTCTCTCTCTCTCTCTCTCTCTCTCTCTCTCTCTCTCTCTCTCTCTCTCTCTCTCTGGTTCCATTTCCCACATGAGTACAATGTGTGGAGCGCATTTCTGATGTTCCCCTCCATAATATTGCTGGAATATCGCTAAACAGCCTTAAACCATACTCACTTACTCTTATCTCTCACTGGGAGGTGTGGTAGGGTAGTCGTGTGCTTAGAGTGTTCAGTCGTCGAGCCGGACCCGGGTTTGATTCCCATGTGGGTACAGAGTGTGAAGCCCACTTCTCTTTGTCCCCCTCCGTTATATTGCTGGAATACTGCTACAAGCTGCTTAAAACCATACTCCCTGACTCTTATCTCTCTCTGACCGCCTCCGTGGTGTAGTGGTCAGAGCGTCCGCCCGGAGAGCGGAAGGTCGCGGGTTCGATCCCCGACCGCGTCATACAAAAAAGACGTTAAAATATGGTACTTGTTGGTCCCTGCCTGGCGCTTGGCATTAATGGGTACAACAAGGACTGGTCGGCTCGGAGTCAGTATAATGTGTCTGAGTGGGGTATTCATGCTTCACTGTGGCATGGTATCTCAGTGGGCTAGCACTATAAAACCAGCTTAAGTCTGGGCTAGTACAAGCAGCCGCGAAATATTCTCAAGCACGACGTAAACCCCAATTTCACCTCACCTCACCTTCTCTCTCTCAATGGGCATTTTAAGACGGACAGTCAGTACTTGTGAAAACTCGGGGCGCCTGTTCAGAAACAAATTCCAGTGTTTCTTCAGCGTGCTAATAATCCCTTCTCCAGCTCCGGCTCAACAGCCGTCAGATGGTTTTCATTGCATCCCGCGCCATCTTGATGTAATCCGTACATCATGTATCGCCGGGGATGGTGGAACTGTTAGTCCAAGTGCATGCTGGGTTAAACTCTGGCGGAGTAGCTATATCACACGTATACACTTTAGGTGTCGGCCCCGAGGGTCTGTGAAAGGGAGTTAAAAACATATCTGCACTGTCAGCGGTACCTCTGCATAATGGAACCCCGTTAATCCGAACCTCTTTCAATGGAATCGACCGGATTAACAAGAGTCCGGATTACGGAATCGTTGCTTCTATCAGTTGTTTGTATGTTTATGTCGGTGATATTTATGTTAGTTGTCTGTTTCTAACAGATTTGTATGTGTGAGTGAGAGTGAGTGAGTGAGTGAGTATGATGCTTTCCGGAATGACTGTTCTACTATGTTAATTATTGATGACGTTTTGACCAGGCACAACAGTGCGAGGTTTAGTACAGATAAAACCTTTACTTTAAAAGGGACTGACCTTTTGTTACAAGAACAAATACTAATTCTTCCAGAAACAAATGGTTAAATATTCGTTTTTACCTCGGGTTTAACCCCAAAATGTAAATTGTTCGCTGGGCATGCTCAAGTTTCTGGAAACGACTGTCAGTTAAAATAATGTCACCAGAATATTTAACGATATTACCCCTAGTCTGGCACCAAATTATCAGATAGAGCAATCTCGTCATTAAGCTTCTATAAAGGCCTTCATACTGAACTCGTCTCACCCTGGAACATTCTGTGCCAGTTGATCTAACGGTTTTTAGCCTAGCCACACACTCTGAGAAACTTCAAGCAGAGACTGTAAGCGCAGTATTTTGATTTTGGTTCCAGCTAGTTAAAGTAAATGTTGTCACGGTTTGAAATCACATATGGAATAACTTGAACCTTGCTTGTGAGGGGACCACGTTGCGTCTAGAGGTCCCGTGTATAGCCCAATATAGTCGTTTATACATACATGTAAACACGCCTGGAAGAAATGCTATGGGTGACTGGCGTTCCAAGAAGCGTGATGTTCTGGACGAGGAATTGTACCGGGTACCGATTGTCTTGCAAAATGTTCTGGATATATTACTTGGTGTATGACGGCGATTGTGGAATTCGAAATGGTAAGTCAGAAGTGATGTTGTTAAATATCACTGTCTCTGAGTAAAAATTGTTGTACGCCTAGTCGGTATTGGTGAAAGAATTTCCCATGACCCTTACGCTCCTCTTTCCCTTTAAAGCATCATTGGATGGTGAGCACTTTAATGTCCCCGCTATGAAGTGCGTGGGAGTTCCAAGCTGGACCACAACGTTTATATAATATAGATCTGTTTACTTATGACTGTTACATTGAACGGTGGAGCTGTTTATAGTATATGATTGACCGTCTTGAACTCACTCACCCACCCAATCATCGCCCATCCAATCACCCAGCCATCGACTCACTCATGCATTTCACTCACTCACTCACTCACTCACCCAATCAACACCCATCCCCTCACCCAGCCATTTTCTCGTCCACTTAATCACCTACTTACTCACCCACTCACTCATCCACCCTCTCACCCATCCACCCACTCACTCACCCAACCACAAACCCACTCACTCGCCCAACCACCCACCCACTCACTCACTCACTCACTCACTCACTCGTCCACCCACCCACTCATTCACTCATACACCGACTTACTCACCCACCCAATCAAAACCCATCCCCAACCCTACCACTTACTCACCCACTCAATCGCCTACCTACCCACCCAACCACCCTCTCACACATCCACCCACCTACTCACCCACCCACTCACCCACCCACCCACTCACTTATCCACCCACGCACTCACTCACCAGCTCGCTCTCCCACCCACCCAATCATCACCCATCCCTCACCCACCCACAGACTGACCCACCCATGCACCTACTTATACACTCACTCTTTCACAACTTAGTTTCAGTGAGGAACGAATCTGCTTCTTTTTATCAGTTTTCTCAAACCTGATTAAGTTTCAACAATATGGAATACAGTCGGTACGTGTGACTGTTCCCTTTTTGCTCTTCCACGTGACGAAACAAACATTTATGAGGTCACGGAGAAAGAAAACGATCCCCATTGTGTGTATACTGTTGCCCCGAAGTGGAACATGACGAAAATTAATCCCCAAGCAAATCGTTGAGTTGCATGAAAGCCTATCTGGCAACATGCCCCTGTGTGTCGAGGTAGCTGTCAAAATATGGGTCCACTTTGGATTTGATTGGCAACGGGGGAAGTAGCCACAAGTCGTGGAAATGAACACGTGAGTCCTCTCAGCTCGCGGAAGGATAAACGCAAAGTTTGCCTTAGGTGCGGAAGGATACATAAAAGTTAAATCCTTGCTCCCGTAATTGATAGATGAATGATCAAACATGGCGGCAGAAATTTGGGACGGAAGGAATAGGAAACTTTAAAGGAACGTGACTGAACCGTCGCTATACAGTAAGGGTGGGTTTAGAACACTATTTCAGTTATTTCATGACCTGTCAAATGGTTAGCGATCCACTAAATACAAGAAGGCTGTATACATTTACGCTTTGGGTATTGCATGGTTTTGTTTGATTGCATGTGGTGTAACGCCGCATAGGATACACAATGTTCCAGCTGTTTCAGTTTGTTAAGGTTTCAACATTGCTCGTGTTTCGTGTAATTATACTTTATATTTAATGAAACAGACAATTACGGAACCTCTTTAACAAAGGTCTATTTGTTGTGATTAAAGGCTCTTTCTCTGTACTCGTGATATCTACATAATCATCTGTTTCGTGATAAAAAATCAACTGCCAAAAAAGCTAATTATCTTCATGTTTATATTTATCTGGTGCCGCTGAGCGTCTTCACGGCCTCCTTATCAACCAGACAGATTTATGTAGGTTCGCAAACCACCACCCGCCTACAACTTCCTCGGCTGCATCCGTACAAACATTCGGCACTTATCGGAAAGCAATCCGAACGTCACTCTCAGAACCTTCCCTGTACATACTGGCTCAACTTTGATAACATGCCGAGAATGTTTTCTTTACGACTGTGGGACCCCTTAATATATCAAATTTCGCCTTATTTGCGAAAAGTTTGGTTACAAACACAATTTGTGGAGCATAAAACCTCACGTACCAGCGGCCCCGCCTTGTTAAATTAATACACTGGAACCGCGGATTTTTTTTTTTCTGCGAGTTTCAGGAATTTGCCGTCCTTGGAACTACTCGGATATTGATTTCTGGTTTCAGAGAGCTGTGCGAGTTTTTTAACTTAGGGCAGGGCGTGAATAACTTTTTCCAACTTGGTTACAGTAGAAACAAACAGTTTATATTCGACGTTTGTTAATAGTATTAATTTACTGTTATCCCAATGGGGACCATAAACTAAAACCATGTCATATCATATTTGGAACCGGTATTCGGACCCACAATAAGGGTCTAAGACGACTAGGGGACGCAACTCCACAAAACGAACTGCGACATCGTAGACGACTTGTCGGCCGTACCCCGTTAAGAGATGCATTGCGTAGAGCGCGGGAAAGTGCCCGTACGTGCGTACGATGGACATCAAAGTGCGCGTTTAAAGATATGACTTTGTGATCTTTCGTGTATTATGAAGCAAGGAGTGAAAGGTTTCTTCATTCGTATGCTTTGTTACAAGCTAACCCCTTTTATCCGAAAACCACTCCTTCCAAACTCTCAATACTGATGTCAAAATATCAGTTAATGCATATTAATCAGGCGATTTTTTAATCTGGTCGTTTCCCTTGAAATAACGGGTTTCGCTCTGTGTTCCGGTTACGCAACTATACCGAGTGGATCTGCATATAAAGTAAGTGGGTATGGTATTACTCCGCTTTTAGCAATATTCCAGCAATATCAGAGTGGGAGACACCAGAAATGGGCTTCACACATTGAACTCAAGGAAGGAATCGAACCCGGGCCTTTGGCATGACCATCGAACACTTTAACAACTGGGACACCCCAGCGCCGCCCGGATAAAAAAACCCAATACCGATAACCGTATATAGGCATGGGGGAATTATATCTTGTTTGCTTTAAGTCTTCTCCAGACAACACTGTAAACATGACAATGAAATTCAACACTTTCCGCAACTCACCGTTCCCCAACGACCTGTTCCCCCTCTTCTGATTATCCGTGCTACCGTGTGTCATCACGCCCTCCCAGGGGGGTAGAACGGTAGCGATATCTCTTGGAAAGCGATTAGCAGCATCCAATGAAGTGCAGGGGTTCAAGAGAGGGAGAAATCGGAGACAGGTTTTTGAGATTCTGAAATATTTCCCAGTCATACTTCGGTGTTTGTTAACGTTGGACTTATGCTGGCTGGGTGCAAGAAGCAATCGTGGTGGTAGGTGCATTTTTACAATATTCGCTATGACAGGCTTTGGAATATGATTTATGATGGTGCAGCTTGGAGGTTGGTTTCGGATTCAGGCGATGTACATTAGCATCTCAGAGATGTACTGCAAATATGTTGTTTTGTGGGTACAGGTGACCTACATTTTTGTTTTGTCTTCTTGCAAATCATTGATATGGGGCTATATTTCCATTACTAATATATGAAGAAAGTTCTATCATCAACTCTTCACACAGTTTTCATGCTCTATATCTATGTCAACTAATTTTTATTTTTGTCGCGCGAAAAAGATTACTGTATTACGGTCTTTGTTGACATATTAATCTCTCAAAGATGCAGAACTTTCTGTTTAAACATCCCTCCCAATTTGAAAGAATAATTAAGTTCCTGTCATACAAATATATAATGTTTGTCAGATTTCAAAATTATACAATACGATGTAAATGTGATATACTATTCACACTTTACTAAGGATCAAATCATGGATTCAACAGAAAACTATGATGTGGGGTCAAGTATGGTTTAAATATCTAAGCTTATTGTAAGCATGGATCCTAGGTTTCAGTATGTCATTTCATCTTGTGGATCCCATACCTGCTATTGACAGGTGTTGTTTATTTGTCAGTGACTCGTTCCATGATTTGCAAAATGGTTGATTGGTGCCATGAAAACCATTTTTATGGTTACTCATGTATCAAGTGCATAAGGTTAGAATAAAGTGGCTGTCTGCCTAAAGAGGGGTTACCATATTATTATTTATCCAGTTCTAAATGAATACAAGTTCATATTATCAATCTACGTTTAAGTAAAGTTGTGAATTTTTGTGATCCTTATCAAAGTGTGAGTAGTATATATATTAATTTGTGGAACATTTTACCGAACAGTAAATAAAGTGTCATTGTTCGATGAGGACAAAATCTGACAATGTTCATATTCAAAAGTTTGTAACGGTGGTTCCGCTCGACGTCATATTCTGGCAAGTACGAATGTTTCGCTTCACGAACACGGCATCAATTATGGCCAACGACCAAGAAAATTGTCTTGAAGAACGGCTCTTGTGTGAGTGATATCACTCATTGATTATAGTTCCAGCATGGTAAACAAGAAGCTTGGAAATGTAGGTTAAGCACATAACCAGCGGCTCTGGACATTCCAAAACATAAAGGAAGTCTCTGGTCGTAGAATACATTTTATGACAAACGTTTAATTTGACCTAGATTTTTCAGCAACTGTGATTTATGACACTGAAGTAGCAAGAGAGCTAATATGATTAATGTCATACTGAGTTAGTTAAGGCCCTGGTTATTATTTTACGTGTATAAGTTATATGTGTAGTTATAACCATAAAATATAACCTGTTAATCAGGAGTATACAATCTCCAGTGAAATCGCCGAGAGCAACAGGTTTCAGGATGAAACCCAGGGAGCTGGTAATGAAGTCACTTTATGATTACTATTAGTATCATGTGTAGTCTGAGGTATACATATACACCTTTCATATATACATCTTTCATATATACATCTTTCATATATACATCTTTCATATATACATCTTTCACATATACATCTTTCATATATACATCTTTCTTATATACATCTTTCTATATATACATCTTTCATATATACATCTTTCATATATACATCTTTCTTATATACATCTTTCACATATACATCTTTTCATATATACATCTTCACATATAATACATCTTTCATATATACATCTTTCATATATACATCTTTCATATATACATCTTTCATATATACATCTTTCATATATACATCTTTTATATACATCTTTCTCATATATACATCTTTCATATATACATCTTTCATATATACATCTTTCATATATACATCTTTCACATATACATCTTTCATATATACATCTTTCATACATACATCTTTCATATATACATCTTTCATATATACATCTTTCATATATACATCTTTCATACATACATCTTTCATATATATATACATCTTTCATACATCATCTTTATATATACATCTTTCATATATACATCTTTTCTTATATACATCTTTCACATATCTTTCATATATACATCTTTCATATATACATCTTTCATACATACATCTTTCACATATACATCTTTCACATATATACATCATCTTCATATACATCTTTCATATATACATCTTTCATATATACATCTTTCACATATATACATCTTTCATATATACATCTTTCATATATACATCATACATACATCTTCATACATACATCTTTCATACATACATCTTTCATATATACATCTTTCATACATACATCTTTCATACATACATCTTTCATACATACATCTTTCATACATACATCTTTCATACATACATCTTTCATATATACATCTTTCATACATACATCTTTCACATATACATCTTTCATACATACATCTTTCATATATACATCTTTCATATATACATCTTTCATACATCTTTCATATATACATCTTTTCATCATCTTTCATATATACATCTTTCATATATACATCTTTCATATATACTGAGTATACATCTTTCATATATACATCTTTGATACATCTTTTACATAACATCTTTCATACATCATCTTTCATATATACATTGTGGTATTATACTGGTATTCAGTTGCTATAAATATAAATAATAATAAATATATCTCTACAGGCACAGCGTACAGCAGAACAGTACAATACCCACATCATCATCAGCTAAGTACAATCATCAGCTAAGACACATCATCAGCTAAGACAGTACCCGTATCATCAGCTAAGACAGTACCCACATCATCAGCTAAGACAGTACCCGTATCATCAGCTAAGACAGTACCCACATCATCAGCTAAGACAGTACCCGTATCATCAGCTAAGACAGTACCCACATCATCAGCTAAGACAGTACCCAAGACAGTACATCATCAGCTAAGACAGTACCCACATCATCAGCTAAGACAGTACCCAAGACCGTACCCACATCATCAGCTAAGACAGTACCCATATCATCAGCTAAGACAGTACCCACATCATCAGCTAAGACAGTACCCGTATCATCAGCTAAGACAGTACCCACATCATCAGCTAAGATAGTACACATCATCAGCTAAGACAGTGTATTTTCATCAGCTAGCACAGTATCTTCATCATTTGCTAAAACAGTGTATTCATCAGGTAGCGAGGTACCTACATCATCAGCTAGCACTACACTCACATTACCTTGTACACTGTTTCACTTGTGAGAACTATGGCATCGTGGCAATTCACTGCTACGAGTCTAATCAGTGGAAATCACTGTCAGGCCACATGAAAACATGGGAATGTTCACATCTCGTTAATGTCATATTTAATGTCATATTTAATGTAGCTGTTTGACAAATATCCGGGAAATGGGTTATCATCATTAAGCAGAACCATATTTCTTGGCAGGCTGTATATTTGTAAGTTTGCCAGTCGCCGGTTGTAGCCAAACAAATGTATATCTCTCACCCCCACCACCACCTATTTCGTTTTCAGTGGGTCTTATTGACGATGTTAGTTGTCAAGTTTAACGGATGAATGATAACATTGTCTGATGTCCGTTGTACTTACAGTTATGTGTGTGGGCAAAAAGACTTTCCGAAATATAGGAAGTCCGTATAAGCTATTTTCTGTACTCTGATGGGTGTCAAACCAAAGTACCTTCCCACATTAACGGCTCGGATTGAAGACTTTTCGAATCGATGGCCAGTTAACAATTCAAACTACTGTATGACATCCAGTGAACTGTTTTAGATGAAGAAATTCTTTCGTTGAATGCTTTGTCTCCCCCCCCACCCCCCACCCCCCTTTGAAAATTTCTGGATCCGCCTATGCTGTATATCAAAACGATGGTATAGTCAGAATGCTTGTTGACTAGAGGCTTTAACGCACCACGCTCGTCTCCAAAAGGTGATACCCAATGTATTTTCGACTTTTTGCACTGAATTTGCAAAACGTGAAAATATTTTTCTTTCCGCCCCTGGACCATTTATTTCAAACAGTTCTTTTCACCTCGAAGTTCGCCTCGATCAGCTACAAGATTGTTTATGTTGAGTTAAACATTAATCACTCACCCACTAACTCTTTTCAAAGTTGATCCAGTTTTTTTCTTCATGTTGCGTGCACGTTTTATCTGGGTTCTTTGTTATCCAATAACCATGTTTTCTTTGGGTACGTTACGTTTGTTTTGCCTGTGTTTTGTGCACCCAAAGTGTTAAATTATCAACGCTATCGGTAAGTACACTATATACACAGTAGATGCTGTTGTTTCTGTTTTTCCTCCTTTCAATCAAACAGTCTTTTTGACGCGTACACACATTTTATGCTTTTTGAAGTGTTTCTTCGGCTGCGTAGACAAAAAATCAGGAATAAAACGTATTTGTTTTGGTTCCTTAAAGCATAAAGGACACGTGCTCTCTTGAAAGACACAGTCCCCTGCATACTGAACATAACCTTGCTATTACGTGTTCGAAAACTGAGGTTAATTAGTATCAGCTTTCTCACATTTTTCTTGTTAATATTTTCAGTTTAAGAACAAATTATATGTGAATAGAATGTTGTTGTCGTTAGACGATTGTTCAAAACAATTCAATGTACACGTAATGACGAAAATATGTTGGTTGTTGTTACGGAGTACTAGGTGAATATTTAGAATATAAACTGAAACTATATGAATAAATGTTGTTTTGTAGTTCCAGGGTGGTAGACGATTGTTCGGAACGGTCAAACGTACACGTATATATGTTGTGTTGTTACGGAGTATCAGGTGAATATTCGGAATAATTGAACTATATGAACAAATGGGTTTTTTGGTTCCAAGGTGCTTGACGATTGTTCCGAACAATTAATAAGCACACATATAAATGCTTTGTTGTTCCAGGGTGCTAGAAGATTGTTCAATTGTTCCAGGGTGCATGACGATTGTTCCAGGGTGCATGACGATTGTTCGTAACAATTGAAAATATACATGTAAATGTTGGTGTGTTGTTCCATGGTTCTAGACGATTGTTGAAACAATTAAAAGTACACATCAATGTTGTTTTGTTGTTCCAGGGTGCTAGACGATCGTTCGACCAATTAAAAGTACACATCAATGTTGTTTTGTTGTCCCAGGGTGCTAGACGATTGTTCGAGCAATTAAAAGTACACATCAATGTTGTTTTGTTGTTACAGGGTGCTAGACGATTGTTCGAGCAATTAAAAGTACACATCAATGTTGTTTTGTTGTTAGACGATTGTTCGAGCAATTAAAAGTACACATCAATGTCGTTTTGTTGTTACAGGGTGCTAGACGATTGTTCGAGCAATTAAAAGTACACATCAATGTTGTTTTGTTGTCCCAGGGTGCTAGACGATTGTTCGAGCAATTAAAAGTACACAAATGTTGTTTGTTGTTACACACGATTGTTAAATTAAAAGTCAATGTCGTTTGTGTTGTTCCATGGTGCTAGACGATTGTTCGAGCAATTAAAAGTACACATCAATGTTGTTTTGTTGTTACAGGGTGCTAGACGATTGTTCGAGCAATTAAAAGTACACATCAATGTCGTTTTGTTGTTACAGGGTGCTAGACGATTGTTCAGAACAATTAAAAGTACACATCAATGTTGTTTTGTTGTTCCAGGGTGCTAGACGATTGTTCGGATGTTGTGTGCGCTGTGCCGGTGGTTGTTTTCGTCAGCTGACAATGGTTCTAGGGTGGCAAAATATTACGGAACGACCATACCACAAGCACCCCTCAGCAGTCCCCAAGAGAGACGCACGATGCATCTACGCGGTGTGTCTTGCTGCAAGCATCATCTCCATCTTCATCCTGGCCTATGTGACGTCATACAAGATCAACAACGGCCATTTTGTAAGACATTATCAACTCGGCGGCGTGCAGTCTGCTCGCAGTGGAAATGGAACAGACGAAAGTACCATGCAAATTGTGGGTTTTGTTAATAAAAATGGTGACCATATACGATTAGACTCGATAATGGGATACTCCCCAAAGGTGTTCTCGAACTCCGGTGGAAGAAAAATGGCAGTGACACTAAGCCTGTCGGTCCCACGGCCTCGGGGGTCGGTTTTGGGGGCCGGGCCAAGTTGAATTGTGAACCTGGGAATCATACGTCGGACATACTCAGCATGGTAAGTGGGTCTTCCAGAGCAGTGGAATATAACGCCGTACTCGACTGCACTTTAGATATAGATAACCGAACAAACCTGTGACCTGTCTCATGAACATCGATCCTTGAGCGGGTGATTGGGTAGCCTGGTGGTTAAAGCGTTCGCTCGTCACGCCAAAGTCCCGAGTTCGATTCCCCACATGGGTACAATGTGTAAAGCCCATTTCTGATGTCCCCAGCCGTGATATTACTGGAATATTGCTAAAAACGGCGTGAAACCCAACTCACTCACTCGATCCATAAGATACGATGGCATACAACCGACTGAATCACCTGACACCGTGACCTTTGTGTCTTCACTTACAGCCTGCTCAGGTTGCTGTCTTCAAATTGCATTAAACTATTTTTTAATTTTGTTTTAAAATACAATCCATGGCTAGAATCCAGAGGTGATGTCTAACTTTAGCTGTGGAGAGACACATTAACCACATAAAATAAGGGCAATATGCCAGACATTTAGCTTGTGGAAGTAGTTATATATTGTTTTGTCGACAAGACTTTTCAACGTTTACAGCAAATCCAATAGCTTTAGGTTAGGATATCTGACATGCATTTATTCAAGCTGTAACGGTACGGTGAGGCCAACGATACGATATTTCTCCCGATACCCGTGAAGATCCGGGTTAAAATATTGATCTTTAGTAACCCATGCTTGTCGTAAGAGGCGACTAACGCGATCTGGTGGTCAGGCTCGCTGACTTGGTTGACACATGTCATCGGTTCCCAATTGCGCAGATCGATGTTCATGCTGTTGATCACTGGATTGTCTGGTCCAGATTCGATTATTTACACGCCATATAGCTGGAATATTGCTGAATGCGGCGTAAAACTAAACTCACTCACTCACTATTTCTCCTGATAATAGTGCCGATATAGAATTTGTACTCATATTATGAATTCATTTTCTCTCCCTTTAAGAGGCCAATCTCAACTCTGCATCTTTATGTTTTATCTAAATTTCAGATTAAATTGTGTATTTTGGGAGAGAAGCATATAAGCTTTCGGGCACTGTGCAGATTCTTCTATATATAGCTAATCAGAAATTACAAATTTGTATTACTGGTTCATGAAAATTTTCTGTCATTTTCACGTTTTTACACCACTTTAACCTGTAGTGTAATCGTATGTATTGCGATACAATAGCTGTATATGGAGGTATGATATCGTGAACCTCGAATCGCGATACAATACAGATTGCCGTATCGATACTCGGCTAAATCAAACTGTGTCGTCATATAATTAGAATAGGTTCGCAGATCATCAGTGTGATTGGTCGTACAAGGCGACTAACGGGATCGGGTGGTCAGGTTCGCTGACGACACATGTCATCGGTTCCCAATTGCATAGGTCGATGCTCATGTTGTTGATCACTGTATTGTCTGGCCCAGACTCGATTATTTACAGACCGCCGCCATTTAGCTGGAATATTGCTGAGTGCGGCGTAAAACAACAACCAACCAACCAGTGTGACTGACCCGTGAAGATCCGGGTTAGAATTGGTCTCCAACAACCCGTACTTGTCGTAAGAGGCGACTAACGGGATCGGGTCGTCAGGCTCGCTGACTCGGTTGACACATGTCATCGTATCCCAGTTGCGTAGGTCGATACTCATGATCACTGGGTTATCTGGTCCAGCCTCGATTATTTACAAACCGCCGCCATATAGCAGAAATATTGCTGAGTGCGGCGTTAAACAAGAACAAGAACAAGAACAAGAACAGTGTCGTGATTGTGTCTGTCGATTTCCGGAAGAAGCAGGTGTATTGCTCACAATATAAGACATCACCCAGTCGCATTGTGCTGACGTGAGGATGGTGGCAGTGTAGTGGTGTTTGTTCGTCATACCAACGTCCCTGGTTTGAATCTCCACATCGGCACAATGTGCGAAGCCGTGATAGTGCTGAAAGTGGCTCAAGCCTACCCTCACCGCTCTGCAACATGTTGTTGAGTATATGCCGCTTGGTAAGTTTCATGCGCGCTTTGCTTCACGGTTGCTAAGATTTATTGCTAATGCTCGGAAACATTTTCTTCCAGGCACCCTACAAGTTTCTTCCAAATTTTAAGAATCCATGTTGGTATGAACCGATGGTGAAACCAGATGTGTACAAGACCAACCAGTTTAAACAATTTTCAAAGTATTGCCGTAACTTATTCAAAGACTTAACAGAGGAATGGCGGAAGAAAATGGAACAGGATGCCCAGCCTCGGAGACTTCGATGTCTCCCGTACTTTTTTATTGCCGGGCAACCCAAGTGTGGCAGCACGGACCTGTACTTTAAGCTGATGTCACATCCGGACGTGGTGTCCCCGCCAATGAAGGAGTCTCATTGGTGGGCTAAAAATAGATTTGGTGAGTGTTACAAGATCATCATATGAATATCATTCTGGAGAGATGGGTCCGTAAGTCGTTAATATGTGTCTCCCTTTAGATTTGGGACAGAACAGGTCCTCTGGGCTTCGTGGAACCCCGTTTGGAATCGGGTAGAGTAGGTCTGGAGGCCATTGCCTCACAGCTGTCTTACTATCAGTCGACAGTCTCCAGTCAGGGGTCGGAAAATAGTCTCCTCTAAGGAGGTCGTAGAAACGTCTCCCCTTAGAGGTCGTAGAAATGTCTCCCCTTA
Organism: Haliotis rubra; assembly: GCF_003918875.1. Classification (NCBI taxonomy): domain Eukaryota; kingdom Metazoa; phylum Mollusca; class Gastropoda; order Lepetellida; family Haliotidae; genus Haliotis; species Haliotis rubra. The sequence continues at coordinate 344,129 of NW_025767305.1, read as the reverse complement.
GAGGTAGGAGAAACGTCTCCTCTTAGAGGTGGAGAAACGTCTCCTCTTAGAGGTCGTAGAAACGTCTCCCCTTAGAGGTCGGAGAAAAGTCTCCTCTTAGAGGTCGTAGAAACGTCTCCCCTTAGAGGTCGGAGAAACGTCTCCCCTTAGAGGCCGGAGAAACGTCTCCTCTGAGGGGCCTGACAAAGGATTCCTCTTAGGAGGTCGGAGAAAAGACTTCTCTTCGGGGTTGCGAACAGTCTCCTCTTGGAGGCCGGACAAACGTCACCTCTGAGGGGCCTGAGAAAGGATTCCTCTTAGGAGGTCGGGGAAAAGACTTCTCTTCGGGGTTGCGAACAGTCTCCTCTAAGGAGGTCGGACAAACGTGAGAAAGGACTCCTCTTATTGGTCGAGAACAGTCTCCTCTTAGAGGGCGGAGATTAATCTCCTGTTAGTCTTCCCTATGGGTTAGGGAATAATCTGCCCTTGTGGATCAGAGCATAGACTTCGCTAGGGGGTCGGAGGTGGAAAAGGTCAGTAACCCATTCCAGAATTATCTCCCCGTATGAAGTAGAATATGCCCAATAACATGTGACTGTCTCCTTGTGTGTGTTCGGGGACGACAAGGGGCCGCAGTGATGGTGACTGTTCATCCTGGTACTCTTTGAGCCAGTAGGGGTATCTGTATCTATCCAAAACGATTCAAGAATAAATATGGGTAACAGGTAAAATTGGGAATTGTTTAGTTTCTGCTTGTGGGTATAAGAAGTGCCCACCACTGTTAAGTGTTACCTCAGATTTTCTTTATAAGGTTCAAATGGGCCACCATTCGTTCCCACTGAAATGGAAAGTTTCCGTAACACGAAAGTGTCGAGTTGTATCGTACGGGTTTTTGTATGGTATATGGTAGACTAACGACTGTGGTATTGAAAGTAGTATATGATTTTAATGGAAAACGCAACTGCGGTTATAATGAAAACGAGCCTAACTCGATGATAGTTCCAGAACTTGAACTATGGAAAATCCAGGCTTTCATCCAGACTATCACATTACAGTGAATGAAAGGCGGAAGAGAACATATTATGGATAAGGGTTTAGAGGACAGATATGTCATCGCGACCTCATTATCATTATATGACTCACATGGTAACTATGTGTATCATAACTGTCCAACTATCATGGATATTCTATTGCAGTCTGGCACAACAAAGCCTTTTACGTCTGAAATTCAAGATTCAGTACATTTGAATTCAAAGTTGTAAAGATGTGAGGGTGTCTGATTATTGTCTGATAATCAAATATAGACTTATTTTGATCAGATAACGACTCTCTTGATGTAATGTCTATTTCTTTTCTTATTTTTTTACAAAAATCAAATGGTTATAAGCATTAATGTATTTCTGTCATGGAAGCAGTACCTCCATCTACAGACAGTGGAAGGAGGGTGAGACTCATGTATATTACTCTTTATTTCACACCCCTCATGTAATGCGGGGTTGGGGTTGGGGTTGGGGTTGGGATATAGTCGACGCCTTGTCTGTCCTTGCGTCCTTGCGTCCGTCCGTCCGTAATCATTTTGTTTCTGGAGCATAACTCAAAATCCGTTCAAATTGGTGGATATATCAAACAGATAGTATAGTGGTGCCTTTTGCTATTTACAGATTAAAAAAAATAATTTTTTCCTTGGTTTCCATGGAAACATTTTTGGACTTTGTCTCAAAAGGATGGGTGGGCTTCGTTTCCGGAGCACAATTCGAAAACCGTTCAATATCTTTCAAGAAACACCCTTGACAGACTTATCAAACAGACCCTAAAGTGGTGCCTTTCACTATTTACAGATTTTGTGATTTTTATTTTTCTTGGTTTCCATGGAAACGTTCTGGACTTAGTCTACAAAAATCAAGTTGGACTTTAAGTAACTGTCGGACGATTTTTCTTTCAAATTTGTGGGAAACAGGGGGATTTGTCATCTTGTTTACTTTGTGAAATGACAAGCATGCATCTGGTTGAGATATTGTTTATATGCAATAACTTGGTGTTTGTGAAATACCCACAGTGTGTTAGCATTAAATGTTGTAGTTGTATACGCAACTTCAGGTTGGAGACTTAACTTCACGTCCACGATACCAATCAGTGACTACATCGATTTGTACGACAAGGCGGCGTTATTCATGGAACACGTCAACGACCCCAACACATCAGAGGAACAGGAGGGGTACCACCAGTTGATTACAGGTAAACAAACACCTGTTGAATACATGTACAATACCACCAGTTGATTACAGGTAAACAAACACCTGCTGAGTGCATGTACAATACCACCAGTTGATTACAGGTAAACAAACACCTGCTGAGTACATGTACAATACCACCAGTTGATTACAGGTAAACAAACACCTGCTGAGTACATGTACAATACCACCAGTTGATTACAGGTAAACAAACACCTGCTGAGTACATGTACAATACCACCAGTTGATTACAGGTAAACAAACACCTGTTGCATACGTGTATGTACAATAACACCAGTTGATTACAGATATGCAAACACCTGTTGAATACATGTACAATACAACCAGTTGATTAGAAGTAAACAAACACCTGCTGAATATATGTACAATACCACCAGTTGATTACAGGTAAATGAATCTCAAACCGATAGGTAAATGAACACCAAAGTGATAACTGGTAAATACACACCAGTTGATAACATTTATAAACAGCTGAATGCAGGTACATCAACAAACTACAGGCAAAAGGCAATTTCTGAATATATTTTTCTTTAGGTAAAGTACACACACAGCAAAATTCTTTTATTCATATCTCAGGCAATCTCTGGAACCTCATTAACGTTTAAGTTTCCAAGTGTTTCTAAGAGTCTAACAAGATTTTTAGGAACGTTTACATTGATATCAGGGTAGTCTGTCTCACAGTCCTTGAACCACATTATTTTCCCTACTGCCTAGCCCTCCCTGCAGTGCTAAAGCCCTAAATAAAGCAAGTCTAGATTCCCCAGGTTCAGGCTCCCAACTCACTGGGACTTCTTTTCAGTTTAAATGGATTTATTTGTTAGTATGAATATTATAGATATTCAGGGACTAAGCGTTAATCTTATATCAGGGCTGCCTAATCAAAATATGTTTACTGTTGACAGCAGTTTGTCTTTCTCTTCCTTTCTGTTCAATAATTCCCTCCTATTAAATTCTCAACAATCTAGTGATCGGTGTGGTTGGTAGACTAACGCTTCAGCTCTGAAAATATATAATTTAATAGAAGCCAAAAACTCTGCTTCAACTGGAAAGGAGCCCCAGTGAGATTGGAAATTCAGATTCTGCCAATTATTGCAGCTTGCTGTGTATAGTCTATAACACGTCCCTGATGTGAATTAGTTTTCTTGCGATAGTATCAGACCCTGAACCCCAGGAACAACTAGAAGCCTTTTAGGGCTTGACAGGAGGTCTTGGCTGAAGGTATATAATGTTTCAGGGACTTGGATGCTGACAAGGTGTTTAGTGGTTAGAAAGCCCACTAGTTCTGTTTTCCTCTGTTTTAGGTGACGCTAGTGTGTCCACGCTATGGTTCAATGACTACTGGTGGCAGCTGCCGGAGAACTGCGGGTCTGTGGAACCCAAGTACACGAACGCCCACTACATCCGCTACCTTCTACCCAAGGCCAAGATCATCGTAATACTGAGGGACCCGACTGAGAGGTGAGGGTTAACCACGGCGTATGTACTTAGCCATGTAATGATCCCAGGATATGTACTTAGCCATGTAATGATCCCAGGATATGCACTTAGCCATGTAATGATCCTAGGATATGCACTTAGCCATGTAATCCCAGGATATGTACTTAACCATGTAATGATCCCAGGATATGTACTTAGCCATGTAATGATCCCAGGATATGCACTTAGCCATGTAATGATCCCAGGATATGCACTTAGTCATGTAATGATCCCAGGATATGCACTTAGCCATGTAATGATCCCAGGATATTCATTTAGCCATGTAATGATCCCAGGATATGCAATTAGCCATGTAATGATCCCAGGATATGCACTTAACCATGTAATGATCCCAGGATATGTACTTAGCCATGTAATGATCCCAGGATATGTACTTAGCCATGTCATGATCCCGGGATATGTACTTAGCCATGTAATGACCCCAGGATATGTACTTAGCCATGTAATGATCCCAGGATATGCACTTAACTATGTAACCTCAGGATATGTACTTAGCCGTGTAATGATCCCAGGATATGCTCTTAGCCATGTAATGATCTTAGGATATGCAATTAGCCATGTAGTGATCCCAGGATATGCACTTAGGCATGTAATGATCCCAGGATATGCACTTAGCCATGTAATGATCCCAGGATATGCACTTAGCCATGTAATGATCCCAGTATATGCACTTAGCCATGTAATGATCCCAGGATATGCACTAAGCCATGTAATGATCCCGGGATAAGTACTTAGCCATGTAATGATCCCAGGATATGTACTTAACCATGTAATGATCCCAGGATATGCACTAAGCCAAGTAATGATCCCAGGATATGTACTTAACCATGTAATGATCCCAGGATATGCATTTAGCCATGTAATTATCCCAGGATATGCATTTAGCCATGTAATGATCCCAGGATATGCATTTAGCCATGTAATTATCCCAGGATATGCACTTAGCCATGTAATGATCCCAGGATATGCACTTAGCCATGTAATGATCCTAGGATATGCACTAAGCCATGTTATGATCCCAGGATATGCACTAAGCCATGTAATGATCCCAGGATATGCACTTAGCCATGTAATGATCCCAGGATATGTACTTAACCATGTAATGATCCCAGGATATGTACTTAGGCATGTAATGATCCCAGGATATGTACTTAACCATGTAATGATCCCAGGATATGCATTTAGCCATGTAATTATCCCAGGATATGCACTTAGCCATGTAATGATCCCAGGATATGCACTTAGCCATGTAATGATCCCAGGATATGCACTAAGCCATGTAATGATCCCAGGATTTAGCCTTGTAATGATCCCAGGATATGTACTTAACCATGTAATGATCCCAGGATATGCATTTAGCCATGTAATGATCCCAGGATATGCACTTAACCATGTAATGATCCCAGGATATGTACTTAGCTATGCAACAAACCCAGGATATGCACTTAGCCATGTAATGATCCCAGGATATGCACTTAGCTATGCAATAAACCCAGGATATGCACTTAGCCATGTAATGATCCCAGGATATGTACTTAACCATGTAATGATCCCAGAATAAGTACTTAGCCATGTAATGATCCCAGGATAAGTACTTAGCCATGTAATGATCCCAGGATATGCACTTAGCTATGCAATAAACCCAGGATATGCACTTAGCCATGTAATGATCCCAGGATATGTACTTAACCATGTAATGATCCCAGGATAAGTACTTAGCCATGTAATGATCCCGGGATAAGTACTTAGCCATGTAATGATCCCAGGATATGCACTTAGCTATGCAATAAACCCAGGATATGCACTTAGCCATGTAATGATCCCAGGATATGTACTTAACCATGTAATGATCCCAGGATATGCACTTAGCCATGTAATGATCCCAGGATATGCACTTAGCCATGTAATGATCCCATGATATGCACTTAGCTATGCAATAAATCCAGGATATACACTAACCAATGTAATAACGCCATGATTTGCACTAAGCCATGTAATAACCCAAGGATATTCACTTTGCCATGGAATAGCCCAAGGATGTGATATGCGTACCGACATAGCAATGGTTGAATAAATAGCACCAAAGCCAGGAATAAACGAAAATGCATTGTCTTTGTGTAAAGGTGCAATTCTATTGTCAGACTTAACGGACAGGAACAGTGTTCCCAGGCACAGTTATCATGTCAACACTGACAATGGCCCTATTTATATATACCTAACTCCGGATATGACGAAGTGCAGCTGCTAATACACTCAGATCGGTATATGCGAACATCTCCCTGTGACAACAACATGGAACACGAGTAAATCTGCCTCTGCTGCAGGTCGTACTGTATTGTCCACCATCTTGATGTCATTGAGGGCCCATTGTTTTCCAATGAATGTTGATTGACAATGCATGCACAGCATAACTGAACACGACAGAACAGAAATATCGTGTAAACATACACTGAGTTACATATCGAGAATGCATAGGTTATACAGGCATAATATCGACATTGATAAGATTTGTAGGTAAAGATACACATGCATAGGATATACAAGTATAGATGTACATGCTCATGGTATACAGGCATCATATCTAAATGCATACGATATTCTGCTAAGATACATGGATTAGATACACAAGTATAGATACACACACGTCAGATAAACAGGCACGATCTCTCTCACCTGTATATCTTATGCCTATATATATATATATATATACGCAAAAAATGTCCAAAGTAGTACAGGTGTTCAGTCATAAATATTGCATAGATAAATAAAAACAGAATGCCTTTTTCTCCAACATGTTTCGTTCTTTACTCTTCAGGGAGATTATTATATATATAAATTGTTTCTAACTATAACGTCAAAAACACGATGACGTCACAAACGTAACCTTACTGTCACCCATGACAACGTTTTTTACGTCTCCCGCTATTGTCACTAACTGCTTAACGTCATACGCATGATGACGACATAGCTATTACCGTTATGTGTCGCCTATGACGACACTCAGCTTTCATTGTACACACGAAGAGCCGTTGAACGGCGAAAGATCTTGTGCAGATATAAAGAGATTTGACGAGAAGAAATATCTGGACTCATATTTTATATATATATATATATATATACATGTACACACGCACGCACGCACGCACGCACACAGGCATAAGATATAAAGGTGATGATATGCATGCATGAGATACACAAGCAAAGGTCACACAATCATGATATAAATGCATACGATAGACGGGTAAAATATATGTTAATGTAAACGCTAGGGAGGCAGACTAATATTATATACAGACTTTGGCAATAATAATATAGGATATCCACGCCGACATAACGCCGACTGAATAAATAGGAGAGGAAGCCAGACAGATATGTGAAACTCCATCACAATCTGTTGCCTGTGCATTGTTTTCGTGTATAGTGCATCTGTATTCAGGATAGCTGCCTTGTGCGTGTACGTGTCGCCATCAATAACACAATCTTAAGTTGATTACAACATTCAAATTGATAACATTGGCTTCAAGTTCCCTCTTCTAAAGAATAAATGATTTGTATAAAGCGCGAGCCACTTACGAAATGCCATCAATTGTGGAAAGGTTTCTGAAGAGTTTTCCAACATCGACACATATGGTAGGCATGTTGTATGTCTCTAATCAAACCAGGAGAGCCAGACGTGATGCGAGACCAACCTCAAACCATTTGTGCCAGAACCGCTCAGTGTGACTGAGAAGACTCAAGAATCAAAACCAGACGCCATTCCTTATTAAAGAGGTGCGGCAGTTACGTGGAGTCTGGCTTCTAAATTCTTCGCATCGGAAGAATAAACTTGATGAATTATTTGCAGATGGATTCTTCTCACTTCATGTTGCAGTGCAGTGTTGGGAAATCGGATATCTGTTTAATGAAGACCGCTTGAATGTAATGGCGCCGGGTTTTGTGTTACGTTAAATCACTGATTGGGTCTATTAGAAACTGTTGACATTGTATAACCCATTGTGTCTGGAAAATAGGAGTGGTCCTTTAGGGAAAGCCCAACTAATATCTGTCTGTTCAAAGAAGGAAGTAGTCTGTCTCACAGTCCCTGATCCATATTGTTTTCGGTAATCCTTAGCCCTCTCTCCAATGCTAAAGCAATAAATGAAGCAAGTCTAACGGGAACGGGTGGTCAGGCTCGCTTGCTTGGTTCACACATGTCATTGTATCCCAATTGCGTAGATCGATGTTCATGATGTCAATCACTGGATTGTCTGGTCCAGACTCGATTGTTTACAGACCGCTGTCATATAGCTGGAATATTGCTGAGTGCGGCATAAAACTAAACTCACTCACTTTAATTTAATACCAAACCAAATCTCGTTTACGAGCACCAGCATTCGAGATGTCACGTTTAGTGTGCACGTGGAATACCGCAAGTGCGGCGTAAAACTAAATTCACTCACCCACTCTGGCCTGGAACACACGAGCATGTGGATGGTACTGACATATTCAAAGACAATATTCCTTGATTAGAACCTACTATAAGCTGATTCTAGTACAAATATAGGTTTGCGAATTGTGGCGTTTATGATGAACTGGAGCTCATTATCCAAGTGGTTAATCATTCAGGGCGAATTATGACAACGATAATTATCAATTGTCTGGCTATAAATTATTTTCATTGCTCAAGGCTCATCACTTCATGTGAACAGTACTGTTTTCAGTTTTGTTTCGGGTTTTGTTTTCAGACTATACTCGGATTACCTTTATTTCCAAAAACACCGGAAGTCACCGGACGATTTCCACCGAGAAGTATTGATGGCCATCAGCTCCCATGAAAGATGTGTGAACAAAACTACACTGCGGTCGTGTATCAATAACAGAACGATCGCCAACACTGCCAGGGTAAGTGCCTGTTAATGAGTGAGTGAGTGAGTTTGGTTTTACACCGCTTTTAGCAATATTCAAGCAATATCACCGCGGGGAACACCACAAATGGGCTTCACACATTGTACCCCTGTGGGGAATCGAACCCGGGTGTTCAGCGTGACGAGCGGACGCTTTAACCACTTGACTACCCCACCGCCCCAACGTCGTAGTAAGACAGGATAAGTCCTAATTTGGCTGAAAGCCGATTCGTCGATCCATGATGTGCAACATATATGTCTATTACTTACATATACTTGTACTGTTATGAATCTGCGGGGGCGGTGGGGTAGCCTAGTGGTTAAAGCGTTGGCTCGTCACGCCGAAGACCCGGGTTCGATTCCCCACATGGGCACAATGTGTGAAGCCCATTTCTGGTGTCCCCCGCCGTGATATTGCTGGAATATTGCTTAAAAGCGGCGTAAAACTAAAACTCAGTCAGTCAGTCAGTTATGAATCTGCGTATGTCTGTGTATTCATTATTTTGAGGACGGTCCATAGTCCAAACGAATAGATAACGTTATGTGGGGAATCGAACCTGGGTCTTCGGCGTGACGAGCGAACGCTTTAACCACTAGGCTACCCCACCGCCCCCAAGTGCCTGTTACTTCAACCCGTTGGTGGAGTGAGTGAGTTAGGTTCTACGCCACTTTTAGTACCCCGGAGGACACCAGACATTGTACCCATGTAGAGAATCGAACCCAGGCCTTAGGCGTGTCGAGCGAACGCTTTAGCCTCAAGGCTACCCCACCGCCCTCTTAGAGTTAGTGAATGGCGGATAGATGAATTATGTGGCCACGATGTCGGCTGTGAAGTCTTAGGTCGCAGGTCGATAAACCTCGAACAGCTGGCGCTGCATTCTTGTCTGTGGTTCGAGTCCCGCTCCGATTTGTTTGTTCGTTGCAATGATGATCTCACCAACATAGTTTAATTTATGAGTTTAGAACTGAATTTTTAAACGTTTTTGGCAGGAGTCCAGTTCAGACATCTCTCCCGTTTCCCAACTAGTTAATCTGTCGTACAGAACCAGTGATAATTAGGGGAGCCATCAATATCTAAATTAGAAGGTATCGTGAGAATTGGTTGAACAGACTGCAAATCGTTCCAAGTAACGTATTTGGAACTTGAGTCCTTGAATCATTGTTCTTACGGATATTACCAAAAGGTTAACCCGTCTTTCTGTGATATACGAGCACTGGCGTTGGCGTATAGGTTCTGGATACGGAGTCCTGAAGGATTCCTCTTCCAACTTCTTCAAATTCCTTGGCAAATTTTAGTCGCACTTTTCTGTGATTGGGTTTTTCACCCAAACTAAGACCAAAACGGCTTTGTTTCAAAAATGTGTTTTGGCATTGGCATACCATAAATCCCATTATGGTGCCGGTGTGCGGTCTTGTGCATAGAGCGCAGGTCACAAATCAGTTGACGTTAGCCAACGTTGGTCACGGAGAGTCCTCGGATGGGTGACCGTGTTCGGCAGCTTGACTCCTAAGAGTTTCTAGGACTCCTGTCCTGCACCACAACGAAGCACATGTGGTCTCACCTTAGGCAAGTGAGTTTGTTCAAAATTGCCACTGTTCACCCAGCAGAAAATGGGTACCCGGTGGTATAAGTCATATGACTATTAACCTTCTAGCGTATGCACAGGCAGCTTGGGTTATCCCGGGTAATAATGTCCACGATGTTGTATGCGCTTAGAGCATGTCTCTCCGGCGTGGAGTTCAATGCTATATAAGTGACCTATTATTATTATTATTATTATTAATTACTATCGTATACGGACGTGGTCCGATTGCTACTTGGACGTCTTTTTTAATCCCCAGTGCGCTATTACGATTCCGAAACTTCAAACAGGTAATGTTTCCCCCGATGTTTTAATGAAATTACTAAAGCGGCGTTAAAGCAATACTCACTCATACGACTGCACGTGTAAATATGTATATTGACCATACCAATGTACGTATTGTTTGTCCATGCAATTCGACGTATTGATACATTCACTGTTCATACACTGTATGTATTTATATGTTTATTGTCCGTACGGCTGTACGTATTCATACGGTCATTGATCATACAACTCCAGCAAGGCAATGATACGTTCATTGGTCATACGGCTGAAGTATTTTCAAGTGTATTATTGTACCTATACGTAATCATACGTTTATTACGTGTTCGGTGGTTACAGGTGCGGCTACGTATAGGGATGTACTATGCATACATACAGGAGTGGCTGCGGGTGTTCCCTCGACACCAACTCCACATCGTCAGACTCGAAGACTACGCCGACGAACCCATGGACATCCTCAAAGGCATCTTCAAGTTTCTCACGCTCAGTAAGTGCTAGCTAGGTGTCTATGTTTTTAGACAGAGTAGCTTTTCTGGCAGCGCTTAAAAACATATGAAACTATATTTTTAGCGCTTACTGAAAACAATTCTGAACACAATTCTTTGCAAAGATCGTTGACCTTACGAAAGGAATGTCAGTAGTATGACGTGTATGTTGGTTCGTCTTGCAACAAGAATGAATCTTATGTTCCCTGAATAGAACGCAGAACCGTTGTTGCGAAATTATGCATCTGGTGAACAGACATCGTTCTTAAAATATGTGTGTGGAAATTATGTAACAAGGGGAATTGCATGAGGTCTAATTTTAAGATTTAGACTCTTTTCCTAGCATTCCGATCATAGAATGTGTTCGACACCGCCCCAGAAATAGTTTCAAACTGTGTTTACTAATTAACCACTGTAATATACGTTTGCATTTTCGTCGACGATGTATCGCTTAAGATGCATGGCTTGACTTGCACTTTGGTTCATATTAATTTCCTCGTAATTTCAATATTATGAAATATTTCGTATTCACTCACTGTGTCTTTGCAATACTTTCCGGCGAACCCGTGAAGTTCCGAGTTAGAATTGGTCTTCAGTAACCCATGCTTGTCATATTTAAAGAGGCGATCGGGTGGTCAAGCTGGCTGAATTGGGTCGAATCATCGAATCCCAATTGCGTAGATCGATGCGCATGATGTTGATCACTGGATTGTCTGATCCAGACTCGATTCTTAACAGACTGTCGCCTATAGTAGTATATAGCTGGAATAGTGCTGAGTGCGGCTTAAAACTAAACTCATTCACTTTAATTTAATACCAAACCAAATCTCGTTTACGAACACCAGCATTCGAGATGTCACCGCGAGCACTCCACAGCAATACGTCACAAATACAGAGTGGAAGGAATTCTCACGCGCATCTATAGAGCACTGTTCAGTCGTTCAGGTTTTATATTCGCTCTAACGCCTCTCGGCCATGGAGAAACGAAATCTATTTTTAAATGAAACCAGTGCTGGGAATGCCTTTCAGTAACTCTAAAAGTGTGTTACTTCTGTTAACACTTATGTGTAGATACCATAAGGGCATGTTACAATGGGATAAGAAACACAGGTGGTTCATTGTATCCCAATTGCGTAGATCGATGCTCATGCTGTTGATCACTGGCTTGTCTGGCCCAGACTCGATGATTATTTACAGACCGCCCCAATATAGCTGGAATATTGCTGAGTGCGGCGTTAAACAACAACCAAACCACATCATGGCACTAATGATGATCCAAGTCATTGCTCGCTCGCCTCTTACGACAACATGTCATAACGGCTATCTCAATCAGCTGTCGACATCTACAGTATCGTAAAGACACGTATGATATATACTTTAACAAATCAAACAGAAACCAGTAAGTGAAAGATATCAAGACAACATTTCCGGAAATGTTTTACAAGCGTCGGCAAATAAACATTCCCGATTACCTCTTCCATCTTAAATAATATAATTTTGGGAAAGATCCACATTACGCTAATTTATTACCCCGAACATTCGTGTTGGGATGCTAACATGTTTCCCGAAAACGCTAGATCAGTTTGATTACACAAGCAAATGTACAACATTCAAGTTACATATTCTTTATAGATCGAAGTGGTTAACTCGATATATAGTTTTCCTTTGATGTGTAATCCATATTAATTTAAATACTCCGATTGCTACTGAAATATATATCTTCGGACCATTTATTCCCAATGAGCACACGTGTCGGTAGGTTGAGTGAGTGCTCATGGTATGTCAAATTTCTTTGCACTGAAAAATGCCAAATTAGTTGAATTAAGAGATTATTTTAAAAGCGTGTTATTACATAACCAGTTCTATTGACTGGGTGCGATATCACTCTGTCACTGAGGGCCGTGTTGGGGGCTGCGAATGACATTTTCGACAAATTGCATCATTAAAATGTGTACGTTCACACAAGGATAAGTTCGTTAACACATTTAAAAGATTCCTGGAAGAGGTTGACGAAGATGAAAATCTTTAAAAAATAGGGTGTGGTTAACGAGTAAACATCTATTGCTGCTCCAAAACTCTCATAAACTATTAGCATGTTAAAGGACGGAAGTGTTTTTTCGCTTTTACAGCTGTTGATTTCGTTGAGATTAACTCTGTTCTGAGTATGTGTGTATGACAAACCGCTATGGCTGTTACACGACACCGTTGCAACTGTGCAATCTGTTGTTTCAGTTCAGAGCACATTCCTTTTTTACCGTTTTCCATTTCCATATTTGTAGACACCCACTGAATGAGAGACGTAAGTTCTACGACCCCTTTTAACATTGCGATCGTATTCGTACGACAGTCGTAAGTCTATGTTAAAGTATAAGAGTTACGATCACCTTCGCGCTACGATCGTTTTGTGGAACGGACCACAGTCTATTATGCAAGGCATTTTAAGAAAAAATGCAAATGAATGATTTCAAAGTTTTTGCGCAGATCCACACCTTCAAAAACATCTTCTTGGTGAGGTTTAGAAATATCGTAGATGGTTGTTCATTTCAGATCAGTTAACGTAAGAAGTACGTAGTCTGGGGCCCCGTTTCACAAAGCTATCGTAGCGCTACGACTGTCGTAATTCAATGTTAAGGTATGGGAGTTGCAGCAGTCGTATCGGTACGATAGCTTTGTGAAACGGTCACCGGGGGCCCTATTCACAAAGCGTTCGTAGCGCTACGACATTCGTAAGCCAGTGGTAAACTATTGAGTTATGACAGGTCGTAATGTTACGAACGCTTTTAGGATCGGAACTCAGGTCATTTATTTCCTAAATATACCGCCAAAAAAGTACACACCCATGTTTGATGGTGCTTAACAATTAAACAAACACGATATTGTTTTCCGAAGCCTATGCACTTGATACGGGTATCACAGCTGCGTTTTGGGCCTTAAGTTTGCAGTGTTACAACAGCTGTTTTCAGTCTAGTGATGTTTTGATAGCTTTTGTAATTGTTTGGTGATCCAATTTCCTCCCGTCAGTTTATGACCGTTTGTACAATGTTACCATTTATGCTGGTCGTGAACTAAGAGGACATTCCCCACGCAGGTATCGGCTTAAAATAGAATAACAAAAGCCCTAAATGAAACCAATGAAACAAGTCTAGATTTCCCCAGGTTCGGAATCTGTGGTCTCACTGGGGCTCCTTTTCAATTTAAATGGGTTTATTTGTTACTATCAAAATTATATATACTCATGCCAATAATGGTTGTCACCCTCCCCACCCCAAACCCTCACACCCCCACCCCACACACCCTCTCCAATTAAAACAATTGAAGGGGGTGACAACCATTATTGGCATGAGTATATATTCAGATACTAAGCGTTAGTCTATCGTAACGTGAGTAACAAGTGATGTTTATTTGTGAGGATATACCAAATGTAAATAATCTTAAGTAACCCGTGTGAGTTAGATCTGCCGGACCAAATATACCATGCCACGTGGAATTGCATATAATATTTAGTATTAAAGTTAAGAATAGTAAATATTATTGTGTCGTTCGCGTTCACAACAGGAAGTTTCCCGCCAGCAATCGTAATTTAGATCTTGTTTGGCACTGAAGCTTCAAGGATTCCAACAGAAAGCTCATTAACTTTAAAAAGAAGGTATTTAGTTTGCAAAACAAACAAGACCAGCATTCCCGCCTGGAGAGGTTTTTTGGAATGGAAAACACTTCTCACCCTAACAATGTCTTCTTAATTGGATATACTCCTTTCTTCCACTTGACATCTCAAGACTCTCATCCCGGAGAATGGCAACTGTTCTCCCCAATCAACAAATAACCCTTCATCACACACAGCGGTACAAATAGCTCCACAGATCATGGAACTGTCGCTAGGAGAGTTAGCTTTGGAGGGTTTCCAAGAACTCTTTATCAGTGGCAGTTTTTGGTTTTGCAGAGGGGGCGATTTATACGGTAACTGCAAGGGGGGTCGTGGATGATGGAAACACAACACTAGGTCTTAAGTACGGCACACTATAGCAGGGCTAAGATACGGTACGCAACACTAGGGCTTAGGTACTGCACACTATAACAGAGCCAAGATACGGTACGCAACACTAGGGCTTAGATACGGCACACTAAAGCAGAGCCAAGATACATAACACTAGGGCTTAGATACGGTGCCCCTTGGTAAGGGGTAAGGACAGCAGTAAGGACGTGATACGGTACACAATAGTAAGGACGTGATACGGTACACAACAGTAAGGACGTGATACGGTACACAATAGTAAGGACGTGATACGGTACACAACAGTAAGGACGTGATACGGTACACAACAGTAAGGACGTGATACGGTACACAACAGTAAGGACGTGATACGGTTGATAACAGTAAGGACGTGATACGGTACATAACAGTAAGGACGTGATACGGTTGATAACAGTAAGGACGTGATACAGGGACACAACAGTAAGGACGTGATACGGTACGGAGCAGTAAGGAAGTATAGGACACAACAGTAAGGACGTGATACGGTACACAACAGTAAGGACGTGATACGGGACACAACAGTAAGGACGTGATACGGTACACAACAGTAAGGACGTGATACGGTACACAACAGTAAGGACGTGATACGGTACACAACAGTAAGGACGTGATACGATAACAGTAAGGACGTGATACCACAACAGTAAGGACGTGATACGGTACACAACAGTAAGGACGTGATACGGTACACAACAGTAAGGACGTGATACGGTACACAACAGTAAGGACGTGATACGGTACACAACAGTAAGGACGTGATACGGTACACAACAGTAAGGACGTGATACGGTAGATAACAGTAAGGACGTGATACGGTACGGATCAGTAAGGACGTGATACGGGACACAACAGTATGGACGTGATACGGTAGATAACAGTAAGGACGAGATACGGTAGATAACAGTATGGACGTGATACGGTAGATTACAGTAAAGCCGATAGTCCGTCGTACAGAAGCTGAAACAAATATATACAAGAAATCCCAAGCAAGTCTAGATTATGTAGCAAGTCTAGATTTCCATAGTTTCAGGAAATAAAGAAAGTCTTAGAGCTTCTTTGAATTATATATTATTTCTGTAAAATATGTTCATTTCAGAAACTAGTTGTTAGTCTATAAGACCGATATATGGTACACAACAGCCAGTCAGGTCCGGTAACTCAGTACAGGTTTGGTTCAAATCCTGCCGTTTAGGTCGTACGCCATCTTTCAAGCATCAGGAATGTATAATGTATATGTCACGTTGCGATGTAGAGATACCGTGTATAATTCACAACCCACCATAAACTGCCTTCAAAAAGGGCGTGTAACCCTTGCTGGAAATATGTGTGACTGCTCCATCATGTTTATCATAGAGTGGTGGTCGTTGAAGATAATGTTGTCTTGCGTCGTAACCAGTAGAAGTAGGTTAGATTGCTTAACCAGTACCAGACAATTTTGTCAGTTCGTATATCTCAAAATACACAGTAAAACAAGATCAACTTGCTAAAGTGAAAGTCATCGTGAAAATGCCTGTGTTTAACGATGAGTGTGTGTGTGAGAGTGAGAGAGAGTGAGAAAGAGAGAGAGAGAGAGAGAGAGAGAGAGAGAGAGAGTGTGTCTGTGTGTGTGTGTGTGTGTGTGTGTGTGTGTGTGTGTGTGTGTGTGTGTGTGTGTGTGTGTGTGTGTTTTCAACATTGGTTACTTTTCATTATTCGATTATTGCCAAGATCATATAACATTGCATTGACTGAATATGCAATTTGAATGGTGGTGATACTTAGATCTCTTATGGCGATGTTTGAAGGTTGATGTAAGCACAGAATGGTATACAGCACTAATTCCAGACAATTCCTTGACTGGCATTGATGGTTCCTCATATCAATGTGTAAGGAAAGCAATAACAAAATGACAAGCACGTCATCCTAGGCTCACTGTACACTCTATCTTAGTCTGTCTCCCAGTCCCTGAACCACATTATTTCCCTACTGCCTAGAACCACATTATTTTCCCTACTGCCTAGCCCTCCCTGCAATGTAGTCTGTCTCACAGTCCCTGAACCACATTATTTTCCCTACTGCCTAGCCCTCCCTGCAATGTAGTCTGTCTCACAGTCCCTGAACCACATTATTTCCCTACTGGTTGGACCTCCCAGCAATGTAGTCTGTCTCACAGTCCCTGAACCACATTATTTCCCTACTGGTTGGACCTCCCAGCAATGTAGTCTGTCTCCCAGTCCCTGAACCACATTATTTCCCTACTGGTTAGCCCTCCCTGCAATGTAGTCTGTCTCCCAGTCCCTGAACCACATTATTTCCCTACTGCCTAGCCCTCCCTGCAATGTAGTCTGTCTCCCAGTCCCTGAACCACATTATTTTTTTCCTACTGGCTAGCCCTCCCTGCAATGTAGTCTGTCTCCCAGTCCCTGAACCACATTATTTTTCCTACTGGCTAGCCCTCCCTGCAATGTAGTCTGTCTCCCAGTCCCTGAACCATTATTTTTTCCTACTGGCTAGCCCTCCCTGCAATGTAGTCTGTCTCCCAGTCCCTGAACCACATTATTTCCCTACTGCCTAGCCCTGCAATGTAGTCTGTCTCCCAGTCCCTGAACCACATTATTTCCCTACTGGCTAGCCCTCCCTGCAATGTAGTCTGTCTCCCAGTCCCTGAACCACATTATTTCCCTACTGGCTAGCCCTCCCTGCAATGTAGTCTGTCTCCCAGTCCCTGAACCACATTATTTCCCTACTGGCTAGCCCTCCCTGCAATGTAGTCTGTCTCCCAGTCCCTGAACCACATTATTTCCCTACAGCCTAGCCCTCCCTGCAATGTAGTCTGTCTCCCAGTCCCTGAACCACATTATTTCCCTACTGGTTGGACCTCCCAGCAATGTAGTCTGTCTCCCAGTCCCTGAACCACATTATTTCCCTACTGGTTAGCCCTCCCTGCAATGTAGTCTGTCTCCCAGTCCCTGAACCACATTATTTTTTCCTACTGGCTAGCCCTCCCTGCAATGTAGTCTGTCTCCCAGTCCCTGAACCACATTATTTTCCTACTGGCTAGCCCTCCCTGCAATGTAGTCTGTCTCCCAGTCCCTGAACCACATTATTTCCCTACTGGCTAGCCCTCCCTGCAATGTAGTCTGTCTCCCAGTCCCTGAACCACATTATTTCCCTACTGGCTAGTCCCAGTCCCTGAACCACATTATTTCCCTACTGGCTAGCCCTCCCTGCAATGTAGTCTGTCTCCCAGTCCCTGAACCACATTATTTCCCTACTGGCTAGCCCTCCCTGCAATGTAGTCTGTCTCCCAGTCCCTGAACCACATTATTTCCCTACTGGCTAGCCCTCCCTGCAATGTAGTCTGTCTCCCAGTCCCCGAACCACATTATTTTCCCTACTGCCAAGCCCTCCCTGCAATGTAGTCTGTCTCCCAGTCCCCGAACCACATTATTTTCCCTACTGCCTAGCCCTCCCTGCAATGCTAAAGTCCTCAGAAATGAAGCAAGTATAGATTTCCTCAGGTTCAGGATTTCCCAACTCACCGGGGCTCCTTTTCGATTTAATTGGGTTTATTTGTTACTGTCAAAATTATATATATTAAGGGTTAAAGCGTTATTCTACCCCTGTATGTGCATACATTGCGCATGTACTCGTAGTACCAGCGCATGAGAGGCATGGAACTTGACAGACTTGTATCTATTGCTCATCAGGAGAATATTTAACTGGTTCAACCCAAAATGGCTTCAACATCATCTAATAAACATCTGATTGCACTCCTATTTCCAAACATGACAGTTCCTCTTTTATCGAATATATAGTTTCAATCAATGGTGCTGGTTGATTAATGATGTAATTTCATTGTTAAGTTTATAAAATTACAGTGTCATTGGCTGGAAGCCGCAATGGCTGATAGGCGGCTGACTGTGTGTGCAGGCAATTAGGTGCCTGACTCTGAGGGTGTGGGTTGGAATCCCGGATGAGACTCAACCCAACAAAAGTACTAGAATCTGTAGGTCTACTTTACTAAGAAAGTGTATTCCCAAATATAACATATATTATATTTGACCACTTTCTAAATGGCATTGTGTATTCATACAGTATTATTAATCAATTAATATTCAAAAGCATGTTTAGTTAGCTAGTATGTACTCTTAAAATAATCGTGGAGATCCACACTCGAGGTGACGTAGACTTGCACAAGTCTTCAAGGTAAAAATATATCGTTTAAATGATAATTTCTAAAATATAGTAAATAAGAGACCGGGGCCCCGTTTCACGAAGCTCTCGTAAGCTTAAGATCTCGTAACTTTCCTCGTAGCATTCGTACCTCCTATACTGTAACATAGGAGGTACGACGCTACGAGAAAAGTTACGAGATCTTAGGCTTACGAGAGCTTTGTGAAACGGGGCCCGGGATCCTTATTTAGACTTGCCTCTTCGAAGGATAGAATTAATGCACATCCATGGGTCAGCATTCAGTACAGCCTTGAACCAAGGCTAGGGGTGACTTTGTGAAGTCGTTTGTAAAACGAACCGAAATTATCCACCAGTGAAATAACATAAAGAAACCCATACCGCGTTCTCAGATGCCATGAAATAAGTGGAGTCACAGATGGTTCTTATTGAAGTTATTCTGAATAAAAACCATCACAGACACACCCTCCTCCCAACAAACAGAGCGGAGCGAGACCACAGCTATCTGGCAACTGTAGCGGGTGAAGGGTCGGCTTTCACAGGCAAAGGAACATAACTCGAGCTGTAAGTCGCCCCAGATGGGATTCGACAGGAACCACTGAGACGTTTACTGGTAGTTTGGAATAAGGACATCTCATAGTGTAAAGTATGGAATGGATTTTGGTTTGGAATTCGGGAATGGCCTAAATCTGCCGGGTGGTTCCGTTTGAGTGTTGTTTATTTCCATAGATTTCCGTAGATGATTTGCTTATGACATATGTGGAAGTATTCTAGGATTTAAAAAAATGTTTTCATGCTGGGTAACCGAGGTGTAAAATTATTATTGTTTTTTATTCGATGTTATTTATATTATCATAGCATCTAAAGTGTAGCTGGAGGCTGGATGGTGTCCTCGTCAGTCTATGCACTTAAGTTTAATGAATTTTGAACGACACTTGAGGTTCACAGTTCGGTTTTGATGAAACGTGGGAAAATGAGAGACATAAAGGACAGACGACTTCCGGTCGGTGTGTGAGGAGTGGCATCGTTTGATGTGAAACGTTATGTATTCATACGCAATGAGACATATCGTCATCATACCGTCGGATATAAAATTGATAAATAGTTGCAGTCTTTTTCAAATACATAGATGAAGAAGACATATTTGGGTGTCAGAGAGATTCCGGCGAACGCCCGACTGAGTAGGCTACTGTGCAACCCGCAAGTGGTAATTTGTGTGTGTTTGGTTTGACGATACAAGCAGCATCGAGCTGATATGTTGGGCTGTAAATACTCTGTATGACTGCCTTGGCTTGTTTAGACAAGGTTATATACATGCCGCCGTCCTGAAACTGACACAGGCATGCCCAGCATGGTGTTCTTATTGTTTTAAACGTTAGTATATTTCACGAAGAGTGAGTGAGTGAGTTAGGTTTCACGCCGCATTTAGCAATATTCCATCGAGGGACACCAGAAATGGGCGCCAGACAATATGCCCATCTGGGGAATCGAACCCGGACCTTCGGCGTGACGAGCGAACGCTTTAACCACTAGGCTACCCCACCGCCTCTATTTCAGGAAGAAAATGAGTACGTAAGAGTCACGGGATTAACTTATGAATAGTAGCACAGTGGTTCATGCGTTCGTTCAGTAGGGTTGATTCCCCGTATGGATATAGTTTGTAATACCATTGCTGATGTCTCCCCTACCCAGCCAACTCATTCATATATTCAGCTGGACATCCAGATCTGTTTTCCTTGAGTTCTCTGAAGATATGAAATATAACCAGTTTGTATTAGTTTTCCGCATAAAAATCGAGTTATCCTTTCAAAAATAAACAATTAAAATAAACCCGGACCACACAGAGGCATTTGTTTTGTCTAAACAGCTCCGCAATCACAAACATATTGGTTCTGTATTCAAGAAATACGAAGAATTTCATAACTGATGCTTTTGACTTATTTCTGTCGCTGCATGATTAAAATGCGGAAAGGAAGACCGCGCTTTCCTAAAGCGGGACTAGTTTACGTGACCTCGATATCACGCAGACACCTAGTATATCACTCCGCTGTACCGTAACAGTAGCGGCTAGAGGGCGCTGTATAAATATTTGACTTCCGACTTCGGCAGACGAGACAACCGCCACGGTGGTGAAAAGATAAGAGACGTGCCGTTTCTCATCACGTAGAGCAGACGTAGACTTGAAGCGGGATATTTTGTAATCAGAAACTTGCAAAAGCCGTTGTCTTTGCAGAACAAATGTTGAATTCTTTGGCTCAATGGAGTGTGTGAGAGTGAGATGTTTGCTCAAATTAATTAAGATAAGATATTTTCCTCTGACACCTACAAGAACGTCTGTCGCACCCAAGCTTTCAAGGTCACAAGGGATGAAATTTGTGTTAGGATATTCAGTGTTGAGGCTTCTTCGTTCTAAATTCGAATGAGAGCAACCTACAGACCAGCATTTATGTATCTCGAAAACAAAGTTAATAGACCAGCTCTGAATGTAACTGATAAAGGCGAAGCCATTCCATTATGGTTACACCCTGTCTTCCTGAGCGGAGAAGCAAACAAACCGAAAGGAAGTGTCATAGGAGTATTTGTCTTTTATCTGTTAGTTTTCAATTGTGACACTATATACAAAAATTATGAATCGCGTTGGAAGAGAAATAAAGGCGCATCACTTTATGTTAACGGTGTAGGAACCTAAGCTAGATTTGGAGGTCGAGGTTGGCTCAGGTGAACGTTGTATGTAGCATCCATCAGATGTTATAAAGAGGGGTAGTATCTGGAAACAAATAACAATTTTGCAGCAGCGACACTGCAGTCATATCACGATAGATAATCCAGCCTGGGTCAGACTGACCGGTAGCTGGTGCACGTGCCACACTCCACGCCGTCCGGAATACGATGGCGCGCGGTCAGCACAGCCACACCCTGCAACCACAGTCCTCTCGACGGCTGTCATAACACGACCGTATGGCAAGCCATTTTCACATTTATTCTGATATACTGATGTCTTAAATTGTTTTAAAATATCTTGAATGAAAATAGACATATCTTGAATTGAATTGAAGATATCTTGAGTTAAATGGAAGATATCTTGAATTGTATTGAAGATATCTCGAATAGAGATAATTATAGATCTCTCCAAAAACAATCGCGAAATGGATTAAGGATGTGTTGAAGCATATAAATGATATCTTGAAAACAATTGCTGATACCTCTAATTGAACTGAAGATACTGTAATGAATTTGTGGATATGTGTAAATTATTTCAAGATATCTTAAATTCAATTCAGGATTATATCAATTATTTCTAATACATTTATGTGCACTATGATCGTAATTGTTTTATTGATATATTAAACACATGATATCACGACACATGCTCTTGATATCTGAAAACATTTGAAATATCAGTAATTCTATTTGGAAATCAGAAATTAATTGAAGATATCTTCAATTATTTCCCGATATATTTAAAACATAATGGGTATCTGTAAGTAGAATACAGATATCTTTAATACATTTGAAGATATCTTTAATTTTCCTAATAAATGTGAAAACGGCTTGCCATACGCACGGGGCATTTGGGACGTTTTTCATCCGGAGTTCTTACAAGGATGAAGAAGTGAATTTAACTTGATATATTACGCGAGGGAAGACGGTAAAGTCTCTTAAGGCTCAGTTCGTTTTGAATGAAGTAGTCTTGAAGATCTTAGTGTTAGCGTGTACATACAGTATCTGACATTTGGAAATTATTTGTGAAAACGAGTTAACGGCTGCATAGCACTGTGTGCACGAGATGAAGAGATATGGCGTTTGCCAAAGAACTGTTTGTTGGATGGGGAAGCGGAGCTGTAACGCCCATCACTGATGTTAATAACGGAAATATACACATGGTGCCAGGAGAGTACATAATGGGTAAATATGGAGGAATAGACATAAATACAACTGTTTGAAGTATGTTGCATATGTCGTGAAGGACTGCATTATCTCTCCATTGTTATAATATTGTGTACTCAACTGGTGAACCGCCTGCATCGACTATTGGTGTGTTTTGGGATATTGGATGGAATTTGTTTGATGTTGATGTACGCCATACTCACATCTTGACTGAGAGTGTTTATGGTATTGTTCCAGCATGTGGGAGTGAGTGAGTGAGTTTAGTTTTACGCCGCACTCAGCAATATTCCAGCTATATGGCGGCGGTCTGTAAATAATCGAGTTTGGACCAGACAATCCAGTGATCAACACCATGAGCATCGACCTGCGTAATTGGGAACCGATGACATGTGTCAACCAAGCCAGCGAGCCTGACACTTAACCCCGCATTAACCCAATAATACGTTCAGTTCAAGATCAAATGATGTAATGATATATTACTGATTAAATAGTGTTATAACAACGCTTCTCTATTTATTCATTCTTAGGAATTCCAAGGGTTTTCATCGGGAATGTGGGAGTAGTCATTTCCAGAAAACGTGTCGTCGATGCAAATATAGGGTCAGATATAGACAGATTCGCGGTCCCGTGACCGGCCTCTGGTCCAGTGAAAGTTTCGTATGCCTTGTAAACTTCACATATAAATTTTTTTCTTAGATGACTTCAATAACAGAATGTCCATCTCGCACACATCCTCGATTATTTTGTCTAACTTTTTTTCCTGATGTTTAAATAGATTCATCTGTAATGTAATGGAGATATTACACCCTGGATAATCGAAGATGCCTCACCAGGGACTAAATCATTTATAGGGGATTGTATAACAAAGGATAAACACTGGATGGAATGTGTCATTGTCTGTCATCCAACCTGATTACTTACAATATCGATGCTCACACTATCGACCACTAGTTTGTCTAGGTTCGATGTCGTATCTTGCTAGACATATTTATCTATAATATCGCAGATGAAACCCGTTTTACTTTCACTCAAGCATAAACATTTTCATGAAATAATTCCGTTTACCATTAAATTGTTATCATCATTGCGATGTTGATCATAATCATCATAATGTCGTATTTGCAGGAGCGCTGACGTCGGACGAAGAAGAGTCTATATTCCGGAAGCCTATCGTAGCTAACGCTCGGAGATCCAAGGATAAAGACCTCGGTGTGATGCGAGAAGATACAAGGGAAATCCTCAACAATTTCTACATGCCCTTCAACCAAAAACTCTCCATCCTCCTTCACGACCCCAAGTACCTATGGACTCCTCAGTAGCCAGTGTCTTCAGTTCTTCATCCTCCTTCACGACCCCCAGTACCTGGGGACGCCTCAATAGCCAGTGTCTTCAGTTCTCCATCCTCCTTCACGACCCCAAGTACCTATGGACTCCTCAGTAGCCAGTGTCTTCAGTTCTCCATCCTCCTTCACGACCCCAAGTACCTATGGACTCTTCAATAGCCAGTGTCTTCAATAGCCAGTGTCAAGGGAAATCCTCAACAATTTCTACATGCCCTTCAACCAAAACTCTCAATCCTTCTTCACGACCCCAAGTACCTATGGACTCCTCAATAGCCAGTGTCTTCATTTCTTTATTCTCCTTCACGACCCCAAGTACCTATGGACTCCTCAGTAGCCAGTGTCTTCAGTTCTCCATCCTCCTTCACGACCCCAAGTACCTATGGACTCTTCAATAGCCAGTGTCTTCAATAGCCAGTGTCAAGGGAAATCCTCAACAATTTCTACATGCCCTTCAACCAAAACTCTCAATCCTTCTTCACGACCCCAAGTACCTATGGACTCCTTAATAGCCAGTGTCTTCAGTTCTCCATCCAGTGTGTCCACGGCGCCAGTGACCTCTAGCATGTCCACAAACCTGTGGTCAGGCAGAGGTTTGACCATTTGACCCAAGCCAACGTTTTCTGACCAGATACGCTTTGGTCCTCGAATTTATGGCATGTAGAACAAAAGAGCAACGTTCTGGTACTTTACGTTTGTTCCCCACCGCAACCCAATCCATATAGTAAAACCCCATTACTTCAGACCCCGTCAATCGCGGACACCCATTTTTCCTTGCAAAATATTTATTTGATATTGAGGACATTCCCTGTACTATTACTTCGTAAATGAAAAATGTTTCAACCCAAACCTTTTCGTTGGTTTCCTGAAAGCTACACTGTCTGGATTAAAGAGGTTACTGAATCATTGATGAAACATAATGATTTTTTTCTTTTCCACAAAACGTCCAAGGATAAGGATAGAGCATAACTTGTATTGTTTTTATCAAACCATCACTGAATATCAGAACAGTTGTTATTTAGGATACCAATAGCCAAATAGCTGGATGCGGAGAGATGAAAGGGACCATGCATTGTTGATGATATTCCAGTCGGGCGTCAGAGGACGTTATGTAGGACTTCAACTCTCACTGGTAACTCCAAGCGCGGGATTGTTTGGCAGTAATATTTATGAATCTCATGGACGTTGGATAACATGTGCACATAATCAAAGGAAACGTATTGCTTTATGACAATGTTCCAAGAGCAAACCAAAACGACCCGATTCCAGAGATTTGGCATGCGTCAAAGGATTTTACGTCCGTGTGGATGAATCACTGACGTCATTGGGGACGCTGTTGAAAGGGAGATAACTTGCAAACTAAGTGCGCATTGAAAGTGGCTATTGTGCCTAGTGGGCCGTGTACTCCCTCGTCGCTTCAAAGACATTTATTCTGTTCTTAACATGGGCACAAGGTGGGACGTCTTCTTAATGTATCTGGAACATTTTGAGAAATGTCGGAAGCCACACTCACGGCTTATTAAGAATGTATATGTTATATCCTGTGCAATTGAATAGGCTCTGTATGATATAATGGTCATCTACTGTCGAAATATTATTTCAACAAACACAAGTGCTACTTTGATATAACATCATTTTCTATTGATTAGATTTGAAGCCTTGTAATTGAACCATGATTATAGTCCTGTGTGATGACGCCACAGCCGATAGTCCTGATGAAGTTCCAGTTTAAAACACGCATGATGACGTCACAGCTGATGGTACCAAGGAACTTCTAGTTCACACGCGTAGAACGTAGAACGTGTGTGTTTATTGAACTTGACACAATGGTTGTTATGAAT
The DNA here is from genome assembly GCF_003918875.1 of Haliotis rubra. NCBI lineage: Eukaryota > Metazoa > Mollusca > Gastropoda > Lepetellida > Haliotidae > Haliotis > Haliotis rubra. The sequence continues at coordinate 317,893 of NW_025767305.1, read as the reverse complement.
GTAGAACAGCGACAATACAGATTTCTTCCAATGAAGACCCAAGTACCATTTCCTCGTTAGACCATATCTCCATACTGTGGATATGTCGTATGATATTTGTACATTAATCTTGTTATGGGCTATTCTAGTATGACAAACAGCCCAGGAGGAGAATGTGATATTGGAATCATTACCAGAAGAGAATTATCATTCTGATTGTATCAGTTGAAGGTATTATCCATAGTAAGGGCCGGCCATCTTTGGATGGTAGCCCATTTACAGCATGGTTGCAACTGGTTGACCGTTACACGTGATCGCTCTGTTTTTAGAGCATATTGTATACCAATAACTGCTGAAAATGCTCAAATTGCAATATTTGTTCTGCTCTGCTGCTGGTCCTTTGTAAAAAGGGTTACCATTGATGTTGTATATTTCAGAGGTTACACTCGTCGTCAATGCTATATTCGGCCTTATGTTCCCCAATCACCTGTGACTGCTGACGGCCGATGATGGCATTGCATAGTGTTTGTTTCTAGTCAGGAAATGGAGCCCAATCTGCGTCAACCGTAACTCCATGATTCGCATTTCAGTAAAACTATACTATTAACCGCAGTTCTTCATTGACTCATTACGGACCAATCAAATTTCAACATAGTGGAACATTCGTCACCACTCGCCCCTTTCCGTAACCTCCAAGCGGTATTCGGCTAGTCCCGGAATAACACGAGTTGGTCACGGAATATAATTGAAAGAAAATAGGTAAGGGAGGTAACTCGCAATACCAAGACTGGGCATGAAGATATCCTTTCCACGAAAAAAGACGTATGAGGGTTTGTTTTAATTTCTTGCAATCTTGATGACAGGTGCCATGGTATAGATACTGCCAAGTTTAGATTGTAAATCGCAATCTTGGCACGGAAGACCTTGTAGCGTAGCCAAATTGGCAAATGGCAATCAAGGGCGGGTAATTTCTGACTTTAAGAACAAACGGATTGTATCCAGGATTTAGCACAGGGATGCCGAAATGCAATCCCAGGAGATATACCGAATGTCCTACTCGGTGCTTGAAGTCATCGCAAATCCTTTCTGGTACTGAAACTATCTGTAGATGGAAGAAGGGCTATGATAAGTTTTACATGAGAACCATTTTCTTCTGTACGGTGTAACATCAGGTTTGATAGGTTAACGCAAAACAGTCGTATTCACAGGGGATGGGGTACAATGGTGCATACAAATCCGTGATGACGATACGGCCAATTATGCTTGTATATTACCCTTACAGTCATTGTTTATTGCGGATCTTCGTGAATACGAACGGTTCGGTTTCCAGTAAAATACATGTACAATTGTCGTTTTGTGTACGACATAGAGGCACAAGGTATACTTGAATTTGTGGTTTCATTATGTTCATTGACGTCACCTGGGTCACAACAAACATATCGCTTGTTGGTCGGAATTTAGCGTTAAAACGACAATTGCCGCTAGAAATATAACATATACATAGCCTTTGAGTGACATGTTTGTGATCCCAGTGACTGGGTCTATCCAAGAAGTGCGGATGCACAGACATTGAGGATAAATGTGTGTGATTACTATAGGAGGTCTTTTCCGAAGTTAGGTATTTGGGTAGCTGAAAACTGAAATTTCTTTCTTTAACGAAATTTAATTCTTAAAAGTAGAGTTACATTTCCGACGAACTGCAATCGATTTGTTGTGCCTTTGTGGTATTTTTAATTCATCTTTGCAAATTTGAACGCCATCACCATTTCTTGAAAAACATATTTAATCATATATTATTGAATATTTACAGTTTTATTTTCAGAAATGTATTTTTGACGATGGGTATTGTTCATGTTGCATGTATGAAGGATGTCTGGTCTTTGACTGCAAGTTTTGAAATAAATCTGTTAGCGGTATACAAATCCGTCCTAAATAATTTTATGACTGAAATTACTTTCATACTCTTAGCCTTTCACTTCGAAGAGCGTCGTTTGGTTTGAGTGACTTTCATTTGTCTACTACATTTGGTTTATCAGAGTCAGGGTATTTACTTAATCATGTATTTTAATTCTTCTATGAAAATGCTTCATTTTATGTTTTTATGACAGCAAATCAATCCTCACGTGTTAACTTAAGCACAGAGATGATTCTATAATATGAAGTTTTATGCTCATTTGTTAAAAAGCCGACTAAGGTATAAACGCAATGCGATGCTGGTGTTTACGTCCATAGTGACAACGGCTGTAATCAGTCAAAGGAACCTGTAAACCGAAAGCCATTCGTCTATTTTCGTGGCCTACATTCGGCTCTACACGGAACGACACGAAGGTTGACGAGTGAATAATTGTTAAAGGCACCATATCACACCACACTTCTCTAAACTTAAATAATACATTTCGCATTCGCCTCGAAGTTTCAATTAACGATTTCAGCGAAGTCGTAAGGGATAGTAAGTCTTTTATTGCATCAATAGGAAACTAAAGGGAGTGCAAATGCCCCAATATATAAAACATAGGCCAGAATAGTGTCGAAAATGTGTGACATTGTGCCCTTAAGCTCCGTTGCATTGCGTTTATGCTTTACGTCGCTTTCCACAACGTGGCGCTTTTATGTTATGAAGCTATGATCTCTGCCTTCAGCATGTTGCCTCTAGTCATGTAACCATGTACCATTAAAACTGGTTAACAGATTTATACCTGACTACTGTTTTCACTAACATAGGTATCACAATGTCACATTGACACACTGAGTGATCCATCCTGTTTGAATACAACTCACAGTAACACGGCTGACCGGTGCTCATTCTATCACCCACTCGTTTCGCTGACCTACATTCCATTGTGTTAATGCTGCGGTGGTATTGCCCTAGACTTCGTCATCACATCACCAATATCGAGTAATATATATGTTCACGGTGAACTACGTGCTTGAAAAGCTTGAAAAGCTTATGAAGAAAGTAGGTCCTTTGCATACGCCTTCAGGCAATCATATAAAAGTGGTTGAGTGAGTGACTTTAGTTTTACGCCGCTTTTAGCAATATTTCGGCAATATCAATATTCCAGCGGGGGACACCAGAAAAGGGCTTCACACATTATGCCCATCTGGGGAATCGAACCCGGGTCTTCAGCGTGACGAGCATAAAGAAGTGAAGAAGAATATCAAGGAATGAATACCATTCGACCTACATGAATCACAATACCTCTACTGATTCACATCAGTAGAGTGAGTGAGTTTAGTTTTACGCCGCTTTTAGCAATATTCCAGCAACACCATGGAGGGGACACCAGAAATAAGCTTCACACAATGTACCCATGTTGGGAATCGAACCCGGGTCTTTGGCGTGACGAGCGATCGCTTTAACCACTTGGCTACCCCAAATCAGTGGAGGTATACTGGTTTATATATATGGTATTACATCAGTGGAAGTATACTTCACGAGGAATGGAATGAACTAATAACTGTGTCACATGGTAGTAGATCAGTGATAATTAGGTCACATGGGATTAGATTAAGTAGATAGGGTTTAAAACATTTAACGTATATGTCACCTGGGTTTAAATCATTTAACGTATGGATGTAAAACATGTCACCTGGGTTTAAAACATTTAACGTACGTGTCACATGGATTTAAAACATTTAACGTATGTGTCACATGGATTTAAAAATTTAACGTATGTGTCACCTGGATTTAAAACATTTAACGTACGTGTCACCTGGATTTAAAACATTTAACGTATGTGTCACATGGATTTAAAACATTTAACGTATGTGTCACATGGGTTTAAAACATTTAACGTATGTGTCACATGGGTTTAAAACATTTAACGTATGTGTCACATGGGTTTAAAACATTTAACGTATGTGTCACATGGATTTAAAACATTAACGTATGTGTCACCTGGGTTTAAAACATTTGGCGTATGTATCACCTGCGTTTAAAACATTTAACGTATGTGTCACATTTAAAACATTTAACGTATGTGTCACATGGATTTAAAACATTTAACGTATGTGTCACCTGGATTTAAAACATTTAACGTATGTGTCACCTGGGTTTAAAACATTTAACGTATGTGTCACCTGGTTTAAAACATTTAACGTATGGGTTTAACACATGGATTCAAAACATTTAACGTACGTGTCACATGGATTCAAAACATTTAACGTACGTGTCACCTGTATTTAAAACATTTAACGTATGTATCACCTGCACATGGATTTAAAACATTTAAAGTACGTGTCACATGGATTCAAAACATTTAACGTACGTGTCACATGGATTCAAAACATTTAACGTACGTGTCACATGGGTTTAAAACAATTAGAGTATATTGCACGTTGATTTTAAACCAGTTAGAGTATGTTGCACTTGGAATGTAATCAGTTGAAATGGGTTTTAAACACCATATGTCAAATTTATAACCAAATGTAAGAGGTATACTTACATAGAGGTAAAGCAGAAGGGTTATATGTCACCTATCAGGTCAAATTGAAAAAAAATGAAAATTGTAGATTTTAATCTGAATTTTGCAACTGAAATGATGTGTTTCATATTTTGTGAACTGGTGGTGAGACTGTCGACACTCATTTGTAACAATCTACATTTCCATTCTTAAACAGCGATTCGACGGCCACGACTCTAAAACTATCGTAGCGAAGAGCTCCGTGACTTCGATGATAAATAACACCACCAGACATAACTGCTTACGTTCAAGTCCTATACCTGCCTTTCAGACATTCTGTTATGCACTGTAGACATTTCCAATATATTATGCTTAAAAACCAACAGTAAGTATTTCATCGATATCACTACTTGTCTCGTCATATGTCTTCGAAGTTAAAAAGAAGGGGCTAAAATGTACCCCCTGCTGGAGGCCTGCATGTCGACTGTATTCACAAAAAGACATTGTCTACACTGCTGCTGATTAAATTCGTGGTGATAAATGTCACAACTCTTAGCTTGCTGCACTTATCGTATCTCTTATCTGAAGTGTTTGTATGTTTGTCCCCACCGGGGTGTTCGAGTGCATTTTATATGAATGATATATTTTATGCAATAAACTTTGATTAGATTATTACAAACATGTACCTGACGTCTTTTCTGTGAATAACATTTTTACGAAATTATTGGATAGAAAGCTTTAAATTAGATTTATACAATCCAAAAAAGAAACGCATAACCCAGAAATCTGTTGCGAAAATGTTGTATTTCAACCATGTATAACACGTCCACAAATAGACTTTAGTACATGAATTTGTACACCAGTTTAGAAGAAGGTAATGTCTCTACAACCAAGTGGATTACTTTAGATAACAGAGATGTTGAGCGCGATAGTGACCACGTAGCATGGTCCCGACGTCGGGTCTCCTGGCTCTCAGTCCAATCTATCTCAACCTGTTCCGTACAGTTTGACCGGATATCCTCCGAAGTCCAGGCTGCTGTATACAGAAACGTACCTGGGGTACACAACTGTAGTACCCGTGCCGACAACGACCCTTTCAGCTATAGTATCTCTTATCGAATGGCATGTGCTGGCCTTGCTGCAAGGCTGTACTGAAGGCTAAGCTCATGGATGTTCAATAATTCTATCCTTTAAAGAGGCAAGTCCAGATAAGCGGACAAAAGACGCCATTCTGTTAGAGGTATATTTATGTGTTTTAGAAATTATTATTTAAACTATTAATTACCACCTTAGACACTAGTTTAAGTCTACGCCTGTACGAACAGACCTGAAAGCACGATGGCACAACACTGGAAGTATGAACCCACCCAGTACTCTGACGTTGGGACAACCAGAAGGCTATCTGGGAATGTATAAACTCATAAAAAACCAATAGAAACCCCGATAAAAAAAATTCTAAACAAATGTCAAGAAAGCGTTATTGATGATTAAATACGTATGCGTGCACATCAATGAATCAATAACCAGTCGTGTGTTGTTTGTAACTAAGCACAACACAGACATTGTTGATAAAATGCCTTTTTAGGCATTTGTCATTTAAAACTTTATGTCGTAGGGGTCCATCACAGGAAATGAAGAGAACGTTCATAAATTAATCTAATATAGTGAAATTTCTACTTGCTGTAGAAACGAAACCTTGCCAAATGAAAGAGAATAACGTGATACTGAAGCTATGTACGGCATATGATAAACATGATATGTCGGAGTAAGTTTGTGTTGTCCATCCTGTCTAACCCCACGAAGAAGTGGACTCATCCAGTGTCAGGTTGTCATATGTTTGCGTATAAATACACAGCTTATGTGCCACAACAGCAGACGGACACCGGAGATCTTCTCTCTCTCTCTCTGTCTGACAACTGAAAATAACGTGAGTACCATATTACATTTTGTTTAGTTCCCTACAAAGAAATTGCTTACTACTTTAACTACCCCTACTACCATTACTACTGCTATTACTTTACTGCTGCAGTCTGTCGTCCTTGGATGGGTGGCCATGTTTGGCAGTTTGACTCCTGAGAGTTTCTAGGACTTCTGGCCTGCCCAACAACGAAACACATGTGATGCATGTTGTCTCACCTTAGGCAAGTGAGTTTGTTCAAAATTGCCTCTGTTCATCCAGCAGAAAATGGGTACCCGGTGGGATAAGTCATGTGACTTACTCTAGCGCCTCACAGGCAGCTTGGGTAATAATGTTGTGCTGTTTGTGCGCGCTTTGAGCATGCCCTCTGTGGTGTGGAATATTGCGCGGAATAAGTACCCCCATTATTATAACCACTGTTTCTGCTACGACTTCTATTATGAAGAATACTACTGATACTGATATTACCTTTTCTATGACGTCTCTTTACTACTACTACTACTACTACTACTACTAACCCTTGACGATCCCGCGTTAGAATTGATCTTCAGTAACCCATGCTTGTCGTAAGAAGCGACTAAGGGGATCGGGTGGTCAGGCTCGCTGGCTTGGTTGACACTTGTCATCGGTTCCCAGTTGCGCAGATCGATGCTCATGCTGTTAATCACTGGATTGTCTGGTCCACACTCGATTATTTACAGACCGCCGCCATATAGCTGGGATATTGCTGAGTGCGGCGTAAAACTAAACTCACTCACTACTACTACTACTACTACTACTACTACTACTACTACTACTACTACTACTACTACTACTACTACTACTACTACAGGGGCGGTGGGGGTAGCCTAGTGGCTATAGAGGACAGATAATTGTGCATTTATTGATAAAAGGTTGCACATTTATTGACTGTTGCACAGTGAACATATTTAAATATGGAGGCACTCAAAATAGTTTCAGGTTGCCCATGCACAGAATGTTTAGAATGTTTAGTGTATGTTTTTGTTAACGACGCACTTAACTATATTCCCGCTGTCTGGAAGAGGTCTGTAAATAATACATTGTGGACCAGACAATCCAATGATCGACAGCATGAGCATCGATCTACGCAGTTGCGATACGATAACATATGCCAACCAACCAAGTTAGCGAGCCTGACCACCCGATACTGTTGTTTAACCCAAATCTTTGACATCAGCCTCCCACATACACCCGAGTTACACAAACGAGCCCTCAAGCATAAACTCATGGCAAGCCTACAGTAGAAACGTACACTCAGCATAGGAAACCGTGCTGTATTCGCTGTAAGAGGCTGTGTGTTGCTGTGAAGTGCTTGAAGAATGTCACTCGATCCCATTAGTCCTCTTACGTCAAGCATGGATTTCAGAAGGTCAATACAAACTCGCATCCTTGATTTTTGGCGGCCATCTTGGACGCCATCTTGAATCTTACGGAAAATGTGCCCCAAAAATCGGGCATCCCCCAAAAATATGTCTTATCATGATATTCCCCAGCACTATGCAAAGTTTCATGCTTTAGTCCGCCAAGTATTTATTTTCACCCTAAGCCACTGCACTATCAAGGGCGTTTGCAGAGGGTAAATACTACTTTGCCTTTTGTCGCTACTGTTTTACCTTTGAAAGGCTATCAATGCATTACAGGAAATTTCAACCAAAATAATAATTACCTACAAATTCTGGTTAAATGTCTTGAAAATATAGGAGAGTCAGTTTTATGAACAATGGCTCTCACACCAACAGAGTCCAGTGCATTTAAGTGACGACTGTTTGCACTTGCATGTGTTGTTACACCACTTTCTACAAGAGACCACCTCCTTACAAGACGTTGCTGCGTGGTAATGTGTCATCCATTGGGAATGGACATATTTACCTCTTTCCTGCTGTATCCAGAGTTAAGGCTGTGGAAGAAGTGACTTACCCCATACATGCCCTGCCTGGTAAGAGGGTTTTAACAAGCTGTGCAAGACCTGCATGCGTTGGTTGGATGACATGTTTTGAGAGTTACTGCAAGCACTACAACATCTGGAGCTACTGTTCGTAACATAATCTTGGTCATGTTTTGCAACATGAAGTTTGATGGCAATTTCCGTTTATTGATGACTGCAAGGGACATCCGTTACTCTGCTTTGTTCTTTCCTTTGTGAAGGTCTCAAACTGCTCTTTTCCTGTGGGTACCATGTTCACATGATGCTATGGTCCCAAGTAAAGCGGAGTATAAATTTAAAAATGACAGTATGTGCGCTACAATTTCCTGAAATGGTTTAAAAGACGGTAGTTCTAAAAAGTAACTTTTTTGACGTTCCGAAAATACATGTCAAGCTATTGGCTTGCGCAACATTGGTGCTAACGTGTGCATTAACCACGTGGCTGTTAGTCCACTTAAGAGGAATCTTGTGGCCTACGAGGAACCACGTGGTCACCGGGGAAGTATAGTGTCGTCCAAGAACATCAAAGACCATGATGATCGGGTCTGAACATCTTTCGGACTATGTTAGACGCCAAGTTCGAGCTGGACCTTATAGTGTTCAAAGTGAAGAATTGAGGCATGCACTCTATCGGAAATGACCATTCTTTTGCAGCTTTGTTGATGTTCACGTTTTTGTGTATTCTTCTCAGATTGGAGTAATGTGTTACCATGTTTCAATTTCAGTTTTGTGTTTGTTGAAATCAGAGTAAAATATGTTGCAGTTACCATTTTAAGTCCGTGTTATTTTGGTTTTCAAAGCATATGCACCAACATGTGTTTCCGTACTCCTCTTAAAGGGTGGGTTATTGCACTATTAATGCTCATGGATATGTTTCATTATGGCCTTGAGCATGAAGTCTACATTCAATATCGTAACCTGTCATTTGTAGTATAACTGCCACGGGGCTTGGAGCATTAAGTTCAAATTCAATATCGCTACTTGTCATTTGTGGTATAACTGCCTCGGGGCCTTGAGCATTAAGTCCAAATTCAATATCGCAACTTGTCATTTGTGGTATAACTGCCACGGGGCCTGTAAGCGAAGAAGATTATTGTGTCCCCATGAGTTTTCAATGTAAAAAAAACACATTTTATGAACATAAACTTAGTGTATTATCAAAAAGGTATATAATGGAAACGTAAAGACAAATTTAATCTTACATTTGTAAAATCGAATTTGGCAAAATTGTCACTGAATTTAATTGGGTGTTTTTAAATATTAAACAGTAAAAGTTTACTGGAATAAAATAATGACTGCTCTCTTGCGAAAGACAAATGTGGATTATCTGCCCTTGAGTCTAATGACTTAAAGATTTTATTGTTAAAACTATCCAAAATTGTAAGTTATGAATTATTGTCCTGGAGTTCTTTTGCCAAACATCAGTCAGTATTGATCAGATGAAATCTTAACATACTTACCTGTTGTCATGGAGCTCCATATTTGAAAAGCTGCCTGCTACCTGCCGTTTTGGATGGAGGGAGCCTTTATGTTTTGGGGATGCTTAACCTTAATGTAAATTAACTATTTCTTGTCTTATGCCGTACCTGTGAATTATTGGTTTGTAATGATTCCCTATGCTGACTCTGTAAGAGAAAACAGTGGAAATACGATGGCATATTTGTCTACTGCACATGTGCACACAAACAAAAACAAAAAATCATGTGCCTCCATATCTGATTTTTTTTCAGAAATGTTCTTTAAAATGACGAACAACTTTTGAACCTAATTCATTAAATGCACAAAGTGTGAAGCCCATTTCTGGTGTCCCCCGCCATGATATTGCTGGAATATTGCTAAAAGCGGCGTAAAACCATACTCACTACTATCACCCCCTACTACTCTTACTGATACGGTTCTGTTTGATTGTCCGACAGTTTACATTTCGCAATGATTCCATCCGATTCTTTGCCTTTTCTGAGTAATTCCAATTTGTGGAACTGGCGGCAATTCTCCGTCCGCACAGCGGTTAGTATGTGAACCCCCACTTTTCAGAGAGTAATATTTCATAATCAATCGAGGTTACTGCCTCACCATCTCACCACCTCACCACCTCGAATGATTCGTTAACCGTTATATCAGGATGAACTCACAGATCATCCACCAGGTTAAAGGTGTTCCACTGTAGATGTATATCTGTCAATGAATTATCAGATTCTTTTTCCATTTCTTTCCTTCTAGAAAAATGAACACCATCACCATCTTCTGCTTCGTGGCGTTCACTTTGGGGTTACTAACAGGTACGTTCTGCTGAAACAATGTTTAAAGGTATAATGTCACGCTTTTTCGACAATATTTTTGTCTATAATGCATACTACCCACCAAAGGTTTAGACTCACTAGTGTAAATGTAGCCACTTACTTCAGTCAACTGTTCTGAACTAGATTTTTCAAAATATTCCATACTGTTTAAAGGTACTGCACACATGAACATGTATTGTAAAACAAATTCGTAACGTTGAAAAAGTGCGTGTCATAGGTTCAATAAATGATGAAACTCGGTGAAAATTGGAGAATTCTTAACAAACCTTTACACTAAAACGCAGCTGTTCACATGCACGATATTTGCACATGCTTTTCATCAATTTGATGCATGATCCTCGTGCAGTTCATCTGCATAAGGTTTGCAGTTGGTTGCCCCAAGTTAGTGGAGAAATTCGTCTTCGATGTAACCACATATATATGCATAATGCATAACATATAGTGAGTGCTTTAAGTGAGTCTAAACTTTTGACGGGTAGATATTTTGGGGCATATGCACTCACTTTAGCTTCCTATTGATACAATAAAAGACTTATTATCCTTACGACTTGCCTGAAATCGACAATTGAAACTTCGAGGCGAACAGCTTCCAAACAGATAACACTTGCCATATTATGGAATGTAAACGATTGCTCCGTACATCGAAAACTGTCGCACGCGGTGTTTGCCGAACTGGCCATCACAAGTTGCGTAAAAGGATGGATATTCGTGAAAAGCGTTCCCAGGGACATAACTCTATGGGGTTCGCTTGAAATAAAATTCTGTCGGTAGTGGGCGCTAGAGTCGATTTAAGCTACGTTGCATTAATTCATTCGAACTTTTAAAAATAATTTGTAATGTTAATGCGTAATTTATTTCGGAATAAATTATATGGTAGCTTCGCTGAGGGCTGATAGTTAGTATTATCGAGAAAAATGCAATATTGATTTTTAGAGAAGTGTGGAGTGGTAGTGTGCCTTTAAATCATAAATATTCCAGCAATATCACGGCGGAGAACTCCAGAAATGGTCTTCGCACATATATTATCAGAATTATTGGAATAATGAAATGGTGGTTATAAAGAAATTTGTAAATACCGAAAGTTTGGTACGAAAAATATTTTGGTTCACAAGTAGTCACTGTGTCATTACGACAAATAGGTAGGTCCTATTTGTAAGAATTGCTTCCATATCTTCACCTCGCTTATACCTTGTATCACAAAATGTCCCCCACAATATTTTCGTTTGGACAGGTATTTAAGTGTCGTGCTATTAAAATCGTGATAGATGTAATGTTTCAGAGCGAAGCTATGGTAGCAAATGGGCCCAGGGTATTTATTCTAACAGCATGCGTTTATAATGCACTGGATAATCGAAGATGTGATCAGTGGAAAATTTTACATTGGTAGGAAACCTTGGATACAAGAAGTTGATTTTTGGATACACTGGAGGTCGTTGTACGTTCTGAGTAAGCTGTGTTTGATCGAAAACCGGTATTTCGACATGCATTCGGAAAACTTCGTAACTCTCTGAAATCTTCGAATATTTCCGTTTTTCACACCGGAAGTCAAATTAAGTTCGGTTTGAAGTTGTATTCTTACTTTTTATTCAAGCGATTTGCAATGTTTTGGATATGAATGATTTAAATATTTACTTATTAATGACCAGTGATCTCTGATATGTCCTGACCAGGTCAAGTTGCTGTCTAAAATATCAGGGCTTTTTTTTTAGCGTGGAGAAGGTAGTTGGAACTAGTAACCACTGTGTTGATGTTAAATTGTTCTTCTCCTTGTTTCCATATATTATTTATTTTGGCATGATTTTAAGTTTTTATTAAAGCTTAATCATAGTGATTTGGTTTCTTTTTGCTTTATAAATCAAGCATTAACTCGATTATAAGTAGGTTTGTTTTGTTAAAAAAGATCTTGCAGTATATTGCAATACATATCGCAATATATGCTTTCCCATCGCAATATATCGCCATGTGAAAATTCTCTGCAATTACCACCCCTAATTGTAACTATGTATAATGTTAATCTTTTTCAGATCCTCTTCGCGTGGTAAGTAAGCCTCAGTCTCCAATGAGACTTGCTCTACATAAGTGCAGAGATAACGATGCTGCGGTTCTCATTATCATAATGCCAAGAGCAAATCCAACTTGTTTGAAGATTAAATATCAAATTTATATTATTACGTTTAATTTAGCCTTTGGGTATATACAGTGAATTGTAAATAAGTGAGTGAGTTCAGTTTTACGCCGCTTTTAGCAATATTCCAGCAATATCACGGCGGTGACATCAGAAATAGGCTTCACACATTGTACCCATGTGGGGAATCGAACCCGGGTCTTTGGCGTGACGAGCGATAGCTTTAATCATTAGGCTACCCCATCGCCCAGTGCTTTGTAAGAGTTTCGTGAGAAGAATAATGTATTGAAAGATGTTTTGAGGTTACTCTCCCCTATTATAGAAAAAATCATTTACTGTGGGGTTGTCGTGTAATCGACATTTGTCTTCTTTGAGTAAGTTTTATTTTCTTGTTGGTTTGGGATAGGGAAGATTTGTTGTTTAAGTGTTCGATCGCCACGACGTTCACCTGGATGCATTTGCTCGTATTGGTATTTTTATGTGTGTGTGTTCGCCGCCACGATAAGGCTGGATTTTTTATCATAAAATTTAATAAGTGGTGTAAAACACTACTTAAATATTATCATGGAAGCTGTGTAAAACCATTAATGTCATTTATAGAGGTCGTGTTAGAACGTCAGCCATGTGATTTACAGACGTCGTGTAAAACAATACAGAATGTCAGAAACTGTGTAAATCAAATTATTATATCATTGTGGAAGCCGTGTAAAAAGTAGGGAAATATACTTTATAGAATCTGTGCAATTCAATACGGTAGTGCACTGTATAGAAGCCATGTTAAACAATACGACGTCTTCGGCGGAAGTGTAAATTTATACTGCAATGTTTATACAAGCAGTGTAAAACATTAACATAAAGTCATTTACAGAAACCGAGTAAAAGCAACAATGCAGTTATGTCATTGTGGAATCCATGATGTTAAAACAATATGGTAATGTCATTTATAGAGGCCGTGTAAAACAGTACGGTAATGTCATTTATAGAGGCCGTAAAACAGTACGGTAATGTCATTTATAGAGGCCGTGTAAAACAGTACGGTAATGTCATTTATAGAGGCCGTGTAAAACAGTACGGTAATGTCATTTATGTAAAACAATACGGTAATGTCATTTATAGAGGCCGTGTAAAACAGTACGGTAATGTCATTTATAGAGGCCGTATAAAACAGTACTGTAATGTCATTTATAGAGGCCGTGTAAAACAGTACGGTAATGTCATTTATAGAGGCCGTGTAAAACAATACGGTAATGTCATTTATAGAGGCCGTGTAAAACAATACGGTAATGTCATTTATAGAGGCCGTGTAAAACAGTACGGTAATGTCATTTATAGAGGCCGTGTAAAACAATACGGTAATGTCATTTATAGAGGCCGTGTAAAACAATACGGTAATGTCATTTATAGAGGCCGTATAAAACAGTACGGTAATGTCATTTATAGAGGCCGTGTAAAACAGTACGGTAATGTCATTTATAGAGGCCGTGTAAAACAATACGGTAATGTCATTTATAGAGGCCGTGTAAAACAGTACGGTAATGTCATTTATAGAGGCCGTGTAAAACAGTACGGTAATGTCATTTATAGAGGCCGTATAAAACAGTACGGTAATGTCATTTATAGAGGCCGTGTAAAACAATACGGTAATGTCATTTATAGAGGCCGTGTAAAACAGTACTGTAATGTCATTTATAGAGGCCGTGTAAAACATTTATATGTCACGTCGATGTCCAGGAATTTCGTGTTAATAAGTGAGTGAGTTTATTTTTACGTGGCTCTCAGCAATATGCCGAAGACCCATGTTTGATTCTCCATGTTGATACAATATGGTTGGTTGGATTGTTAATGTCACGCTCAGCAATATTCCAGCTATATGGCGGCGGTTTGTAAATAATCGAGTCTGGATCAGACAATCCAGTGATCAACAGCATGATCATCGATCTGCTCAAGTAGATTTTCGTGTTTAATATTGATGGTTTATACTGGGGAGCGATCTGTAGGAGGTAAGGGAATATTCCAAGAAGGGTGCTCACATTTGATAGTCACTGGGCATTTCTTAACAATGCCCTAATTGTTTGTTATAGCACTGGGCCTCCTTTCACAAAGCACTAAGGTGATCGTAAGTTGCTAAGGTAACCTTAGTGCAATGTTAAAGAATGGGAATTAGGGTTAAACTTAGTAAAGACTGCTTCATGAAAGGAGCCCCTGGGGTCGTATAAGGGGGATATTTTCTTGCTGGCGAAGTTGGGTTACGTGAAACGTCGTGGCCTTCAGATGCTGGCTATCGTTGGATTAATTCTTAAATTTTAATTGTTGTTTTTTAGGGGACGGAGGCCAGCAACAGTACTGATCCAACCAATACAACAAACCCAGATAAAGTAAGCTGATTTGTGTAATATCCTCTCAGTAAGTGATTGCGTGTGCGATTGAAATAGCGAGTAAGTGTTTTTAACACTATTCCAGCAATATCACTTCGAGAACAACTAAACATGGAGAATCGCCGTGACGAGCTGATGTGTTAACTACTGGGCTACGCTATATGAAATAACAGATGTTTTAAGACACGTATACTGTAGGTTATAGCATGTTCATCTTTGTGAATGAGTGAGTGAGTGAGTCAGTTTTACACCGCACTCAGCAGTATTCCAGCTATATGGCGGCGGTCTGTAAAAAATCGAGTCCGGACCAGACAATCCAGTGTGTGTTTTTGTTTACGACGCACTTAACTATATTCCCGCTGTCTGGAAGAGGTCTGTAAATAATAAATTTGGGACCAGACAATCCAATGATCAACAGCATGAGCATCGACCTACGCAATTGGGATACGATGACATGTGTCAAGCAAGTCAGCGAGTCTGACCACCCGATCCCGTTAGTCGCCTCTTACGACAAGCATGGGTTACTGAAGAGCAATTCTAACCTTTGTTAGAATCTTTGTGATAATGGCAGTATGGCATGTGAATCATGGGTAATAAAAGTCAACTTTGGATATAGCTGAATCCAAATAACCTTGATTAAATATTATACACCACGCCATCGGCTCTAAACGACTCGCACACATGTTATAACCATGTTCTATATGTAATGGATGAATAGATGTCTTGGCGGTCGTTGGTACTATCGTAAACCGTACCTCATGTGTCATTAACCAATTTAAGATTCCTCGCCATGAGGAATGAAAGTCGAAAGTCTACAGATCGGTTAATTACCCTCCGTGACGTCAATATGACATGACATCATCATCATCATCATCATCATCATTATCATCATCATCATCATCATCATCATCATCATCTTCTTCTTCTTCTTCTCTTTCTTTATTCATTTGCCTGGCGCTTATGTGGCCATATGTTTGAATTGATGCATTCATATTCGAAGGTACCCACCTCTTTTCCTTTGTTTATTCACAGAATGCTGCTGCAACAGTTGCTGTAGCAACATCCCTGATCCTCATCGGCCTTCGTCACCGCCCTCCAACTCGCTGAACGACCTTGACATTTACCGAATACTTCCTGTCACGTGTCAGTGTGAAGCATCTCGCTGCGTATGAACCTGTGGTTATAAAAAGTTACGGTGTATTTAAAAACGTTCGTTCCGAATTAGGAATACATTTTTCTGTGTACCGTATTGCTCGGCTGTGTATCGTGCGGCAAGAACAGAATGGCTTCTCGCGATACTCTCCCAATCATGTTATCGACTGGGCTCCGTCTTCGTAAAAGCAAACATACTATATAGTATGACTAGTTAACGCATTATTCATCTACCAAGTTGTTTGTGTGCATCTTAAACGGGTATTTACTTCAAAGCAGAGTTGTTGATTTGTGACATTCAGCATTACTCATGGAAATGTCCCCTTGATAAAATCTTAGCTAAAATTGCCATGCATAAATCAGGTATTTTGACAGACTCTGTAGTCATTGCGCTTTATCTGGTTTATCGAGTTTATCAATGCACTTTACATTGGAAATAAGTTCCGCCAAACGCGGAAAGAGACGAGTGGGGACGAAAACATTAGAACACTTATCACAAAAAAGTTGTAACTGAACAAAGAAATATTACTTTAATATTTTATCACCACAGGTGAAGCATTACCATAGAGGCACTGACACAGGCGCTGACCATATGTATGACAAAATGTATGACAATATGACCTTAATTGATAACAGTTGTGTGTGACTGTATGAGTTGATATTTATGAGTTTATTTCAGTATGATTAAAAGAAGCTTTTAATCGCATTCTGTAGTTATTTGTCAATGACATTTGATAACATCACCCACATATTCTGTTGTGATGGGGACACGTGTGGCCTGTCATCTAAGGTACTGCCATTCGGTATACGCTTGTACGTCAAACAGGGCGGTGGGGTAGCCAAGTGGTTAAAGCTTCCGCTCCTAAAACATTAACACCCGGGTTCAATTCCCAACATGGTTACAATGTGTGAAGCCCATTTCTGGTGTCCCCCGCCGTGACATTGCTAGAAAAATAGCTTAAAGCGGCGTAAAACCGATCTCACTCACTCACTCTTGAGCAAATCAGAAACATATGCTTGTGGGTTCGAATCCTTGTTCCTATAATTTAAGCCTCAAGGTTTGCCAGCGCGTTGTTTGTGCTCGTGAGTTTCACTACAGGGTGAAAGTCTCACATCAGCATCACTGATTTTTTCCAAGAGTAATCTTGCACGCCGTGATTCAACTACAATACTGTTCAACTCGGTGTTTAACCTCCCACAGACCGCCTCCGTGGTGTAGTGGTTAGAGCGTCTGCCCGGAGAGCGGAAGGTCGCGGGTTCGATCCCTGACCGCGTCATACCAAAAGACGTTAAAATATGGTACTTGTTGGTCCCTGCCTGGCGCTCGGCATTAATGGGTGCAACAAGGACTGGTCGGCTCGGAGTCAGTATAATGTGTCTGAGTTGGGTATTTATGCTTCACTGCGCATGGTATCTCAGTGGGCTAGCACTATAAAGCAGCTTCAGTCTGGGCTAGTACAAGCAGCCGCACATACACATACACACGCATGCACGTCGTCATATGAGCGAAATTTTCCCAAGTACGGCGTTAGACCCAATTTCACCTCACCTCACCTTTAACCTCACCCACGCCCTTTCCCTGTAACACGTGCTACTTTCTTCCCACAACATGACTGAAATGTTGTTCGACAGCGTCGTTAAGCCCAGCTCAATCACACTCTAATCGGGCGGTGGGGTAGTCTGGTGGTTAGGGACCGTTCATAATTTATTGCTAGGGGGTGGGGTGGGTGATGATGATTTTCATGGAGAAGCATGTACACTGTGAATGCCCCCT
Source organism: Haliotis rubra (assembly GCF_003918875.1). Taxonomy (NCBI): domain Eukaryota; kingdom Metazoa; phylum Mollusca; class Gastropoda; order Lepetellida; family Haliotidae; genus Haliotis; species Haliotis rubra. The sequence continues at coordinate 299,922 of NW_025767305.1, read as the reverse complement.
TCCCCTCGTACATGTGTACAAAATTGATGACATGAAGAAAAAATGAGTGATCCCCTTTAAAATCATCATCATATCTCACTCAACCCCCCTCACACACACACACACACACACACACACACACACACACACACACACACACACACACACACACACACACACAACACATACCACACCACACCACACACACACACACACCACACCCATACCTCCAGTAGAACGATGGGGTAGCTTAGTGGTTAAAGCGTTCGCTCGCCACGGTGAAGAGGGGCTCAATTCCCGTGATGTTGCTGGAGTATTGCTAAAAGCTACGTAGAACCATACTTACCCACTCATTTATCTGTATTACAATGTGTTATCTAAGGAATCTGATGTAATTTTCTAATGGTTTGGGGATGTATTTACCTTATAAGAATACTAGTTACAGTTGTTCTCTCTGTAAAGGACTGGAATGATCATGAAAAGAGATCCGGGACTAAGCAGTGGGTCCATTAATCAAAGACCGTATATTAGCCTGTTCGTACTTTTGTGTTTCCCAGGGGCGGTAGCCTAGTGGTTAAAGCGTTTGCTCGTCACGCCGAAGACCCGGGTTCGATTCCCCACATGGGTACAATCTGTGAATCCCATTTCTGGTGTCCCTGCCGTGATATTGCTGAAATATTGTAAAAGCGGCGTAAATCAAAACTCACTCACTCATTCTTTTTAAATTCCCAGAACCACACTTAATTTCCATTCCGATGGTAAATAATAAACTGTTTTCTTATGTCAGTTTCCCGATGTTGAATCTATGTCCTGATGTGATAAAAACATCATTATTACCAACGCACACTCATCCTCGATAATCTCCAGGGTATACGTTACGATCACTCTCCACTATACCTGGATGCATCCACGGCTTGGCCCGATGATTTTATGACCTCCCTTTGCTGTTATTTTTTTATGCAATTAGGAGTTAGTGAGTTAATATTTAACGTCACATCGGCAATATTTCAGCCATATCGTGACGAATGCAATTAGGAGTCTACGCTGGGAATTGAGCGAACCAATCACAACTGACTTTCGCTTCTTAAATTATCTAACCGTTTAAATTTGGCTACACAATTGATGCAGACGTACCCTGAAAGAGGTAGAAGTTAGTTCTTTCATATATGTTTTTCAAAGTTTCAGATCTGTCAATTTGTCTGCATGATTTCCCCAAAAATATGAGTGGCACTGCGAGCAAACCTTCGCGACTGCGACCGCTATCTTTGTTGACACTGGCAAGCTCGGATGTAACGGCGGCTTTAGCTGATTGGCTACTGTGAGAATGTGGAGCCAGCAAAGGGAGGTAATATAATCATTCGGCCAAGCCGTGGATGCATCCAGGGTATAGTGGAGAGTGATCGTAACGTATACCCTGGAGATTATCGAGGATGACACACACTGAGCTTCATTGTTCTTCAGTTGCATTTATTTCAAATTTGTATGCTATATAGACTATAACAAAGCGAGTTAAGTCGGAAGAGTTCATAACGTAAAATTCACAATTATTGAAAAATATTGTCCTTGTTTCATTTTTCGCTCTCCCGCTCTATTGCTGGTTCATGTATGAGATGGGAAACGCATAAAATACTTAAACAGTTCATTCATTCACTGACACCTATGTAATAAGTAATAATAGCAGGTTCGTCTAAGAGACGTTGTGTCTTCAACGTTGTTATAGTGAATGCAAATCATGAAATATACCGTAAGAAAATATATACTCAACAAAAACGGTAAGGACCACCCCAGTATTCAATATTTAAGTATCATATGGATCATAATATGAACTAAACTGACGTACAAAAGAAAGTACACACCTGATGCTTTGGTAAAATGTTTTCCTAAAAACAGCGTAATATTTAGAAAGGTGTTTTGATTGCGACTCATAAGTCACAAACATTATGTACGTGTTGCAATAACACCATTGATATCGTACCCAATTGGAACATTGCTAACAAAATATTTACGTTGTTTTAACAGTCACAAAACACCAGGTGTGTACTTTCTTTTGTACATCAGTATATTAAATACTTTAATATTGAAAATTGGGGTGGTGCTGAACTTTTTTTGTTGAGTATATTACCCAAGCCGGCGATGATGGGATGCTGAGGGTCTGGGGATGCGGATCTTCACGGGTCTGTTCAGGATGGCTGATGAACTACACAGTAGTTGAAAGATAGACTAAAGAATATGTTAAGATTGATAGATACACATCGACAGTATAATGAACTCAGTGATAGTTAGTTCCAATAACGAACCTGCTGCTAACTTCGGACGACTGGGTTTAACTTTGTATTTCAGTTTTTAAATATAATAAACAAATAGTAGTAAATATTTTATGAACGCTTTAAGTAAATACGTAATGTCACGTAACATGCGTAAAAAAACAATTATACCATTTATACCTCCATATGAAATTGAGGTAAGTGGTTATGAAAAATGAGCTTTCTGAAATGGGTCATTTTTGTTTTCCTAGAATACATTCTCTTGATTTAGCTACCAGTCTGTCCCCGGGGGTGGTGGGGTAGCCCAGTGGTTAAAGCGTTTGCTCGTCACGCCGAAGGCCCAGGTTCGATTCCCCACATGGGTACAATGTGTGAAGCCAATTTCTAGTGTCCCCCGCCGTGATATTGCTGGAATATTGCTAAAAGCGGTGTAAAACCCAACTAACTCACTCACTCACTCACTGTCCTTGCGGGTCAGGTCAGATCTGGTCCTCACACTCATTATTGTTCAAGTGGGGTGTTCTCTTTTTGTCTGCAGGTATTGTTTAGGGATTAAAATCACTAGACCGTACTAATCCTTAGAACAATGGGGATTAAGGCTATAGTCTGTATTAGAAAGCAAGTATGCCAGCAAATAAGAAGAAACGGTAAAGTTTATCACATTATTGCATATAACACCCGCAAATCCAATATATACATGAATATGAATCATTCGACAAATATGGTGAATTTTTAATTTTACTAATATTGCATGTAACATCAACAAATACACAAATATGAATTAGTAGACAAATACATGTATGCATGGTGACAGCTTATAACATCAACAAATACACAGACATGGTGACAGCTTATAACATCAACAAATACACAGACATGGTGACAGCTTATAACATCAACAAATACACAGACATGGTGACAGCTTATAACATCAACAAATACACAGACATGGTGACAGCTTATAACATCAACAAATACACAGACATGGTGACAGCTTATAACATCAACAAATACACAGACATGGTGACAGCTTATAACATCAACAAATACACAGACATGGTGACAGCTTATAACATCAACAAATACACAGACATGGTGACAGCTTATAACATCAACAAATACACAGACATGGTGACAGCTTATATAACATCAACAACAAATACACAGACATGGTGACAGCTTATAACATCAACAAATACACAGACATGGTGACAGCTTATAACATCAACAAATACACAGACATGGTGACAGCTTATAACATCAACAAATACACAGACATGGTGACAGCTTATAACATCAACAAATACACAGACATGGTGACAGCTTATAACATCAACAAATACACAGACATGGTGACAGCTTATAACATCAACAAATACACAGACATGGTGACGGCTTATAACATCAACAAATACACAGACATGGTGACAGCTTATAACATCAACAAATACACAGACATGGTGACAGCTTATAACATCAACAAATACACAGACATGGTGACAGCTTATAACATCAACAAATACACAGACATGGTGACAGCTTATAACATCAACAAATACACAGACATGGTGACAGCTTATAACATCAACAAATACACAGACATGGTGACAGCTTATAACATCAACAAATACACAGACATGGTGACAGCTTATAACATCAACAAATACACAGACATGGTGACAGCTTATAACATCAACAAATACACAGACATGGTGACAGCTTATAACATCAACAAACAAATGACGGTTCGAGCATCAACAAATACACGACATGGTGACAGCTTATAACATCAACAAATACACAGACATGGTGACAGCTTATAACATCAACAAATACACAGACATGGTGACAGTTGTAAATTCGTAAATGTATAAATGAATAAAAAAACAACTTATATACTTACCTGTCAGTAAAATAAGAAAGTCTATTACATGTGTGAGTGAGTGAGTTAAAATTCTAAGATTTACACTCTATGAAAAAACTAGCATACAACCATAAAACATTTCTATGTTAAACAATACAATATAAAAATGGGCTATAGGTCGCCAACAGCTAAAGGTAGATCACCATACTAGAGACCATGGGGCTTTACAGTACCTTTGCTACCTGCATGGTCTCGAGCTGGATTTATACCATTCCTTCAGATGTTGGCGATTTGGACGAATTTAGCCATGAATTAAATGGACACAATCATATCTTACTACAGTGAAACCTGTCTAAACCGACACCCCACGAGACCGAAACAAAATGCCGGTTTAGACAGGGTGCCGGAATAGACAGTGACGATCATTTTCAAACACGGCTGCCATTTAGACTCGTCAATCTTTTTATCTCTACAATCCCTTTGATCTTTTGTAATTATGCAACAATGGATTGGATTAAGGGACAATGTTTTAATGACCATTCAATCGTTGTGAAATGGCGGGACCAAAATTTTATGCCTGTTTTTGACAGTGTGCCGGATTAGACAGGTGCCGGTGTTGGCAGGTTTACTGTACTAAAATCATGGTACGAATAGATGTGCTTGGATGACCTGTTCCTACGTACCCTCTCAGTGGGACAATAATTTTACACTACTTCAACCCTCTTTGAGGATACTGCCACTAAAAATCTGAGCTTTCAGATATATTTGACTAAACATAAATAATCATTTATTCATACTGGACATATTGATCAAAATTTATGCAGCAACTCAATTTCTTTTCTTTTCCCTTTTTAAATCTATAACTAAAATCTATGCTTAAAGATAATTCGTGGTTGAAGCTATGAAATGGCTATCCCTTGTGATGGAAGAGTGGGTGAGTGAGTGAGTGAGTGAGTGACCTCATTAATCCTTTGAATAAAAGTACGTTCGCAACGAAGGAAGTTAATATATATATATATATATATATATATATGTTATTGTTTATTACCATATGCGAATGACAAAATATTATTATTTTTTTATTTATTTTTTATTTTTTTATTTTTTATTGTTCCCAATGTGATGAGTACAAAAACATGATGAGTACAAGCATATAGAGGAATATGTGCACATACAAGCTAGTGGGCTCAATAGCGATATAGTACACTAAGTGCACTGAATATCAATGTTAGTAATATGTTCTTTGTTTAATAGTCATTCAGGGTTAAATTCAGGGATGAGAGGAAACCATTTGACTGAAAAGCTTTCAACATTATTATTTCTTCTGGCGATGAATGATTCAGTGGTAAATATGTCTTTCAATATCCTTAAGTAATTATCAACTTTTGGAATTGTTTTTGTCAAAGAGCAAGTGTAAATATATCTCTTAGCAGATAATATTATGTGGTTCAATAATGGGTTCTTACCTAAAAAGCCAAACCAAATCAAAGATTTTGTCAAATTAAGTGTTTGGATACGTTTCGTAATCCACTGTTCAAGTTTCTTCCAGAAAGTTTTGGTTTCATCACATTCCAAATATACATGGCATAAGGTCTCAACAGAACCATTACACAAAAAACATATTGTATTGTCCACCAGATTCATTCTAAAAAGTTCTTTTTTGGTATAAACAATTCCGTGCAGAAATTTATATTGAAAATCTAACAGTTTCACATCTCTTAAATCTTTTCTACAAGTATAAAAAATCAAATGCCAATCAAAATCAATACAGTCAAATAATGTTTCCCATTTTTGGCACATGTGAGGTTTAACATTTTCAGATAACAATTTATCATAAAATAATCTTGAACCTTTTCTTGGGGATATGAAATCCTTTTGGAGTGAATTTATTGTGAGGTCATTAATGTTTATATATCTATATTCCTTTAAAGTCTTTTTCCAAGGTTCAGGTAAAATATATATAACATATCCAAGATCTAAGTGAGTACCTTTTATATCAAATTTAAGCTTCAATTGATCAAAGGATATAAACCCATGTTCATCACAAAGATCTTTGATCGTCAAGATTCCACATTTATCCCAGTGACTAAGGATGTGATTTGAGTTTTTAAAATTGTTATTCAACCATAAAGGTTGGGCTAAGATTTTATATTATTATTAATAACTTATTGAATTACTATTACGTCGGGTCGTACCCCCAGACAACAGAACTATATTTATTAGGGGGAAACCCAGGCGGATTTGTATTCGTAATAAACATAGATCTACATGACGAAAGGAGCGAGCATATAGCGGCTATTTCTAACAACGCGGTGACGTCACGGCGGATTCACGTGACAATAAACACATCGCAACGACAGTTTCCACAATGACATTTATTACATGTAGACGTATTCATATCTTCATTTTGTCAGTGTCCAGTGAGGAATCACAGTCTTCTATGTGTTCCGGTGATATAGTGATAACGCCCGACCTCGTGTATCCGGTTTTTGCTGAGTTATCCCAGCAGTGAGTTCCTCTCATAAGCGCCGGGCCTCTAATAAGCGCCGGGCCTGTAATAATCACCTATACAGGTACAGTACATTATTAAGTGTAGGGGTGCTCGAATATATGTTTATGTTCATGAGTGAGTGAGTGAGTTTGGTTTTACGCCGCTTTTAGCAATATTCCAGCAATATCACGGCGGGGGACACCAGAAATGAGCTTTACACAATGTACCCATGTGGGGATTCGAACCCGGGTCTTCGGCGTGACGAGCGAACGCTTTATCCACTAGGCTACCCCGCCGCCCACTTATAAGAAGAAATCATCTCGAAGTGACAGCCTCTTGTAGTAGGAAAGTCTCACTTGACACAGTTTAAATAATCGAATCTGGACCAGACAATCCAGTGATCAACAGTATCAGTATCGAACTACGCAATTAGGATACTATGACATAAGTCATCCAAGTCAGCGACCACCCGATCCCTTTAGTCACAGTAAATGAAAATGTCACAGCACCAACATGAATAAATAATTATCATATATAAAAACAACAGTCAATAAACACATGAATATAACAGAACAAAAATGGTACAGATGTACGGATAAATATATAAATAAATTGATGAACAAAACGGACGGTTGTAGTGGTGTTCTGGTGAACGTTACACGTCGTTTTCTTTCTTCTATGCCTCAAAGCTTTCTTCGATTGCTACAAAGACCTTCTTGACATCTCGCATGATGACGTAGTTCCTTGCGTCAATCTGGGTTGTATCTATGAGATTCCTGAAGATTGTGGGCATGATGTCACGAGTCACATGTGCAGTAACGCTACGGTCTGGCAATATTGTGTGCAACATACACAACATTTCAACGTTTTTCTGTTCGAGGGATCGCATTTTGTCGGAGTAGGCACTAGCATCAAGGCGAGCAGCTTCCAGGAAGACTCCGATCTTTGACAAACGTTCGATTTCCTTCCTGACCATGTCGTCGATCTGAAGTAGAATACATTATCATCAACATCAGGGTATTATCGCCCTTGTGTTAATTCAGGCTGTATGTTTCACAAATAAAACGTGATTATGGAATTCCAGGATAAACTCAGGCGTTCTGCGTACACTGGTGGTTACATCGTTCACCCAACACAATCAAGATCCGGGGTCAAGTATATCGTGTTCCCTGACCTTGACCCCTGTCTCACACAAGAAACACTCCCATTGATCTATGTCAGGATGTAGCACTCTCAGCCACACACAAACTCATTCAGCAGTCAGATGGTTATTCATATTTATGATCTCAGACAGAGGAAGGAAGAGGAAGATTTACTGAACACCCACAATGTGTTATTTTTGGACAATGAAAGTCGTTTATTGGTATCCAATATATCTTGTATAGTACAACTCCATCTATTCATGGTCCGTATTCGACCTTCATTTGCCGCCAGTGACCCAACCTGGAGTCCCTAAAGTAGGCAATGAACCTTTCGTGCCCAACACAGTAATCCTTCACACCTACAACTTACCTGTATTCCAGGTGTAAATGACCCATCTGTAACGGGGAAACCTTCCAAAGGGGCATGAGAGTCAAGGTATTTTCGAAAATCTGAGCTGATTCCGTTGTTCTACAAAAAAGACCAGATGTTTAATTGGCATTTTAGAAGATGCTATTTGATGAACAAAAAGACTTTTCTGGGTTTCATCTTCTCTTTATTGCTTGGTACAACGTTTCAGGGTTTGTTCTGACCCCATCATCGGGTAGAACCTGAAAATTGGGCCAGAACCTGATGATGGGGGCCAGAGCAAGCCCTAGAACCTGATGATGGGGCCAGAACAAGCCCTGAAACGTTGCACCAAGCAATAAAAAGAAGATGAAATCCAGAAAAGTCTCTATGTTCAAAAAAGACCAGTTTTATAATGATAATGTGATCAAAGCAATGCACCTATGAACACCAGATATCATCGCTATTTGACCTTGATTCATAAACACATTCTTATAGTACTGCCGTCGTTAAAAGGTGTAATTTAGTACTGGAAATGAATCATAACACTTACTATTGCCAAGATTAAGGAGTCTATTTGATCCATCGCTTCACGGGATATACGTTCGAGGGACAACAACCCTTCAGTGATTGATGGAGATGAGCTGCTGGGGTGATTCAGAGACAGGCCTGAGTCCGACTCGCCACCACACGGGTTCACCCAGGGACCGTTCGCACTTGGTACCGGTGCAGCCACACACATCGAAATCAGTTGTGTGGTAACTAGCACGGCTGAAAAAAAAGGAAAAATAGGTGGTTGCAAATACATATCAATATATATATTTTTCAAAACAACAACACAGTAATAATTATAACAAACATAAATTATATATTTTAGATATATAATTTAAAAATATAATTGTCGAAATAGGGATATGGAGGCTAGGTGTAACGTCGTACTTAAGAATATTTCGCTCATATGACGACGTGCATGCGTGTGTGTAGGGGTGCCAGACTTAAGCTGGTTTTATAGTGCTAGCTCACTGATATACCATGCCTCAGTGAAGCATGAATACCCCACTCAGACACATTATATTGACTCTAAGCCGACCAGTCCTTGTTGTACCCATTAATGCCGAGCGCCAGGCAGGAACCAACAAGTACCATGTTTTAACGTCTTTTTTGGTATGACGCGGCCGGGGATCGAACCAGCGACCTGCCTCTCTCCGGTCGAACGCTGTAACCACTACACCACGGAGGCGGTGTAGGGACATGGAATGGTGATAATAACAAAATACTTGGATCTATCTTCGGACGTCGAAAGAGGAATACGAAATATAAATCATAAATTCTTTTCAAAGATTAGTCTTTACAGCCAAAAATGCATTGTTTTAGATTCCGTTTGACACCCAGGGACCGTTCGTCCTTGATACCGGTGCAGCCACAGATATCGAAATCAGTTGTGTGGTAAATAGCACAGCTGATAAAATGACAATAAGTGGTTGCTTATACATATATTATATGTCAAAATAGCATTCCAGGAATAATTATAATAAACATAAATAATGATAAGGAAGATTAGTCGATGCAGTCAATACTGTTGCTTTTTTCACTTTCCTCTAGAAACATGAATTACCAGCAAATCCTTTCTTGTACATCATCATAGATATTGTGTTCCTTTTTTAAAATATTTAAATAACAATGTCTTATTTTTCTATTTATTTATTTATTTAAGAGAGAATACAATTGTGAAGAATATATAAAATACGTGTAATATGAAATTGAAATTTGAAACTGACTAACCTGCGATGCAAAGAGACATACATATCATCAGATCGCTCATTATTAACAGTTATTGAAATCTTCTCCGCTCTTGTGGTCAGCTAAGTTGTGAGTGAAATGGTGAGGACTATGCTGACTGGAATGGAAATTTTGAGATATTTTGGGATCTCTGTCATCTTCTAAGACAATGAGTTGTCATATATATTTTTGTTACCCATCACTGTTTACGTTAATCATAATCATATACGTGTATAGAATTTCAGAAGTGGAAGTATATATGTTTTGTCACACACTGGTATTTTACTGGGCTGTTCTGCACATCCTGTCTTCGTGACACCGCTTGCTCTGACGTCACAGTTTCCGTAATCGGATTTCATCATTATTTAACAAATCTTCCTGTGAACAGGTTTATGCAGGGCATCCTAACAGCATTAGGTTCCAGGATTAAATGGGTATTCCTCCTGAAAACACTTAATAGTTAGCTGGTTGTTGTTTTACGCCGCACGCAGCAACATTCCAGCTACATGGCGGCGGTCGGTAAATAATCACGTCTGGATCAGACAATCCAGTGATCAACAGCATAAGCATCGAGCTACGCAGATGGAATACGATGACATGTGTCAACCAAGTCAGCAAGCCTGACCACCCGATCCCGTTAGTCGCATTTTACGACAAGCATGGGTTACTGAAGACCAGTTCTAACTCTATTCTTCACGGGTGAATAAGGTCATATGATACCTGAATAAATATTGATTAATTGATCGATTACGTTGAATTTTACGTCACATCAGCATTATTTCAGCCATACAGCGACGATACGCATTGTAAGCACAACGTTTAATAGAGTTTATTTAAAAACAATTGGGATTGCGCAACTGGGATATTATTTATGACATGTGTCAACCAAGTCAGCGAGTCTGACCACCCGGTCCCGTCACTGCCTCTTACGCAATGCATGGGTTACTGAAGGCCAATTCTAACCCGGACCTTCATGGGTGAAAACAATTATATCCTTAACATCACTATTGTTCACTTTCTTTCAGTAAAACACATACTAAGATACATTTTCCAGTGAGAAATATTTCTAGTTCAGTAGATTAGTACAGTATGTATATATTTGTTGACAGCAAATCACGACATACATAGATTAGCATGGGTCCCTTATGTTCGTAGGGCCCAGGGCAACTGCTAAGTTGATGATTTAACACGGCCCTGTGTTTGCCATTAAATATCAAAATTTGAAAATGTTCCGAAATCCGGATGATGTGAATTTGAAGCAAATTGTTTCGCATTATTTGCAAATACCACCAACAGCTTCATCAACTGCACTAAGGGAAGGGCTTAGCTCGGCTCACCAGTTGGTAAAAATCTCCTTTCTCCTTATACGTTGCTGCAAGTCCGAGATTAAACTTACTGCTTGTAATCTCTTTATTGTCAGATCACTGGGACATATCTTAATTGATAAATCCCTTAAATTAATCTGATCTCATTAGTAAGCATCTTGAGACCCCCCAAGGTCTCCAATAGCCTCTCCCAAACAGATTTTACGGGTCAGTGACTCCATGGCTCACACTGAACCATGGAGAAATCACTCATGTGTGGTTAGACAATACAGGTATAGTCAGGGTCTAAACATTAGACGAACCAGGTTGTAATCTCATCAACTGCCATGTCCAAGACAGCTGTGGTCTAGTTGACTATTTGCAACGGCAACATGTAGGCCATCAGCTTATGGTACATCGAACATCTGTCAACAGAGTTTCAGTATTTAGTCGCACATATTATAGTCGGTGTAACACGTTTCATAATTTTAACATTAGTATACATACATCATTGGTCCATAGAGTTTCGGTAATTGCACGCACAAAAAACAGTCAGTGTAACACGTTTCATAATTTTAACATTAGTATACATACATCATTGGTCCATAGAGTTTCGGTAATTGCACGCACAAAAAACAGTCAGTGTAACACGTTTCATATTTTTAACATTAGTATACATACATCATTGGTCCATAGAGTTTCGATGATTGCACGCACAAAAAACAGTCAGTGTAACAAGTTTCGTATTTTAAACATTAGTATACATACATCATTGGTCCATAGAGTTTCGGTAATTGCACGCACAAAAACAGTCAGTGTAACACGTTTCATAATTTTAACATTAGTATACATACATCATTGGTCCATAGAGTTTCGGTAATTGCACGCACAAAACAGTCAGTGTAACACGTTTCATAATTTTAACATTAGTATACATACATCATTGGTCCATAGAGTTTCATTGCACGCACATAAAACAGTCAGTGTAACGTTTCATATTTTAAACATTAGTATACATACATCGTCCACAAAGTTTCAATTGCACGCGCAAAAAACAGTCAGTGTAACAAGTTTCATAATTTTAACATTAGTATACATACATCATTGGTCCATAGAGTTTCGATGATTGCACGCACAAAATACAGTCAGTGTAACACGTTTCATAATTTTAACATTAGTATACATACATCATTGGTCCATAGAGTTTCGATGATTGCACGCACAAAAAACAGTCAGTGTAACAAGTTTCGTATTTTAAACATTAGTATACATACATCATTGCCCACAAAGTTTCGGTAATTGCACGCGCAAAAAACAGTCAGTGTAACACGTTTCATAATTTTAACATTAGTATACATACATCATTGGTCCATAGAGTTTCGGTGATTGCACGCACAAAATACAGTCAGTGTAACACGTTTCATAATTTTAACATTAGTATACATACATCATTGGTCCATAGAGTTTCGGTAATTGCACGCACAAAAACAGTCAGTGCCAACAATATTTAGATGATTGTTCGCACAATTTTCTGTCCCTTTTGACACCAATGTGATTGACAAGACTCAGGAAAAGCATGATAAGTATACGGACCTTGCCTTTGAAATGTCTCGCTTGCATCCCAAGTACACTGTCGTCAGGCTCCCCATTGTTCTCGGTTCAGGAGAGTGCCCGGGTTCTCCACTGGGCGCAAAGCCCTTCTGACACTCTGGGTAATGGAGAAGGCTGCAGTGTTGAGTAGCCTTCATATTCTCCGGAAAGTTCTTGGTGGGTTCGACTAGGCAGTGTTTCCTGGGAGAAGTCCAATTCGCTGTCTGGGCTGCGTGTAGAGGGGGCGAGGGCCCTGAGCTGATGATGAGCCTTACCAGCCTGACTGTGCCAGGATCACCCGAACCCTCTCTGCTGCATTTTCATCTTCAAGGGCAGGTGCAGACTTCGGAATCTATTCCAATCAGAAGGGGAATTTTCCAGGGGGACTCCTTCAGTCCTTTGCTTTTTTGTTTGTCTCTAAACAGCTTTTTGCTCAACAGAGAGGAGGGTTACAATCCCGGACCTCCTCATCACAGATCCCCAACACCACTTACTCATCTCCTTTACATGGATGACATCGAGCTCCTTGCCAAAGGAGATACCAATTTGAAAGAACAGATTCTCCTTGTCGAGTCCTTTTCTAATGATATTGGCATGACATTTGGACTTGACAAATGTAGTACAAATCTCGCTTAAAGAAAATCTGAAGCTCAGAGCTAAATGCTCGAAACAAGGTCAAAGCCACCAATTCTTTTGCTGTGCCAGTCCTCTCCTATTCCTTTGGAGTAGTTGATTGGACAAAACAAGACATCCAGAGTCTTGACCGCCTGACCAGAAGGATCATGTCTGATAACAGAGCCCACCACCCTCTTTCCCTCTCTCAACCGTGTATATATGCCAATAAATTCTGGAGGTCGGGCTTGATTAATGTGGAGGCTCTTCATGATACAATTTTATTGTATGATTGCACGCACAAAACAGTCAGTGTAACAAGTTTCGTATTTTTAACATTAGTATACATACATCATTGCCCACAAAGTTTCGGTAATTGCACGCGCAAAAAACAGTCAGTGTAACACGTTTCATAATTTTAACATTAGTATACATACATCATTGGTCCATAGAGTTTCGGTAATTGCACGCACATAATACAGTAAGTGTAACACGTTTCATAATTTTAACATTAGTATACATACATCATTGGTCCATAGAGTTTCGGTAATTACCCGCACAATAAACAGTCAGTGTAACAAGTTTCATAATTTTAACATTAGTATACATACATCATTGGTCCATAGAGTTTCGATGATTGCACGCACAAAATACAGTCAGTGTAACACGTTTCATAATTTTAACATTAGTATACATACATCATTGGTCCATAGAGTTTCGGTAATTGCACGCACAAAAACAGTCAGTGCCAACAATATTTAGATGATTGTTCGCACAATTTTCTGTCCCTTTTGACACCAATGTGATTGACAAGACTCAGGAAAAGCATGATAAGTATACAGACCTTGCCTTTGAAATGTCTCGCTTGCATCCCAAGTACACTGTCGTCAGGCTCCCCATTGTTCTCGGTGCCCTTGGTTTGGTACCTCCTGATCTCTTGGCGCAGATCAGGAGAGTGCCCGGGTTCTCCACTGGGCGCAAAGCCCTTCTGACACTCTGGGTAATGGAGAAGGCTGCAGTGTTGAGTAGCCTTCATATTCTCCGGAAAGTTCTTGGTGGGTTCGACTAGGCAGTGTTTCCTGGGAGAAGTCCCATTCGCTGTCTGGGCTGCGTGTAGAGGGGGGCGAGGGCCCTGAGCTGATGATGAGCCTTACCAGCCTGACTGTGCCAGGATCACCCGAACCCTCTCTGCTGCATTTTCATCTTTAATCTGAAAAACATAATAATAATAAGGGCCTGATGATGTACGCCTCTCCGTGGTGGGCCTAGATAGGGGAATTATATTCCCTGAACTGAACGTACATCACCCAGTTAGGGCTGACCCCCCGAAGCTGGTTTTTCACTGGGTTACAGACAGCCAAGAGAAAAGTTTAAATTCACTTCCGCAGCCCAGTCAGCCTTCCTCCGGTAATAAGACAAACCATACTGGAGATGGGAATTGCCCCAGGGGAAGGCACAGCACCCGATCAAGACTATTTGGTCAAACCACCTCAAAACCACCCTACTAGAGTGTGCGAAAGCGACAGGATGGCCTGATAATCCACGCATAAACCGCAAGTCGCTTAAGCTGCATTGGGACAATGCCATGCCCATGTATGCTTTCCTGACGGAGCAAAATCTCCGAGATCAATTCTGGCGGCTTAAAAATCTCATGCCCCGTGAGCCAGTTCAACCCACAACTGGTGCCCGTCAGGAACCTTTGCATGAGCACAATGCTCAAGTGGCAGCAGACCCAAAACTTCTGATGGACGTCCGCGTTAACCTTTCTCCTCTTCCTGGTGGAAACTCTTCCGGCGTAGAGCCAATTGGCCCGGAAATTTCGGAACCTCACTCTTTCTCTTCCTCTTCCTCAGTTGCAGATCTTTCCGAAAATCCTGTGTATATTTTGTTTCATTCGATTTATATCTGATTTACCTTTAGAAAAGCGGAGGCCAATTAAACAAACAACTGAATGTTTTCCCAAAAATGAAATTAACTTATTAAATGATATTATTTCTATGAAACTTACTGCGGACATGAAGTGAATTGTTGTGTCTATGCTGCCGCTCGAACTTTGGAGGAACTTCACACAGTTTCCAAAGAAAAACCATCTAATGAAAACAACAAAAGACCAAGGAAAAACCGGTTTCTTGTAAAACTTAATGAAACAAGAAGAAATGTTTCCTGGATTGAGCTGTGCCTTAAATAAGATCATCAGGGAATCCCATGTCTAAAAGGCAAAAGGCTATTTGGAAGAAATTAAAATTACAATACAAGACAACGAAAGAAAAGGTACTTCTTCAAATTGTCGATTCCCTTAAGGCAAAATTAAAGGTTTGGACAGAAAGAAAGAAAAAATGGGAAAAGAAGAACAAATTTATCAAACAAAATAAACTTTTTATAATTATGAAAAACTCTTCTACAGGCAACTGAAAACAAACGGTGATGGTGAGCATGATAAACGGCCTCCCATGGATGCCAATGGAAGGTTCTGGAAACAGTTGTGGTCTGTACCCGGCGACTGTAACCTGAGGGACCATGGGTCCGTGAGTATGACCATGCAATGCATGAGAAAGAAACTAGGTCGTTTGTCTGTTACATCTCACCAGATTGCCTGAAAAGTGTCATCAAAAAGTCCAAATCTAATACAGCTCCATGGCCTGATGGCATTCGAAACCGGTATTGGAAACTGTTCCCCTGTGTCCAAACACCATTACTCCACTGCTTCAATACTCTCGTGGACACAGGTGATGTTCCTCCATGGTTCTACAAAGGTCGCACAATACTCCTTCCCAAAAAGGAGACTTGACTGATCCCAAAAATGTCCGCCCTATCACATGTTTGAATACACAATACAAATTATTCACAGGGTGTTGACAAACCTCGTGTCATCATACTGCTCTGCTAATGATATAATTTACAGAGAGCAGAAGGGAGCGAGAAAGGGATGTTGGGGATGCAAGGATCAACTTCTTGTACAGAAAATGATTTTGGAAGAAGCTAAAACATATCACCGCAACCTCTCCATGTGCTGGATTGACTACAAAACAGCATACGACTCTGTCCCTCATGAATGGATTCTGAAGTCTCTTCGTTGTATTGACCTCCCGGAGCGACTACTTGATTTACACAAGTCTTTAATGAGTTGCTGGTCGACTCTACTTGAGATGTACTCTCAAGGGCAGGTGCAGACTTCGGAATCTATTCCAATCAGAAGGGGAATTTTCCAGGGGGACTCCTTCAGTCCTTTGCTTTTTTGTTTGTCTCTAAACAGCTTTTTGCTCAACAGAGAGGAGGGTTACAATCCCGGACCTCCTCATCACAGATCCCCAACACCACTTACTCATCTCCTTTACATGGATGACATCGAGCTCCTTGCCAAAGGAGATACCAATTTGAAAGAACAGATTCTCCTTGTCGAGTCCTTTTCTAATGATATTGGCATGACATTTGGACTTGACAAATGTAATACTCTTCATCTGAAACGTGGCAAGGTAGTTCATGGTGGATCGGTCAAGTTACAGGGGGGAGGAGTTATTGAGCATCTTGTGTAAAATCAGGTCTACACCTATCTTGGAATGCAAGTTCGAGACAAGCTCCAGAATGCCCAAATTCAAGAAAAACTTCGGGCCAAGTACAAATCTCGCTTAAAGAAAATCTGAAGCTCAGAGCTAAATGCTCGAAACAAGGTCAAAGCCACCAATTCTTTTGCTGTGCCAGTCCTCTCCTATTCCTTTGGAGTAGTTGATTGGACAAAACAAGACATCCAGAGTCTTGACCGCCTGACCAGAAGGATCATGTCTGATAACAGAGCCCACCACCCTCTTTCCTCTCTCAACCGTGTATATATGCCAATAAATTCTGGAGGTCGGGGCTTGATTAATGTGGAGGCTCTTCATGATACAATTTTATTGTGTACTTTTGCACATATTTATTTATCGGATGATCCTCTGGTTATGCATGTCAAGACTCATGATGAAAGCAAGGAATTCCACAGCTATTTTAAGCGTGCCAAAGTTGTTGGACAGAATCTGAAATTTGAGGTTGATTTTGTTGATGGCGATGTACTGTTGGACAGTACAGCGATGGGAGTAAACCAGGTGAAGACCTTCATCAAGTCTGCCCAGAGTCGGTCTTTTGTGGAGAGGCTTTCTGAGAAGCCTTTGCATCGTGTGTACATGCAGTGTGTGGAACAGAATAGCAATCCCACCGACTCCTTCGCCTGGATGAAGTCGGCTGGTCTCAAATGTGAAACTGAGGGCTTCCTTTTTGCTGCTCAGGACCAGTCACTTCCCACACGTAATCGCCAAAATGTGATTCTTAAAGAAAATATCAATATGAAATGTCGACTGTGTAATGAATTTACAGAGACTGTCCAACACCTTGTCAGTGGATGCCCTTCCTTGGCACAAACAGCATACCTTAAACGACATGATGGCATGGCTTGTTGTTTCTACTATCATCTTCGCCATGCCTGTGACTCTGAGGTCCATCCATGGTACGAACCTGAACATGTCCAGGCCGTCATGGAAAATGATGCTTTCAAACTTCTGTGGAATAGGCCCATATACAACCTCAGAAGAATTCTTGCCAACAAACCTGATCTTGTCCTTTTTGATAAAGCCAATGAATATATTTATATCATTGAATTTTCTGCCCCTTTTGACACCAATGTGATTGACAAGACTCAGGAAAAGCATGATAGATATACGGACCTTGCCTTTGAAATGTCTCGCTTGCATCCCAAGTACACTGTCGTCAGTCAGGCTCCCCATTGTTCTCGGTGCCCTTGGTTTGGTACCTCCTGATCTCTTGGCGCAGATCAGGAGAGTGCCCAGGTTCTCCACCGGGAGCACAGCCCTTCTGACACTCTGGGTAATGCAGAAGGCTGCAGTGTTGAGTAGCCTTCATATTCTCCGGAAGGTTCTTGGTGGGTTCGACTAGGCAGCGTTTCCTGGGAGAAGTCCCATTCGCTGTCTGGGCTGCGTGTAGAGGGGGCAAGGGCCCTGAGCTGATGATGAGCCTTACCAGCCTGACTGTGCCAGGATCTCTCGAACCCTCTCTGCTGCATTTTCATCTTTAATCTGTAAAACATATAATCATAATATAGGATATTATGTAGCAATGTAATCTTAAATAAGGTATATGAGTATCAGTATTGTCTTGCTGAAAAAGGTATAGATTGTTGGGCTTTTAAGGTGAAATCTCTTTTGTACAGTTATGGTTTTGGCAATGTGTGTGCCAGTCAAAGTGTTGGAAATATCTCTACTTTCATATCATTATTTAGGCAAAGATGTATTGATATAGATAACCAGTTGTGGTCATCTCGTATTATACTTGTTTCGAAATTGGATTTTTATCGCAGGCTCAAAGAAGGTGTAGCTTTTGAGTTCTATATCGATAGTGTTAGTGTAAAACAGTTTCGAATCTTCTTAGGTAGATTTCGTTGCTCAAACCACAATTTAATGATAGAGTACGGTAGACATTAAGGTCTTAAAAGGGAGGATCGCCTGTGCCCGCTTTGTATCATACCTAATATAGAAAATGAATATCACTTTTGCCTGGAATGCCCTTTTTATAGGAAATTAAGAAATGTATCCTCCCTAAATATTATCACATATATCCATCTGAAGTGAAATTAGCTGAGTTGTTTACATCAAAGAATACTTATATTATAAATTGTCTTGCAAAATATCTACTTTTTGCCATGAAAAAACCGAAATAATTTCTTTCAGTCTTCGTACCCACAAATGTATAATTGTGCAGCTCTCTCTCTCTCTCACACATATCCAGCCAACTAGTGCATGCTCAGGGCGCTGGTATTTTTCCCCTCGATCATTGAATGTCAATCTGAACGGCACATCGTATTATCAGTCTCAACTCCCTGGGGATCATACAACTCTTGCAGCCACTAGGCGCACCGAGTTAATGTGGCTTTCCCATCCTAACAAAGTACCCATTCACATCTTGGTGGACTGGACACATAGTCACATTGCTTTGTCCAAGTTTACTGTCCGTTGCTGTACCCGCACCTAGGTGTTTGCACGTATTCATGTGGCCACCATCTGGTTATATACCAACGGATTCGTGGGTTCTTTTAAGTGCACAGGGATGTGTACTGTACACTAGGGGTTGTGACAACACTGAAAGAGTCTGCACACAAAATTGAATCCAAGGTTTTTACACCCGGTCACAGGTGGGCTCGATCCCGACACCTCAACCTCGCTGGATCACTAGCCTGGCGCCTTAGCCAGCTCGCCCATCGACATCTCAAGTACCAGAAGACGAGCATTGTTGGTGACCATGCCAGGGTTCGGAAAAAAAAAGTCCTTGGAAAAAAAGGACTGGTAAAAAAGTACTAAATTTGCCTAGGGAAAATAATACTCACCTGCAAAGACACAGAACTAATGGAGCGGCAAGAATCGTTACACGTGCCCCAAAGTACTCTCACATTACGCCGATACTGAAGTCATTACACTGGCTTCCGGTTGAGGCGAGGAT
Organism: Haliotis rubra; assembly: GCF_003918875.1. Taxonomy (NCBI): domain Eukaryota; kingdom Metazoa; phylum Mollusca; class Gastropoda; order Lepetellida; family Haliotidae; genus Haliotis; species Haliotis rubra. The sequence continues at coordinate 280,071 of NW_025767305.1, read as the reverse complement.
AGTGCTTAAAGTACTCTGTGTCACATTCAAGAGTCTCAAAGGCATGTCACCAGAATATCTAAGTGAACTGCTAACCCCCTACAAACCATCCAGACAACTGCGATCTGAAAGCAGATTCTTTTTGAAAACTCCTTCTTATAGACTGGCCTCTTATGGAAAGCGTTCTTTCAGTGTTTGTGCTCCATCGCTGTGGAATGAACTGCCCCTCGCCTTAAAACTGTCCCCATCTTTTGCTGCGTTCAAATAACATCTTAAAACGCTTCTCTTTTCATTGCACTATTAACTCTATTCAAACATTATTATTATTTTGTAGCGCTTTGAGCACCCACTTAGTGGTTGGATTTAGCGCTATATATATTTCCATTATTATATTTTTCATTGTTATGTAACAAGTCAAAATAGTCAAGTGAAAATATGGAGGAGGTCAAAGGGAAAACCCCAGAATATTATTTGGATTCCACCCTAATCTACACCAACCACGATATACATGTAAATACAGACAATTTTTGTGTGTCGCATCTCTAACCTTTACCGAGAAAACAGCGTATGGTTGAAAAAATACTATAAAATATAATATGTCTTTCACTAATGAACTTATTTTAATTGTTTAACTTTATTTTAATTCTGGATCACTTGAAAATAGTCCTTTAGTTAATGTATTATGTTTTGTCTCCGGAGACAGTTTATAAATAAATATTAATGGAGAAAGATCAAGTCAACCAGGGATTTTTTAATGAGTGTGCAAGAATTCATCTGAATTTATTGCATCATGGGAATAAATTTCTATAGTGTAGGGAACGATTGATATCAGTGATATTTTCATTAAACCGGGAAACAAATTTAGGCGGAAAGTGGGATGCACAGAAATAATTACGGACAGTTTTATGCCCGTTTTAAACATAAAGTGTCATTGAAATGACGTCACTAGGTCCCGGATGTAGTTTAAAGCTGACTCCGAATACATGTATATGAATTTCTTTGATGTTTGTGCGTTGCGATTCGAGATTGAATCACTGTCTTTCTAAAACCGCAGAGGCGTATGTTACGTAATGAATATACCAAAAATTACAAGGGTTCGATCACCTCATAATATTTATAGATTCTAAAGGCATTAAAATTTCTGAAAATATTCCCAATATTGGGCATAAATATAACACGATACAACCTTTGGTTCAGAAGACAGATTCAGTAGCGGCGACTACTTTACTTCAAAAACACTTGTCTTCAATGAATAATCTGATGGCATATAGCTCTCTCTACGCCACGGGTGAGTCCAGTTCAGTTTGAGTGAGTGAGTGATTTTAGTTTTATGCCGCTGTCAGCAGTATTCCAGTAATATCACGGCGGGGGGATACCAGATAGGGCTTCACATATTGTACCCATGTATCGAATCCGTGTCTTCGGCTTGACGAGCGAACACTTTAAATAACCATAAGCTATCCCACCACCCCAGTTCAGTTTGAAATTTATATCATCCTAATAATCTTTCATCAGTTTTCTCTCTCAATCATTGAATGTCTGAATGTAAAAGAAAACACGTTTTGGGGGTTAAAATATATAATAATGTACTTTTAGTTTGGGGCTGATATGCAAACGAAGCCATAAATGTTGTTCAAAAGTCTCACACGGAATCTAAAACATACCATTTTGGGCTGTAAAGACTAATCTTTGAAAAGAATTTATGATTAATATTTCGTATTCCTCTTTCGACGTCCGAAGATAGATCCAACTATTTTGTTATCATCATTCCATGTCCCTACACCGCCTCCGTGGTGTAGTGGTTACAGCGTTCGACCGGAGAGAGGCAGGTCGCGGGTTCGATCCCCGATCGCGTCATACCAAAAAGACGTTAAAACATGGTACTTGTTGGTTCCTGCCTGGCGCTCGACATTAATGGGTACAACAAGGACTGGTCGGCTTAGAGTCAATATAATGTGTCTGAGTGGGGTATTCATGCTTAACTGAGGAATGGTATATCAGTGAGCTAACACTATAAAACCAGCTTAAGTCTGGCACCCCTACACACACGCATGCACGTCGTCATATGAGCGTAATATTCTTAAGTACGACGTTACACCTAGCCTCCATATCCCTATTTCGACAATTATATTATTAAATTATATATCTAAAATATATAATTTATGTTTGTTATAATTATTACTGTGTTGTTGTTTTGAAAATATATATATTGATATGTATTTGCAACCACCTATTTTTCCTTTTTTTCAGCCGTGCTAGTTACCACACAACTGATTTCGATGTGTGTGGCTGCACCGGTACCAAGTGCGAACGGTCCCTGGGTGAACCCGTGTGGTGGCGAGTCGGACTCAGGCCTGTCTCTGAATCACCCCAGCAGCTCATCTCCATCAATCACTGAAGGGTTGTTGTCCCTCGAACGTATGTCCCGTGAAGCGATGGATCAAATAGACTCCTTAATCTTGGCAATAGTAAGTGTTATGATTCATGCACAATACTAAATTACACCTTTTAACGACGGCAGTACTATAAGAATGTGTTTATGAATCAAGGTCAAATAGCGATGATATCTGGTGTTCACAAAAAATTGAATTGCTTTGATGACATTATCATTATAAAACTGGTCTTTTTTGTAGAGCAACGGAATCAGCTCAGATCTTCGAAAATACCTTGACTCTCAACCCCCTTTGGAAGGTTTCCCCGTTACAGATGGGTCATTTACATCTGGAATACAGGTAAGTTGTAGGTGTGAAGGATTACTGTGTTGGGCACGAAAGGTTCATTGCCTACTTGAGGGACTCCAGGTTGGGTCACTGGCGGCAAATGAAGGTCGAATACGGACCATGAATAGATGGAGCTGTACTATAGAAGATATATTGGATATCCAATAAACGACTTTCATTGTCCAAAAATAACACGTTGTGGGCGTTTAGTAAATCTTCCTCTTCCTTCCTCTGTCTGAGATTCATAAATATGAATAACCATCTGACTGCTGAATGAGTTTGTGTGTGGTTGAGAGTGCTGCATATCCTGACAGATTAATATGAGTGGTTTAGTGATTACTACACTAAACGCCAAAAGAAACGCTACCCTCCTTCCTTAATGACGGAGGTACCTATCTTCAGCTGGCGTTGTGATGCGTGGACGTCCACTTCTTGGTCTGTCTACGGTGATCCAAATCTGTCTGAAGCCCTGAATAAGTCTTAGAACCGTGATACGGTGGCATCCGAGGGCGTTGGCAACAGCATTGTATGTCGACCCCATCCCAATGGCTCTTTCTCTCCCTTCAGCTGTTAATCGTGGCATATTTCTCGTACTTGTGTACCAGATCATGTCTTCCATGCTCTCTTTATACCCTATAAGATCATTCTACATGTGAAATTGATGTAAATACTGCTTGAATATTGCTGCGTTTTGGCGATTGATATTGCTATGTGTTAACAGAAAATGGAAAAATGTTACTTTGCAAGCAAAAATGTGAACAAAAATAATTTTAGATGTTCCTAAACATTTTTTTCACAATATCACAGACACGTTTCATTTGTTTTCACTCATGCAAATCAGCAGAAAATGTTTTAAAAGACTGAAATCATGGCAATGATTAGTTTACAGTTCTACACTTATCCTGGAATTCCATAATCACGTTTTATTTGTGAAACACACAACCTTAATTAACACAAGGGCGATAATACCCTGATGTTGATGATAATATATTCTACTTCAGATCGACGACATGGTCAGGAAGGAAATCGAACGTTTGTCAAAGATCGGAGTCTTCCTGGAAGCTGCTCACCTTGATGCCAGTGCCTACTCCGACAAAATGCGATCCCTCGAACAGAAAAACGTTGAAATGTTGTGTATGTTGCACACAATATTGCCAGGCCGTAGCGTTACTGCACATGTGTCTCGTGACATCATGCCCACGATCGTCAGGAATCTCATAGATACAACCCAGATTGACGCAAGGAACTACGTCATCATGCGAGATGTCAAGAAGGTTTTTGCAGCAATCGAAGTAAGCTTTGAGGCATAGAAGGAAGAAAACAACGTGTAACGTTCACCAGACCACCACTACAACCGTCCGTTTTGTTCATGAATTTATTTATATATTTATCCGTACATCTGTACCATTTTTGTTCTATTATTTTCATATCTTTATTGACTGTTGTTTTTTATATATGATGATTATTTATTCATGTTGGCGCTGTGACTTTTTTATTTTCTTAAATAAAAATGGACTGAATAAATATGTTTTTAAAAAACTCTTTTAAACATTGTACTTACAATGCGCATCTATGCAGACTTGGTCTCGTCGCTAAATGAAATAATGCCGATACGACGTAAAACTCAACTCAATCATTCAATCAATATTCATTCAGGTATGTTATAACCTTATTTACCCGTGACGATCCGGGTTCGAATTGGTCTTCAGCAACCCATGCTTGTCGGAAGAGGACACTACCGGGATCGGGTGGTCAGGCTCGCTGACTTGGTTCACACGTCATCGTATAGAAACTGTGTAGTTTGATGCTCATGCTGTTGACCACTGGATTATCTTGTCAGAGTCCATTATTTGCAGAATGCGCCATATAGCTGGAATATTGATACGTGCGGCGTAAACAACCAAACCAAACTATAACCTCATTTCTCGTGGGTCAGTGGATAGAACGTCAGAGAGAAACAGGTGTGGATTCTATCTCCTGTTCTGATCTAACCTGTGGGATAAATCAAATGACTTAACCTTCCAGCGCCTTACAGGCAGCTTGGGTTAACCTGGGTAATGTCTTAGAGCCTTAAACGTGCTTAAGAGCGTGGATACCGGCATTTCATAGATGTCCGACCCGTGAAGGTCCGGGTTAGAATATTCTTCAGTAACCCATGCTTGTCGTAAGAGGCGACTAACGGGATCGGGTTATCAGGCTGCTGACTTGGTTGACACGTCATCGGTTGCACAGATCGATGCTCGTGCTGTTGATCACTGGATTGTCTGGTCCAGACTCGATTATTTACAGACCGCCGCCATATAGCTGGAATATTGCTGAGTGCGGCGTAAAACTAAACTAATTCACTCATAGATGTCCATTATTAACATGGATACTTCAGTCACAGTACATTGACACTATGTCATCAGATCTTGTTTCATCCCTGCAATGCTGAACGCCAGTCAGGATTCAGGATGCTGACAAAAGTACCATCATAATAACCTTTGCAGACAATGTGGCCTAATCAAATGACCAACAATCTGCTGTCCAGTCATACACTCAATCAACTATTCCATACAGTGGCTTATATTTGAACGAGTGAGGTTTGGATTTACACCGCCTTTGGCCATATTCCAGCAATACCACAATGGACACAGTAATGGGCTTCACACGTTCTACCCATGTGGGGAATCAAACCCGGGTCTTTGAACTGACATGCGGACGCTTTAACCACTTGGCTACCCCAGAGCCCCTGTGGCATTTTAGAACAAAACAAAGTATATTAATTGTACTAATTTTATTTATACTTTCCAATTTTCAGATAACATATATTCATGACTTGAGGACAATATAATGCCAGAATCTTTGAAAAGGAAAAATCAGAGAGGCAAATTAGCACTTAATACATCATATATTTATGCAAGTATATATTGATGATGGTTAACAAGCGTGTCTGATCATTAAACCTTTCAGATGCAGAGTTAAATATTAAGTCAAACTAATTATTTCACAATTGACCGTCTCATAAACACCACTCCAATAGAAAGCCAATTCCCCCACATAAAATGTTAAGGAAAACATCCAATTGCATCAATATTAACATTTCTACAACGTTTTTGCAGCCCTCTTCAGATTTTGCATGAAGACTCTTTCGTCCACTTCTTCAGTATCTGACTGTCGTCCAGCCATCATCCTCCTGCTCCTTTTGGCCACCTGGAAACAGACACATCCGACATAGTCATGACATCAACATCCACGGCAAGGCAGATGACATATCTCAAATTTTGGTACAACTTGTAAATGAAGCTTCCTTGCCATTGTATATCTTCGGTTAAGTGAAGAAAAATCCGTATTCAATATTTTTCACTATCTCCAATCACCCAAAATCACCAGTTGACTGATTTGTATAGTTAGGTTCATGTAGAAAAATTCAGTGGTTTGGAGTTCTGCTCCAGCAACAGAAAACAGATGGCAGACATACGAAGCCACATGCTGATCGCTATAGCTTTCCTACTGGGAGATTAAATATCACTCACACCAAGCCCCTGAATGCTATCAGTTTGTTTTTTGTTTGCTAGTTATTTAATGCAACACTCAGCAATTTTCCAGCTATATGGCGGCGGTCTGACCACCCGAGCATGGGATGCTGATGACCAATTCAAACCCGGTTCTTCATGGGTTGAATGCCATCAGCAAATGCTAAAATGATATCCACAACTTGAAGTCGTAAACACAAACATCTAAATATTTGACATCCAGGACAACCTACCTCCGCTCTCCATTTGTCGTTCCCTGGCTGGTGGAGCATGATTTTCACCTGATAGAATAAGGTAACATACAGTTACAAAGGAGATAAAATAAGAAAGGTGTTACAACATACAAAACATAAGGCAGCGCTATCACCACATTTTCCTGAGTACCCGTAATTTAACATCCTGAAACACACTACTCAGTGAGCGAGTTTATTTTTCGCCTCTTTTAGCAATATTTCAGCAACATCACAGTGGCGGACACAAGAAATGGGCTTCACACATACAACCCATGTGAGGAATCGAATCAGGGTCTTTGGGTAAAGCGAACGCTTTACCCACTATGCTACCCCACTGCCCCATACTACTCAGCACTTTATAAGGAACAGATCTTGGACTAAAAACAGCGTAAAAGCAAAGAGTTTAGGTGAGGTGAAATTGGGTTTAACGTCGTGCTTGAGAATATTTCGCTCATATGACTGCGTGCATGCGTGTGTATGTGTATGTGCGGCTGCTTGTACTAGCCAAGATTTATGCTGGTTTTATAGTGCTAGCCCACTGAGATACCATGTCCCAGTGAAGCATGAATACCCCACTCAGACACATTATACCGACCAGTCCTTGTTGTACCCATTAATGCCGAGCGCCAGGCAGGGACCAACAAGTACCATATTTCAACATCTTTTGGTATGACGCGGCCGGGGATAGAACCCGCGACCTTCCGCTCTCCGGGAGGACGTAAAAGTAAAGAAGCTATAATGGTGATATTTAAGTAACGGTATATTTTCTTGGTTGACCAGCTGATAATGGCAAACAAATGATCAGGATAACAGTGCAAGCTGCGGCTTTGTCTTGGCAACCAGAGGTTTTTGTTCTGCGCAAACATTGTGCTTTCACCACCAGAGGTTTTTGTTCTGCGCAAACATTTTGATTTCACCAAATCAGCTGACCTGACAAACATCTAAACTCAAACACCAATGTTTGGATCTTACAGCTGTCATGAAATAAAAGCTTGGACAATGCATATTCCTTCTTATTTAATGATTTTTCAGTTTTACAGAACCTTGCAATATTTATGTACATCCTTTATTACTGATCCACATTATCCAAATGTAGTACAACTTTACAACAGAATGTCCCTAACTTTAGCTAGCTCAGTAACAAAGTCATGGGTACTTCCAGATTCATCACACCATTTCCATACCACATGACGAAATACTTGACAAGATAAATCATATTCTATTCCCACCTACAATTCACTCTGAGAAATGTCAGCCCATGTGGTGTCATGGAACTTACTATAAATACAATCTGAACTGAAAAGGCTGTTGCATCTTACGAAAAACTGTCAAATACCATTAGAAACATCATGGATTATCTTACCTTCATCACATTAAGTCACACCTAACCTTGTATATACCTTTGAAAGGGAAGTCGTGTCTTCAGCATGTTAAGATGTATAAACTGGGTTACAAGAACTTCCAGGTTTAATGACCTTGACCTTCAATTTCATTCCTGCATTAATCAAATACGTACCTCCTCTCTTCCATGTTTCCTCTTTGTCTGCAGGGGCATCCTCACGACGCCGGGGTTTCTCGCCACCTCTATCATCTCCTCCACGCCTAAAGTCTCGGTCGTCACCTCCACGGCGGAAGTCACGATCATCACCCCCACGGCGGAAGTCACGATCATCACCCCCGCGGCGGAAGTCACGATCATCACCCCCACGGCGGAAGTCACGATCATCACCCCCACGGCGGAAGTCACGATCGTCCCCTCCTCGGCGGAAGTCACGATCATCGCCCCCTCGGCGAGGAAATCACGATCGTCTCCCCCTCGGCGGAAGTCTCGATCGTCACCTCCACGACGGAAGTCCCGACTATCCCCACCGCGACGGAAGTCACGGTCTCCACCTCGGTCCTCCCTTCTCCATGCCCCTCCCCCATCACTTGGTCCTCCCCTGTCATCTCTAGATGGACCTTTGGATCTCCAACTGTCCTCACGGTCTCTGCCCCAGGCCCCTCTATCCCCGCCTCGGTCTGAGCCAGGCTCATCACGACCTCCTCCTCTACTCCAAGTGTCTTCCCTTTGTCGGTCTCTCATCCCCCCTTCGTGACCTGCTCGATCCCTCCAGCCATCTCGCATTGGAGCTCTATCACTCTGGCCACCATCACGGCCCCAACCACCTCTATCGTCTCGGGAGTCTCGACCACCTCGCCAGCTTCTCTCTTCCCTTTGTCCATCACGGTCACCGAATCGGTCATCTCTTTGGGGACCTCTATCACCGAACCTGTCTCTCGGCCCTCCTCTATCACCAAAGTCTCTTTCCTCTCGTGGTGGCCCTCGGTCACGGAAATCTCTGTCATCTCTTTGAGGCCCTCGATCACCGAAGTCTTTTTCATCAGATGGAGGTCCTTTCGAGTCACGGAAGTCATCCCGAGGTGGTGCTGCTCCTCTTTCACGCCATGATGGCCTGTCATCCTGACTGAAGCAGACAGAACTACTAGAGAGGACTAGACACAGCATTCAACAAGTACAGTTCCTAATGTGCATACTGCTTTGAGAATTGCTTCTCTTACATCATTAATACATTACCTGTAAATTAAGGCTAATTTCCTTGATTTGAAAATCACTTAAAATGAAATACTTATTCATTCTAAACAATATGTAACATTCATCAGTCATTCATCCACATTACAAAATAAGTTAACGATACAGAACATTAGTTCAGCAGACAGGATGGTCAGAGGTAGAGTGAGCAAGTGGGTGAGTGAGTAAGTGAGTATAGTTTTATGAGCGATATTCCAGCAATATCAGTGAATACGAATAAAGGTCACATATTGTATGGTTATAATCGGTATTCAGCAATCCATGCTTGTCATCAAAGGCAACTAACGGGATCAGGTGGTTAGGCTCGCTGACCTGGTCGACACATGTCATCGTATCCCAATTGCATAGATCGATGCTCAAGCTGTTGATCACTGGATTGTCTGGTCCAGACTCGATTATCTACAGACTGCTGCCATATAGCTAGCATATTGCTGAGCGTGACACCAACCAACCAACCAACCAACCAACCAACCATGGAGAATCGACCATGGGTCTTTGACATGAATGACCACCGGAATACCCAAAGGCCCCTAAAAAGCTGGAAAAAGTGACAAACTGATTTACTTCAAATTCTCCACCCACTCCCTCACCTCTCTCCCCAATAGCACTGTATGACACAGAACTAAAAAGATCCTCTTTGTATACCCATTCGAAAAACCAGGATCCAGAACTCTTGTACTGCAGCTATGTCTTACCCATCTTCCATGCCTGGCCTGTTCCAACTCTGCTCTCGTTCCTTTTCACGCTCCCTCCATCCGACTTTACTTGGATTGGGGCGCCACGCCTTCCTCTCTTCCTCAGCTTCACCTCCCCTTCTCCACTCAGGTGGTGCAGCATGTTCCCTGTCACTAGCAGGGACGACAGAGGATCATTAAGTGATATAACAGTGGAACACCACATCTTTGTAGCACAGTTTATCAAACAAACGTGAGTGAGTTTAGTTTGAAGCCGCTTTAAGCATTTTTCCAGCAATATCACATACAGTCAAGTCTCGTTACTCCAACAATTCTGAGTACAGATCATGTTCATGGTCAAAAACAGGACAATCAGGATTCATATTAGTGTGTGTGTGTGTGTGTGTGTGCATACCCGACCCACCTGACCCCTACCTACCCAACACAAGTGATCCCTACCTACCCGACACCTATGAACCCTACCTACCCGACACCTATGAACCCTACCTACCCGACACACCTGAACCCTACCTACCCGACACACTTAACTCCCTCCCTACCTACCTACCTCACACACCTGACCACCTACCCGACAAACCTGCCTACCCGACACAACTGACCCCTACTCTACCCGGCACACACCTGACCCCTACCTACTCAACACACATTAACTTAACCCCTACCTACTCAACACACCTAATTCTACCGACCTACTCAACACACTCAATTTCTACCTACCCAACAAACTTGACTTTACCTACCAGACATACCTACCTCACACACCTGACCTAGCTACCTCACACACCTACCACCACCCCAACCTACCCGGGACACACCTGACCCCTACCTACCTCAACACCTGACCCCTACCTACCTGACACTACTCTATGATCCCTACCCTACCCGACACACCTTGAACTCCTACTCTACCCACACACACCTGAACCCTACTCTACCCACACACACTTAACTTCCCTCCTACCTACCTACCTCACACACCTGGACCACCCACCCGACACAACTGGACCCTACCTACCCGGACACACCTGACCCCTACCTACCCAACAAACTTGACTCCCTACATACCTGACCTACATACCTCACAGACCTGACCTACCTACCTCACACACCTGACCTACCTACCTCACACACCTGACCTACCTACCTCACACACCTGACCTACCTACCTCACAATTCTGATACAATTCTTAACTTAATTTCAGCCAGGTCACACAAGATAACAACTAGATCCTTGTGCAAGTAAACATGGTAAGTGGGTATCTGTTTTGTGCAGGGACAGAACACTGGATTTTTCAAAGCATGACAGTTAATATTTGTTGGTGAGACAGACCTGACCCCCTACTGTATTCACCAGACCCCTACCAGACACACTAGACCCCTACCCGACACACCCGACTCCCTACCTACCTACCCGACACACCCGACTCCCTACCTACCTACCCCACACACCTGACTCACACCTACCCGACCCCAACCTACCCGACACACCTGACCCCTACCTACCTCACACACCTGACTCCCTACCTGACTCTCTATGCATCTCACACAACTGGACTCCCTACCTATTCCTAAAACCTATGAACCCTACCTATTCCCAAACCTATGAACTCCTACTCTACCCGGAATTCTACCTACTCACACAACTGGACCTACTCTATCCAACAAACTTGACTTCTACCTACCTCACACACCTGACTCCTACTTACCCTCGGACACAACTGGACCCTACCTACCAGGACACAACTGACCCCTACCTACCTACTAGACACAACTGAGACCCTACTCTACCCACACAACTGACCCTACTCTCACACACTCTGACCCTACTCTACCTCACACACCTGGACTCCTACCTACCTCACACACCTGACCCTACTCTACCTCACACTTACCTGACTCCTACCTTACCCTACTCCTACCTACCCACACAACTTGACTACCTACTGGACCCTACCCACCAAAACCTGGACCCCTACCTACCCGGGATACAAACCCGATTCCTGCCTACCTCACACACATGACTTCTACCTGACAAACCTGGACCCCCTACCTACCTAACACACCTTTAACCCTACCTACCCGGACACTGACTGACCTACCCTACCTACCATACACACCTGACTTCTACCTACCCAACAAACTTGATCCCTACCTACCGACATACCTTACCTACCTACCTCACACACCTGACCTCTACGCACTTTCACACAACTGGACCCCTACCTACCCGACACCTATGAACCTTACTCACCTGGACACACCTGAACCCTACTTCTACCCACACACTTAACTTCTACCTACCAATACATCTGACCTACCTACCTACCTCACACACCTGGACTTACCCGACAAACCTGATTCCCTGCTCTACCGCAGACACACCTGACTTTACCTGGGACAAACCTGATTCCCTACCTACTAGACACAACTGACCCCTACCTACCCGACACACTGACCCCTACCTACCCACACACCTGACCCTACCTACCCGACACACCTGACCCTACCTACCCAATTCCCTACCTACCCGACACAACTGGACTCCTACCTACCCAACAAACTTGATTCCTACCCACCCCACATACCTGACTCACCACCCACACCTGACCTACCTACCTCACACACCTGACTCTACCTACCTCACACACCTGACCTACCTACCTCACACTACCTACCTCACACACCTGACCTCCCTACCCACCTACACACACACCTGACTCCACCTACACAACTCACACACCTCACACACCTGACCTACCTACCTCACACACCTGACCTACCTACCTCACACACCTGACCTCTACGTACCTCTCACACAACTGACCCCTACCTACCCGACACAACTGACCCCTACCTACCCTGACACAACTGACTCCCTACCTATCCGACACAACTGACCCCTACCTACCCCGACACAACTGACTCCCTACCTACCCCGACACAACTGACTCCCTACCTACCTACCTGTCACACCTGACCCCTACCTACCTGACCCTACCTACCTGATACACCTTAACCCTACCTACCAGACACAACTGACCCCTACCTACCCGACAAACCTGACCCCTACCTACCCGACAAACCTGACCCCTACCTACCCGACAAACCTGACTCCCAACCTACCCGACATACCTACCCGACATACCTACCTCACACACCTGACTCCGTACCTGACCGCCTACCCGACACAACTGACCCCTACCATACACACCTGGCCCCTACAGCATACATCTTATCATGAAGTTATTCAGGTGTCTGGAGACAACTTTTGGCTTCCCAAAACTAGGCCATGGAGGGGTTTATTAGGAAAAAACCTTAGATGAGGAAGTCAATCTGCCCCGCAAGAAACAACTTTCATGTCAAACATGTTTGTCCACTCTTGACATCATGGTAACATGGGTCACCATGACAACGCCTATGATGGACTATTTGGTATTTGCCACACCTTGACATCACAGAAACACAAGTCACCATGACAACGCCTATGATGGGCAGATTATAATTCTGATTCAATTCTTAACTTAATTTCAGCCAGGTCACACAAGATAACAACTAGATCCTTGTTCAAGTAAACATGGTAAGTGGGTATCTGTTTCGTGCAGGGACAGAACACTGGATTTTTCAAAGCATGACAGAGTTAATATTTGTTGGTGAGACAGACCTGACCCCCTACTGTATTCACCAGACCCCTACCAGACACACTAGACCCCTACCCGACACACCCGACTCCCTACCTACCTACCCCACACAGCTGACTCACACCTACCCGACCCCAACCTACCCGACACACCTGACCCCTACCTACCTCACACACCTGACCCCTACCTACCCGACAAACCTGACCCCTACCTACCCGACACACCTAACTCCTTCCTGCCTCACACACCCGACTATCTTATCATGAAGTTATTCAGGTGTCTGGAGACAACTTTTGGCTTCCCAAAACTAGGCCATGGAGGGGTTTATTAGGAAAAAACCTTAGATGAGGAAGTCAATCTGCCCCGCAAGAAACAACTTTCATGTCAAACATGTTTGTCCACTCTTGACATCATGGTAACATGGGTCACCATGACAACGCCTATGATGGACTATTTGGTATTTGCCACACCTTGACATCACAGAAACACAAGTCACCATGACAACGCCTATGATGGGCAGATTATAATTCTGATTCAATTCTTAACTTAATTTCAGCCAGGTCACACAAGATAACAACTAGATCCTTGTGCAAGTAAACATGGTAAGTGGGTATCTGTTATGTGCAGGGATAGAACACTGGATTTTTCAAAGCATGACATAGTTAATATTTGTTGGTGAGACAGACCTGACCCCTTACTGTATTCACCAGACCCCTACCAGACACACCAGACACCTACCCAACACACCTGACTCTCTACCTACCTCACACACCTGACTCACTACCTACCTCACACACCTGACCCCTACGTACCCCAATTATCCTGACCCCTACCTACCCGACACACCTGATCCCAACCTACCTCACACACCTGACCCCTACCTAGCTCACACACCTGACCCCTACCTAGCTCACACACCTGACCCCTACCTAGCTCACACACCTGGACCCTACCTACGCACTGACTCCCTACCCTAACACACCATGACCCCTAGCTACCTCACCACACCTGACTCCCTACCTGACACCCTACCCGGACACACCTACCCTACCTACCCACACACCTGACCCCTACCTACCTACACACACCTGACCCCTACCTACCTCACACACCTGACTCCCTACCCTCACACACCTTGACCTACACTCCACCCCTGACCCCTACCTACCCGACCCACCTGACCCTACCTACCCCTGACACACCTGACCCCTACCTACCCGACACACCTGACCCTACCTACCCAACACACCTGACCCCTACTACCTCACACACCTGACCCCTACCAGGCTCACACACCTGACCCCCCTAACACCTGACCCCTGCACACCATGACCCCTAGCTACCCCACACACACCTGACTCCCCTACCTGACTGCCCTACCTACCTGACTCACCCACCCTGACTACCTACCCGACACACACCTGGACCCCTACCTGACCCCTACCTACCCTGACCCCAACCCACCTGACCCCTACCTACACCTGACACACCCTACCCCTACCTGACCCACACACCTGACCCCTACCTACCCCTGACCCCTACCCATCTCTCACACAGCCCCCTACCCGACACACCATGACCCCTAGCTACCTCCCACCTGACTCCCTACCTGACTGCCTGACTGCATGACACACACCTGACCCCTACCTACCCAACACACCTGGACCCTACCCACCCCTACCTGCCCCACCCCTACCTACCCGGACACAGCTACCTCCTAGACCACACACATGACCCCTACCTACCTGTCAAACATGTTTGTCCACTTCTTGACATCATGGTGACATGGGTCCACTCTTGTTTGTCCACAACGCCTATGATGGACTGTTTGGTATATGCCACACCTTGACATCACAGAAACACAAGTCACCATGACAACGCCTATGATTGGCATACCTACCCAACACACCTGACCCCATCCTATACACCTGATCATAAAGTTCTTCAGGCGTGTTGAGACAAATTTTGGCTGCTCACCCTTTGCTGCTCTCCTCCTGTCGTCGCTTGGCCTCCCTTTCCTCTATTTCCCGTTCACGCTGTCTCTGTTTCTCAGCTTGCTCCTCCAGCTTCGCCAGCTTTTCGTTATATTCGCGCTCTTCCTCCTCACGCTTTAACCTTTCCAGCTGCTCTTTCTCCTCACGTTCTGAAATAATAATAATACTAACAATAGTGCATATGTATAATGCGCTTATCCGCGCTCGTAAGCATGCTATTATGGCAAACACATTATTACCCTGGATAACACACGCTGCCTGTTAGGCGATAGGTTATAGTCACATGACTTATCCCACCGGGTACGTATTTTCTACTGGGTGAACAGAGGCAATTTTGAACAAACTCACTTGCCTAAGGTGAGACCACATGTATCACATGTGCTTCGTTGTGGGGCAGGACTGAAGTCCGAGAAACTCTCAGGAGTCAAGCTGCCAAACACGGTCACCCATCCAATGACTCTCCGCGCCCCACATTGCTTAATTTGACCTGATTGTGACCTGAGTTCTATGCACAGGACGACACACCACCACAAATCCATACATTTGAGTTCAATTATTACTGCCAATCATCAGATTTCTGGCACCACACTTAGCTTAGTTCCAACTGTCAAACAGAAGCCTGTCAACACTCATTTTCTGACCAGACAAACAAGAGGAAAAGTCATTATCATATCACCCAGATTGGTACATATCTGTCTTTAATAAATCTAGAATATCACTGCCATGGAAACTTGAAAAGCAGTTGTTGAAAAAGTCCAATTGTATAAAAAGGCACACGTTCACCACAACATCTCACGTTAAATCGCCAAATCATCATCACAACAGCTATCATTGTGCAAATTTTAGAGAAGTATTGAATTGTTTCCAATACCTGCTCTAAAACAAGCAGAACTGCCATTTTCAACAAAGTCAAAGTTGTTGCCTTAGAATTTTAAAAATACTGAAGAAATTCATGTGCCAAAATTGGGTGAAGAAATATTGTATGCTTTTAGAATGAGTGCGTTCAGCATTGCAGGGATGAAACAAGATCTGTTGACATAGTGTCAATGTACTGTGACTGACTGTAGTATCCATGTTAATAATGGACATCTATGAGTGAGTGAGTTTATTTTACCCCACACTCAGCAATATTCCAGCTATATGGCGGCGGTCTGTAAATAATGGAGTCTGGACCAGACAATCCAGTGATCAACAGCATGAGCATCAATCTGCGCAATTGGGAACCTGAAGACATGTGTCAACTAAGTCAGCAAGCCTGACCACCCGATCCCGTTAGTTGCCTCCTACGACAAGCATAGTCGCCTCCTACGACAAGCATAGTCACATTTTGTGGCAAGCATGGGTTGCTGAAGACCTATTCTACCCCGGATCTTCACGGGTCGCTTTTAGAATGAACATCTTACATGGAAGAACAATCGTATTATACCCTCTTCAAAACGTGTTGCTTAAGAAAACCAGTGATCGATACTGTGAGCATTACTATCAGGGTAAACTGACATGCACTTCAGTGAGCCAGACCCTCGATCAACTAGGTGGCCTCCTACCTACAACAAGCAAAGTTTGTTTGCGAGTGAGGGAGTTTGGTTTCACGCTGCTTTTAGCAATAGTCCAACAATATTACTTCAGGGGACACCAGAAATGGGCTTCACACCATTAGGCTACCCACCACCCCTTACCTCTCTTAAGGGCTTCATCCTTGGCCCGCTGAACTGCTTCTTCCTTTTCTTCAATCCATTTCCTCCTTCTCTCTTCCTTGCGACGGTCTTTGCGTTCTAGTAGACGTCGCTTTCGTTCCTCTCCCAATTTCTGCTCAAAGTCCTTTAAGTTTGCCTGTTGCGAGATTAAAGAATAAATAATATTGGTACACTATAAACCTTTCAGCATGATCATTCCAGAAAATAAGACAACTGTCAATATTTGGATGATCATTTATACAATGACAATAGTCCCATGAACTAAATACAGAATAACCTCATTCCCTTGGCACTTTTTGATCGGAAATAACTATGACTACCAAATTTGGAAAACAAATTAATGACATTTTGAGGTGACGTGAGGTGAGATGAGGTGAAATTGGGTTTAACGTCGTGCTTGAGAATATTTCGCTCATATGACGACGTGCATGCGTGTGTATGTGTATGTGCGGCGGCTTGTACTAGCCCAGACTGAAGCTGGTTTTATAGTGCTAGCCCACTGAGATACCATGCCGCAGTGAAGCATGAATACCCCACTCAGACACAGTAAAATGACTCCGAGCCGACCAGTCCTTGTTGTACCCATTAATGCCGAGCGCCTGGCAGGGACCAACAAGCACCATATTTTAACGTCTTTTGGTATGACGCAGTTGGGGATCGAACCCGCGGCCTTCCGCTCTCCGGGCGGATGCTCTAACCACTACACCACGGAGGCAGTCTTAATGACATTTTGAAAGATAATCAGTCAATTAAATATAAAATGAACCAATCTGAATCGGTGTTACATCAACATCCTCCACCTCATCATTATCACCTTAGAAATCCACAAAGATAAACAGAAGTTGCATTAAATTTTTTTTTTAAAAGTACACCTACACAATCTATTTATAGCACTTGACGTACACAAATATTCTATTCAGCCCTTCAACTCAAACAAAAACCAGGATATCAATTAATACGAGAAGTGTTTGTCCATTCTTGACATCATGGAGACATGGGTCACCATGACAACGCCTATGATGGACTGTTTCATATATGCCACACCTTGACATCACAGAAACATCAGTAACCATGACAACGCCTATAATGGGCAAGATATCAACTAAAAGCATGAAAAAATGTTTTTCAGCAGACCTTATGAATTGTTTCCGGCAGTATTGTCCATTGTACAGTATACCACAGAAATGCTTCTTTACTTATCATCATCAGTTATATGACACACCTTCTCAATTTGATGGTCACCATATGGCTGAAACACTGCAGATGTGACTAGAAATCTTAACTCATTCAATTAAGATGTACTTCCAAAATTCCCACCACTCAAATTCAATACCAAAGCAGTGAATTGCATAATCGTACACAACTACAGATCTACTCTCAGGAAAGAGGGAATGAGAAATATTTTTTTCACAGTCTCAAGCAACATTCAAGCAATATCACTGCTTGGCACAGTGAACAGGCTCCAAACATTGTACCATGGTGGAATCGAACTTGAGGCAAACTTGGACCACAGGCTATATCCAAAAGAGTTCACCCCTAAATACCATCAGGACGCCTAGCTTATTCACCATTTTACAATCAGGCCTAGCTTCTTCACCATTTTACAATCAGGACACCTAGCATATTCACCACTTACAATCAGGACACCCAGCTCGTACAACAGCTAACAATATGCACATATAGCATCTTCAATATTAAACAACTGGAACACCCAGTTTATTCACTATTTAAGAAGCACTTCAGCCTCTCTTGCTAAGACGTGCAAGTGTGCGTGCGTGTGCTCGTGTGCGTGCGTTTTCATGACAAACCTATGTTTTAAATGCAGTTATTATTTAGTCATATGTCGCCTCTTAACACAGAGCAAATGTCTTCAGAAAAGAAAAGTACTGTAGAACATGTGGATTGTGTGTGATTTCCAGAAGTTTTTACCCTCAGACATGTTCGTCCATTCTTGACATCATGGCAACATGGGTCACCATGACAACGCCTATGATGGACTGTTTCATATATGCCACACCTTGACATCACAGAAACATCAGTAACCATGACAACGCCTATGATGGGCAGAAAACTTTCAACTATCAAAATATGAAACAGGCTTTGTTAACAAACCCTGCTTGGTTAAGTTGGAATAGACTGAAGTGATTACCTCGTAGTCTGATCGCCTGGCGTCCCTCAGGCGACCGAGGAATTCGTTCTTGTCGTCCATAATTCGGCTAAGTCTTTTCTGGGTCTCCAAGGCATGATGTCTTTCTTTCTTCAAAGCTTCAATCTGTACAAGGACCAAAATTCAAATCAACCAGAACCACAATCAATAATGAATGCTTCCATATCTGATTTGAGGCATTGACAAACTTATCCTCCAAGAGTCAAAGCGTTGACAAACCCCCCTTCCTCCTGCAAGGCTACAATAACTATGGTCAAGTTGTTACTCCCTCTCCCTCCCATAAAATAAATAAATAAATTCTTGATGCATCCATTGTCATCGTCGTCAATAAAACGCAATATACACAATAGAGACCCCCAAAGATCACACGCTAAGCTTCCGAATGCTTTTACCAGTGTCGACTCAAATCACTGGTTACTTATGAAATTGTATACCGTCAAAAACATTTCAGAATTGTTTCACAAAAATCAGTTTTTTCAAGACAAACCGGAGAGCGTATTTTGTATTTGAAAATCAGAGTAACTCCGCTAAAATCAGAGTGGTTGGCATCTCTGCTTTCTTAGAAGAAACCATCAAACACTGACTTCCCAACCTCAAACCTCAAAAGCTCTACACACTCTCGATTCACTGACCCGCTATATAAAGTCAGAAAACCATTCAGAGTAGGTGAGCAGGATTTTACTTACATACCATTATTACAGCCATATCATAGACTGGTGAAACCTGAACTAACTTCTCATGGCAGGGAATCAAACCTGGGTCTTAAAGAGTCAACACCTCAACCAGTTGGCTACCTACAGCCCATATTCATCCAAGTAGACAGCAATGTTGACTCACCCTCTCCACTTCCTGATGTTCCCAGAAGTCCTTAGCCTGGATGCTTTCATTCATGTACTGCTGCTGCAGAAGTGGGATTTCCGACAGACGCAACGCCCTCTGGTGGAAGTCCACCTACAATACACAATATCCATGTACACTTGTCCTCGGTGGAGTAAGGTTGATTTGCTTGCCACACTGAGCTCTTTTCCAGCGGTGTGATGGCAATTTGTAAATAACTGTCTATGAGTGGTCGACATTATG
This sequence comes from Haliotis rubra, assembly GCF_003918875.1. Lineage (NCBI taxonomy): Eukaryota > Metazoa > Mollusca > Gastropoda > Lepetellida > Haliotidae > Haliotis > Haliotis rubra. Next base: position 259,766 of record NW_025767305.1, on the reverse strand, counting down.
AGCACGGATGTACTCTACTGGGATACAATGAAATGAATAAACCAGTGAGCTTGACCATCCGATCCTGTTAGTTGTCTTCTCATGACAAGCAAAGGTTGCTTGAAACTAATTCTGACACTGATCTTCATGCCTTGGGTAAAGTGCATCTTCAAGTTGAATTTCAACAAACAAATTGTTAAAAAAAACAAAGTCAAATTATGAGATATTTCATAACAAATAAAACAAAACAAGAATGAAAATAAATGTATTTGTCTGGGACCTCCATTTTGTACCATGAACACCATCTGGAACTCGACACAGAAAGGCTGGCAAAGCTCTGGACCACAAAGTTAGTAACCAAGGTAAATTACAGTTATGCTTTCTCATGGTCTTGTGCTACAACAGGGAGCTAAGGGTGTATCCTGTCATGCATCAGTAGTTGTGTCCACACCTTGTGACTTAGAATTCCCAAGCCTTATAAGCCCTCAGCCCAAACCTCCCTCCCACAATAAGCCCTCAGCCCAAACCTCCCTCCCACAATAAGCACTCAGCCCAAACCTCCCTCCCACAATAAGCCCTCAGCCCAAACCTCCCTCCCACAATAAGCTCCTCAGCCCAAACCTCCTCCTCCCACAATAAGCTCCCTCAGCCCAAACCTCCCTCCCACAATAAGCCTCAGCCCAAACCTCCTCCCACAATAAGCTCCTCAGCCCAAACCTCCCTCCCACAATAAGCCCTCAGCCCAAACCTCCCTCCCACAATAAGCCCTGCCCAAACCTCCCTCCCACAATAAGCCCTCAGCCCAAACCTCCCTCCCACAATAAGCCCTGCCCAAACCTCCCTCCCACAATAAGCCCCCTGCCCAAACCTCCCTCCCACAATAAGCCCCCTCCCCAAACCCGCCTCCCACCACAAGCCCTCTACTCATACCTCCCTGCCACCACAAAACATCTTCCCAACCTCCCTCCGGCCCTAATCCTCCTCCTCACCTTCTTCTCCTGAGTCTTGAGTCGCTCCTGCAGCTCCTTCTTCTCCTTTTCCAGCTGCTCCACCTGCTTGGCCATGATCTCATCCACATCCAGCTCCGCAAACTCCTGCAATTGTCAGTCAGTTAATGTGGGTTAACATCCAGTTATCAAGCTTCCTGCTACATCACATCATGTCCAAATCTGGACCAGGCAAACCAGTGGTCAATATCATAAGCAACGTCCACCAGCATAAATTATCACCAAATGAAAGTCAATCATTTCAAGGAGGCTGACAACATGTCCCTTCTTATGACAACAAAGTTATTTTGACCAATTCACATGGGATTTCAACCTTGTGATATTTCCTATTTTCTATATGAACAATCTCACAGGTTCTCACCACAACACAAATTAATTCTAAATGTTGAACTACCCCAGTGCCCTCCCAACACCAAAAGATGTAACTATTTATTCAAAGATTTTTAAACCCCATTACTCATATGACCCAACCAAATTGTGAGGGGTTAGACTTATAGTCTGTTTGCGGTGAAAAGGTACCGATAAATTTCACTTTAAACAAAAAAGTAAATCAAATAAAGTTGTTTAACAAACGATCATAGTTTCAAATCGGTATTAATGGTTTGTAATACAACGGGGTATGCACATATAATGAAACACCGAGATCAAGTAGGGTTGGTCTAAGTTAACGCTCATCACATACCGCACGTGCATTTGTTTCACTTCTCCAACTACTGCGCTTACCCCCTTGTAATACAAACCAATACAAGCGATTTGAAACTATGATCGTTTGTTAAACAACTTTTTCATAAGTTGAATAAAAAAAATCTAAGATTTAAATGTTCAATTGGCAAGGTAGAATTATGAGGATTCGCAATCTTAATTTCACTTTATTTGATTTACATTTTTGTTTAAAGTGCAATTCTCCGGTACGTTTTCACTGCAAACAGACTATAGCTGTCATGCTGCACCCACCTCCTCATCAATATCCTTGAAGATCCTGGCCCCAAGGTCCGTCTTCCTCAGCTGTTCGATCCTCTCCTTAACATGTTTGCGTTTGATTTCCTGGTGCTCCATTAACTGCCGCTGCTTCTTTCTCTCCTCCGCCTCACGCTCCAGACGAGCCATCTCCGCCTCGGACGCCTTGCGGCGCTGTGACTCCACCTGCTCCATTTCCTCCTTCTCCTGCAACATCAACGTCACATTTCTGACACCTTGTACACAGAAAATCTACCCTAACTCATCAACTCCATCTTTTCAAACGATGTATAAAATTCATCTTCCTCACCTCTGTAATATCACTGCCAGCATCTCAACTAATCATCAACAACACTACTTCTGAAACTTCACTTAGAAAAAGAGCAGGATAGAAACTGCCACTAGTCCATAGTCCTTGCCAAAATATATCAAACACATCATCAGAACTAATACAAAATTGCCATATTTGTTTTTGTTAAATGTTAGCAAGGACTAGTGAACAAACAAGATCAGATTATGCTGCTGCAAGGCTATTGAGTTGGCATCGGCGTTGATTTTGGAGTGAGGCTGTCTGTGGAAAAGTGAGTGAGTGTGTTTAGTTTAATGCAATACTCATGCATTATCACGACGGTGAACACCAGAAATGGGCTTCATACACTGCACCGATGTGAGGAATCAAACTCGGGTCTTCGACATGACGAGTGAACGCTTTAACCACTAGGCTACGTGGGTTTGGTAAGGATGTGGGTGAGGGTGAGGGTGAGGGTGAGGGTGAGGTGAGGGAAAAGGTGTGGGATTACAGGGTTCAGGGTGAGGGATAGGGTGAGGGTGAGGGATAGGGTGAGGGATAGGGTGAGGGTGTGGGTGAGGGTGAGGGGTAGGGTAAGGGATAGGGTGTGGGTGAGGGATAGGGTGTGGGTGTGGGTGTGGGATAGGGTGTGGGTGTGGGATAGGGTGTGGGTGTGGGTGTGGGTGAGGGAAAGTGTGAGGGATAGGGTGAGGGATAGGGTGTGGGGATAGGGTAGGGTGAGGGAGGGTGAGGTGAGTGGGTGAGGAGTGTGTGTGAGGGAGAGGGTGAGGGATAGGGTGAGGGGTGTGGGGTGTGGTGTGAGGGGTGTGGGTGTGTGTGTGGATAGTTGAGGTCATTGGGTGTATTTTTAAATGCTTCTCTATATTCCTATGCAGTCTGATCCCGATGAAGTAACAGCAACAGTCTAGCTACCCTCTGATCATTCATGTGTTCCAGCTGCTCCTTCCTGTCCTCAATGATCTGGCGCCGTTGCAATAGTCGCATGTGCTCCTTCCGCCCGGTCATCCTGTAGTTGTTGACGATCTGGGCCCGCAGCTCATTGGTCTCCTGCAACACATCACACGTTGTAAACACACAGTTTCGGGCTAACAAACTGAAAACACTTGCTTCCCTGGTAAAGAATCCAAGAATGTTTTACACTTAATTGTAGTGAGTTTAGTTTTACGCCACTTTTAGCAATATTCCAGCAATTTCATGGCAGGGGCACTCGAAATAAGCTTCACACATTGTGCCCATGTGGGGAATCAAACCCGGTCTTTGGTGTAACGAATGAATGCCTTAACCACTAGGCTACCCCACCGCCCCAATACTTAATTGTAACCATTTTGATAAATCGCACTGAAGTAATTGACTTCATTTTTAAAGAAATTCTGGAGACCCAAGAAAGTTTACAAGATATCACAACATAAAAGATGCCTACATCAATATTCTCGGGCTTGATCTTGTCCATAGCTATCTGAAGGGCAGCAGCCAGTGATGTCAACTGGTTCCGGATGTTTTCGCTGGGCATTCTCTGTATGAATGGGCCCTCGGGTACATCTTCCTTCTGTGACACACCAAGATTGGTTCCAAAACTCAGCGACCGTGTGCTGTGACAAATCCGCACCTGCAACAAAAATACAGATCAATATTAACATGGACTGCAGGACTGGGATGGACGTCGACAAATTACCACAGAGAGACAAAACAAGGAGCCCACATACGGAATGGGCTGTGTTGGGAATTAGTTCAAATTTCAGAACTGATCCTTTGTGTTTGAGAGAGTGAGTTTAGTCATATGCCGCACTCAGAAATATTCCAGCTTTATGGTGGCAGTCTGTAAATAATCCAGTCTGGACCAGATAATCCAGTGATCAACATCATGAGCATCAATCTACGTAATTGTGATACCATGACGTGTCAACCAAGTCAGACCAACCGATCCCGATAATCGCCTCTTACAACAAGAATGGGTTACTGAAGATCAATTCGAATCCCGATCTTCATGGGTCCCTTCGTTGAGTGAGTTTTATTTTAAGCCGCACTCAGCAATATTCCAGCTATATGGCGGCGGTCTGTAAATAATCGAGTCTGAAACAGACAATCCAGTGATCAACAGCATGAGCATCGATCTACGCAATTGGGAACCGATGACATTAGTCTCCCTTATGACAAGCATAGTCACCTTTTGTGGCAAGCATGGGTTGCTGAAGACCTATTCTACCCCAGATCTTCATGGGTCTCCCTTCGTTGAAGAAAGCAACTGAGGTCATACACAATATTCAGCTTTTTTCTGTTTTATTCATGTTATTCTCAGAGTTACTAATTAAAAACAACAAGAAGACAAAGTCATCAATATCCCCCGCAATGGCAAAATACTCTTCATGATTATGTCTACGAGTTATGATTATGTCAAATATTTAGATGTGTATATAGAAAAGTGGAAGGAGAGTATTGAAAGGTTTTTAAAGTTCTGCTCCAGAAAGGAGCACTATCACCAATTTCAGTCTAAGTCGAACTTGTTGCCATGGAAATGCCAAAAATATTTTATTCAGAATTCCAAAACTACCAAAAGGCACCAGTACACCACCAGATCTATGTATGTGCCAAGTTTGGTGAAGAAATATTGAATGGTTTTAGAGTTCTGCTGCTCCAGAAAAGAGCACTACCACTAATTTCAATCAAAGTCGAACTTGTTGCCATGGAAACGCCAAAAATGTTTTATTCAGAATTCCAAAACTACCAAAAGGCACCAGTACACCACCAGATCTATCTATGTGCCAAGTTTGGTAAAGAAATATTGAACGGTTTTAGAGTTCTGCTCCGGAAAAGACAAATGTGCACGGGTGGACGGACAGAGTCCATTTTAATACCCCCCCAAAAAACGCGTTGCGGGGGATAAAAATCACAGTTAGTTTGGCCTCTCAGCCTACATACAGACACACATACCTGCAGTTCCAGGTTCTTGGCAGCGTTCACAATTATTCTTTCCAAACGGAACTTGGTTGCAAATGGGACAAGTGAAGCAAAGCGAGAAAATTCAACAGTCTGGTACACCTGCGACACCTGCAAGGAAATAGAATTTGAAACATTGTCAATATGTGATGGCACACCTGTTTGTACACCCTGATGACATACATGGGCCTATTTGAGCACTCGAGTTATCACTTACTTATTTGAGCACTCAAGTGAGCGAGTATGGTTTAACGCCGCTTTAGCAATATTTCAGCAAAATCACGGTAGGGGGACACCAGAAATGGTCTTCACACATTGTGCCCATTGAACACTCAAGTTACAAGATACCTATTTGAGCACATGAGTTACGAGATACCTATTTGAGCACATGAGTTATGACATACCCATTTGAGCACATGAGTTATGACATACCTATTTGAGGACTCTACTTATGAGATTTCAATTTGAGCACCTGAATTATAACATACATGTTCCTGCACCCTGTTAATGACGTACCTGTTTGAGCACTCTGGTGATGACAATGTCTTCAAGGGCTGGGTTATAACAGCTCAGTTCTTCGGTTTTCCCAATGAACTCCAGACAGGGTGTGACCCTTTGCACCAGACTGAGGGGATGGAAGTCCACCTCCAGGTAGCGGTAGAGGTTCTGGAGCTCCGGATGGACATATTGTGTCACATTGTACTTCATCTGCACGACACAACAATTAATAGTAGTCAGAATCATAATCTAACTAATTGGTCAGACATATTGAGATTGGATTGGTTGTTTTTTAACGCTGCACTCAGCAATATTCCAGCTCTATGGTGGAGGACTGTAAATAATCAAGGCTGGACAAGACAATCCAGTGATCAACATCATGAATATCGACTGACTGACTGAATTTGGTTTTACGCCGCTTTTAGCAATATTCCAGCAACATCACGAGGGGGGACTCCAGAAATGGGCTTCACACATTGTACCAATGTGAGGATTCGAACCCGGGTCTTCGGCGTGACAAGTAAACGCATTAACCACTAGGCTACCCCACCGCCCCTCATGAGTATCGAATCCACACAAATGGGATATGATAACATGTGTAAACCAAGTCAGCGAGCCTGACCACCCAATCGCCTCTAAGATAAGCATGGGCTGCTGAAGACCAATTCTAACCCAGACCTTCAGGGGTCTGACATGTTGAGAAGATAAACACAGATAGGCAACATGAGCAATGTGTCTACTATTTACCAGATCCTTGATCAGGCCCTGACGAGTGGCCGGGGCAGGCAACAGGAGCAATGTGTCTACTATTTACCAGATCCTTGATCAGGCCCTGACGAGTGGGTGGGGCAGGCAACATGAGCAATGTGTCTACTATTTACCAGATCTTTGATCAGGCCCTGACGAGTGGGTGGGGCAGGCAACATGAGCAATGTGTCTACTATTTACCAGATCCTTGATCAGGGCCTGACGAGTGGGTGGGCCAGGCAACATGAGCAATGTTGCAAGTCGTCGCTGTTTCTCCATCACAGATTCATCCATCTCAAGGAGCTGTCCCATTGTGTTGCGTGAGGTGGCGATGGGGATTGCCAGAGTAGCACACACAACACGAGAAGCCATTCTGAAATGAAATTTTTCACTTAACTCACACAAATCAAAAACACAAATGTCATTGTAACGCCAACTAGTCTTCTGCAAACTACTTATAACTAGTTTGTCCCTCCACACAAATGATTCCTTCATGAATTACAATCATGAAAGAGGGTCCCTTAGGTCATCAACAATTACAATCATGAAAGAGGTCCCTTAAGTCATCAACAATTACAATCATGCAAGTGAGCGAGTTTGATTTTAATCCGCTTTTAGCAATATTCCAGCAATATCACGACAGGGGGACACCAGAAATGGGCTTCACACATTGACAATCATGAAAGAGGTCCCTTAGCTCATCAACAATAACAATCATGAAAGAGGTCCCTTAGGTCTTCAACAATGAACAGTCAATAACAGAATTCGTTGTCACACATTTGAAATAAGTCGTCATCATCACTAAAGGTTCATGTATGTGCAGTGTACATCCATCTCCAGTGAATACAAACACACAATTTGCAGCATTATAGTTAATATGGGTTTTTTTTCAATGAACATGACAGGAAAATTAGCTAATTTTGACATCCTTCGTTGCCTTCACCAAAATGAAAAATGTGGAGAAAATTATCCATCTGAAACAGTCGGACTTAAATTTTCCCAGATGATGGAGGAAGTGAACAAACCTTGAGGAACTGACCTCACACTAACACTTGCCAGTATGTACTCCACTTACTTCTGTACTGACAACAAACTGACCTCACACTAACACTTGCCAGTATGTACTCCACTTACTTCTGTAGCTCCTCTGTAGTGAGGTTCTTCCTCTGCTCCCGAGACAGGTGAAAGATGCGATGCAAGGTGCAGGCATGGAACAGGTGATTGCCAGACTTCCAGAACACCAGGCCAAACTTCTGCAGGTAGTTCGCCATCAGGGAAGGCTTGGGGGACTTCTTGGACAGAATGATTAGTCCATGGATGTCCTCCACTGCCTTGAACGCTTCCTGCAACAACATGACTTAAATTAGTCCAAGACACTATGTAGACCACTAGTAATCGAGACATGGGTTATGTTGAGACTAGTCTGAGACATGGGTTATGCTGAGACTAGTCTGAGACATGGGTTATGCTGAGACTAGTCTGAGACATGGGTTATGCTGAGACTAGTCTGAGACATGGGTTATGCTGAGACAAGATTGAGATATGCTCAGACTAGATTGAGACATGGGTTATGCTTTAACTAGATTTGAGACATGGGTCATGCTTAGACTAGATATGAGACATGGATTATGCTTAGACTAGATTTGAGACATGGGTTATGCTGAGACTAGTCTGAGACATGGGTTATGCTGAGACAAGATTGAGATATGCTCAGACTAGATTGAGACATGGGTTATGCTTTAACTAGATTTGAGACATGGGTTATGCTTAGACTAGATATGAGACATGGATTATGCTTAGACTAGATTTGAGACATGGATTATGCTTAGACTAGATTGAGATGTTTATACTCAGACCTGATGAATATTTTGACCAATATGAGCAATACAGTTAGACCCAAACATTGAACAATGCTGAATATTGCAATGTTGTCTACACTTAGACCAATATGAGTCAGTACTGGTATGACTAAACGACAAGGAGAAGACATGATGCCTGAGTTTCCATACCTGCCAGAGTTCCATGTTGATGGCACTGTTGAGCTGTTCGAGCCTGGTTTCCAGGTGCATGGCCTGGGAATCAGGGTTGTTGAGATTGATGGCAGTCTGCTGGTGCTGGTGTTTGTGGATATGGCCCAGATGGGTACGCAACTGTTGGGGGCAATAAGCAAAACAATTACATTTCAGACAATGTTCAACCATCAAAGTTACCCCTACTAATGTGGAGTGATCTTTTATTGTACAAAAGACATAACTTTAAAGAAATCTTACAAAATCAAATGATTCAAAATGTAAGGAAGTAAACTTCTTTCCACTCACATTGTCGCATAGTTTTCGGAACTCAGTCTTTCGGGCGTACTTCAAACAGAACTTGAAAGCTGAAAAGAGAGACGCTTAATAAGAAAGTGTTGTCTCCTGTTATTTTTAGCAATTTTACAATTACATGGAACAAAAATTGGGCTACAGAGTACAGCAGGTGTATTGCGATATTTAATAAATACATCAACACAGTCTCGCAATAGAATGTTTCAGCTCAACCTTGACAATTTAAAATGATATTTAATGCACATGAGTAATTCATGAAACAACAATGACAAAAAATTTAACTGTCACGCCAAGGGAGGTGGGGATTCACATTAATGTTCGCATCTCTGCATGTACCTTGCTGAGCAATGTCCTGGTACAGTCGCTCCACTCGACAGTTGTTTCGGAGCAGGTCCAGGCATTGTCTGTAGGACTCCCAGAGAAACTTGACCCATGGTGTTAGAATGGCGCGGTCAGTTCGATCCTGTGTATCTTCTCCACTGACCGCCTTCAGCAGCAAACTGCGAACATACCACATATCATGACGTCAACAGAAATAGAAGTCAAACCACATCTACCTACTTTCGCAATTAACATTGTTGAATCATAAAGTCAACACAAACTCAATCCTTTATTATTAAGTTCACCTTTCTGGGGAGTCCGGGAGGTCAAGGTCATCAATGTCGAGTACAGTCTGGTGGGACTCCTTCCGAGCCAATTCTGTCTGTTCCTCTGCCAGGGAGATATACTTCCTCACCACATCAACAAGTGACTGGATGTTGACCTGCAAGTAATGAGTCAGTTGGTTTTAGAAGAATATTTAAGATTTAAGGGAGTCATTTTTGTAAAGTTTAAACTTAAAGCCTTAAAAGTAACACGTTTACTTCTATGGCACAGCCACTGTGATCTGGACAGAAGTCTTCCTTGCATCATAAACAATACTCAAGCCAAGTGGACAGACGAGTGATACCATGATCACTGCACATTGGAAAAATTTCACAGAACATAAGGCTCCTGAATAAGAACCTGTCAGACTTCTACACAGGGGAGTCTATTCACAAATCTAGCCAGAAGCTATGGGGATATTCACCTGCTGGCAGATATTCTTGTATTGATACAAGCCTTCTTTCGCAACATGGCTCTTCCTGAGCTCCACGCACAGCTCCAGGTACTTCTCCATGATGGGCTCATGGATCTTCTGCCATGTCCGATGTTTCTTGCTCTTGATGACATCGTACAGAGCATCCAAAGCCCTCTGCTTCTTGCCCACATCGATGAACTCTGCAAGGGGAGAAAACACAAGCTGACGAATCTCAATCAAACGTGCAATTGTCAAGACATAAGGGGACACTTTGGATTGTTTGTTCATGCCATTGACAAATATTTTGCCTGTCTTGGATAGCATGATGCCATAGACATAGCTTGATGCAACTATGTTCACAAGAAGGGAATTTTCTGGAATTTCAAACTGAATACCCTTGGTAGTCCCTCGGTTTTATAAAGTTTATATTTTCTTGATTTCAGAGGTATTATCAGGGCTGGCTAAAAATATCAATAATCAGAAATATCGTTGATGGGAAGAATTATTTATGATTATGAATATTACAGCTGTGTCATCAACTATATCTTACATAAACGTTTTAAGGAAATTCAAGTTTTAATTTACACAGACAATACAAAAAAAACCCCACATCTTTATTCATTGACCACTTCTAAATTTGTTCAGGACACTTTATGTTAATAATCCATGCATACATGTGTCGCCACTCACTACTTACACAAAGTATGCTGATTTCTTACATAAAACATACATTTTGCTCAAAGTTACTTCTCCAATAATTAGATAGGCATGTCAGAAAGCCATAGTATTGTATAATATCCTGGAACCACTTAAAGAATAATTGCTACAATTTTCATTCAGGATCTAGGGATAGAGTTAGGCATAACTTGCCCTCAGAAAACTAATCACAATGATCAAAATGTCATGTTCAAATGTATGTGTTTCGATATTAAACTTTTCTGAAAGTTTTCCGATAGTTGGTAAAATCTAATTGTGAGTGGTGAACATACACGTTTAACGCACCAACATATGTGGTTTGTCTAGTTGCAAAACTGCATAGATTAAAACAATTATATTCCCATATTAAGACTATTGCATGAAACATATGTTGGCATATTTAACCTGCCTGAGATCTAAATTTATCACATTTGCCACTGACAAGATTCCAATTGTAAATGTTGCATAGAATATATTCAGATACAGTCCATAAACTGTGCAAGTTGGAACTTCGTAGCTAAGCGCATGTGATGTCTGACATATGGAGACGATGGTCTAATAATCGTGAGTTCAGTTGCTTACCATTAGCCCGTTTTAGGGCATTTTCTGGCCTTTGAAAATATGTCGGCATGTTTACGGCATTAGGATCAAGGACGACGTTGTTTTAGACTTTCTTCAACGCTAACTTTAGCGTTTTTGCCTAAATACGTTGCGGTTATCCTCGTCCACAATGGCGGCAATCACGCACATGTACTCTCTCGAGCTCCGAGCAGCGCATAGGTATCGCCATATGGACCTATATCTGCGTCGCTCTGTTCCAACACTGTTGTGAGTTTTAACAACAAACTATTTTCCACACATATGGTTATTAATGCATATTGAGTGTGAGTTAAGACGCAAAAAGTCATGAATGATGACATATGAGCTGATTCCTTTGAAATGTGGCTAACATTTCGTAGTTATGAAATGAAAATATATTCGCTGCTATTTGAAACGTTCTCAAACCTTAAATACGATCATAGAAGGTACCATTTGGGTAATTTTCCCCGTGGCCTGGATTTGTCACATGAACTGAAAAAAGACACATTTTAAAACATTTTCACAATTTAAGACACATGCCAATCTTTCTTCAATTGATAGAGTTTAAAGAATATGAAACGTCTTTGTTACAAAATATGCAACTTTCAGTGTAGCTAACACCGTTATCAAGTGAGTAAGGACAACTTTGTCAACGTCTACAGGTATGTTTTGGGTATTAGATGTCTGCTTGCCGGACACAAGGCGTGTTATAAAGTCCTCAGCATACTGAAGTGCGCTTACTTTTTGTCTTACTACTGCTCATGTGATATCTTTTCAACTTTTCATTTTTAAATCTTGGAACCTCATTTAGTGATACATAAAATGTAGGTTTTATAGGCGTCAACTTGAACAGTATTAAGTTGTGTTCCTCATAATAAAGACGCCGGCGTGCATACATTAACTCCATTACTCAAATACACACCCCTGGTATCATAACAGATGCATACTTTTGCAAGGCATGTAAACATTTGCAAATTAACAAATTCACTTATTTTACCTCGCCTAAGGAAGTGCTTGCAAATTTATACACAGCCATAAATTTGTTACTCCCGACCAATCAAACGTAACATCATTGAATTACAAAGGCACCGTTGTCGGCACGGGTCCATTCCACAGGCCCTCGTGTCTTTGCGAGGATTAATGATTTAAAAAAAAGAAGTTTTTACGATGACCCCCGACTCGAAATGCTCCACAGTACAATACATAATGTATTATTATACTGTGAAGCATTGCGAGAAGGGGGGGTCATCTCAAATGTTTGCATATATTTTATAAAATCTTTAATCCTCGCAAAGACACGAGGTCCATTCCGCCTTGTGCCTTGTGACTTCTTGGTCATACTGTTGTATTAAGTACATTTGACTGCGATATATCAGAAATGAGCATACACAGTAACGCTGAAGTGGTCGTTGTCGGCACAGGTACTACAGATACGTACCCCAGGTACCTTTCTGTATACAGATATGTACCCTAAACAAAGTCAAAATACAGAAACGTACCCGGTACCCTAAAAGGCGGACGAGTCCATATTACGCAATCCAAAACCGAAACTGTATGTAGTTGTTCCCGTTCAACTGATTGCGAGTGGTATTCATGTGCATCGCGAAATATCCGTTACTGTGTATTCTCATTACTTACATAACGCAATCAAATGTATCTAATACAACAGTATGACAGTTCCGGTCAAGAATACGACACAATGGGAATGGAATCGTCCTAGGGTACGTTTCTGTATTCTCATTATGGCCAAGGTACGTTTCTGTATACAGAAACGTACCTGGGGTACATATCTGTAGTACCCGTGCCGACAACGACCCCTTCAGCCACAGTAACCAATATTCCGAGATGCAGAGATGCAGAATACCACTCGCAATCAGTTGAACGGGAATAACTACATACGGTTTAGATTTTGGGTTGCAGAATATGGACTCATCCCCCGTTTAGGGTACCGGGTACGTACGTTTCTGTATTTCGATTTTGTTTAGGGTACATTTCTGTATACACATCTGTAGTTCCTGTGCCGATAACGACCCTTTCAGCTCCAGTAACATAACATAACACAGAAGGTATCCTTTATTTTGTTAGTATTGTACATTCTTGGAGGTTATGGCGCACATGCATTTTGGAGAGGTTAGGTGAGGTGCGCTTAAATTATAATGTAAACGAAATAATGTAAAATAACAATATTTTATGAATGATAACCCAAAGTGGACCAGTTGTTTGTTTGAATACATGGGAATACTCCTCCGACCCGAGTGGACATAAACTTTCCTTAGAGTACACATGAAACATTACATTCGACTGAAGTTCAACATTCTCACATGCTGGTTGTCTTAGGTAAGTAGTATTCCGGTTGTCATTACGTAATGGACTGCGTTTTGGAAAAAATATCCCAAAATACTCGTATCAGTAAATTATCATATGAAAACAGAAATGCGCAATTCCAATTAGGTACTGATTCTCAATATACACAACTAATTCATTAAGTGTGAGATAGCTGGTACTTTAGGTAATTGTCTGCGTCTGTAGACAGAAGCCAAGTCATAAAGTGTAAAGCTAAAACGGCACTTAATCAAAACAGTTACAATGTGGCTAAAACGGAACCATGGTGTACCGTCAACACACCAGCAATCGCGTGATAATTTAATGTCGGATTAATTGAGTGTGCACATATGCCAATTATCTGAATAAACTCGGGGAACACTGGTATCATTTACCTAATTTTGTTAACCCCCAAAGATACATTATAGAAAAATACAGACAAAATGTTACAAATCAAACAATTTTAAGTTTAAAAGCGTCATTCAGGAACAGCAAACAACTATAATTTCTCTGTTTGATTGTCATTTTAGACGTTGATGAATAATAAGAAAGGTAAGATGCACTTATGGCTGACAACTTCTTTATAATATTATAATGCGACGTTTCGGGTATATAGGTTCTTAAGCGCTGTAAAGTGTATGTACACTTTGACTAATGGAAGGATTTAAAAATTGTTTTGCACCACATACTTTACTGGTCAGTTTTCACTAGACAAATGATTCGTTATGATCACATCATGTTGCTTAGAACAGAGACCATATACCGGTATATGATCTCTGCTTAGAATAGTCTTTGAATGAGGTGACATACTCTGTTTGTAACTTAACCCCTCACACAATAATCTTCCATTTGTTGAGGTCGGTCTGTAAACAATATGAATAATCAGTCACTGACCACACAATCGAGTGATTGAACTTACGGGCATAGCACAGGCCCCCATAGACTAAGGCTTAGTCTCTGAATATATTTAATTTTGATAGTAACAAACAAGCCCATTTATATTGAAAAGGAGCCCTAGGGAGACCAGAGATTCAGAACCTGGGGAAATCTAGACTCGCTTCGTTTAGGGCTTTAGCACTACAGGGAAGGCTAGGCTGTAGGGAAAATAATGTGGTTCAGGGACTGTGAGACAGAATAAGGCCCCCACTGCGGGTCAGAAAATCGATAAACTAGGCCCCGGTTTAGTATCAACACCCCCTACTATATAATAGCGATAAACTAGGCCCCGGTTTAGTATCAACACCCCCTACTATATAATAGTAGGGGGTGTTGATACTAAACTCGTGTTTGACGAACAATATGAATGAATACCCCATAAATAAATATAGCATGCATATTGCAAACTATATGTAACTACCATGGTGTAACGTGTTTTCGGGGTAATATACCTACCTAGTATACCTACCTACCTACCTAGGTCATCCACAGGCCCCCACTGCGGGTCAGAAAATCGATAAACTAGGCCCCGATTTAGTATCAACACCCCCTACTATTATATATTATACCATTTTCTGACCCCATATTTATTTATGGGGTATTCATTCATATTGTTCGTCAAACACGAGCAGTTCATGCAGTTCTGGTGATGCATTATGCCGTTTTGAAAACATACATTACTGCCATTTTGATTTCATGCGGTATTAGCTTGATCCCAGTCGTCCAATATGGCGGCGGTCTGTGATCTGATTTCTGCTGGGATTATTGGTGAGTCTTAAATCATATTTACCCACTGATATATACACAGGAGTAAACACCGTGTAAGTGGTTTGTTATTAATACGTGGCACTGTGTATTCTTAGATTCTTAATAATGTCATTGCATATTCTTCTCTGTAGTCAGTGTTTTCACAACCGGACAAATGAATGGAATGACACGCCCCTTCTGATGCCAGTGATGTTTTGGATGTGTATCTTATGGAAATCATTGGCATTGATGTATTGAGAAATATTTTCATCAGTCGGGCAGAACCACAAACGATATTGTCGTTGAGCCAATGTTATGACAACACTGATTTATTTTATACCAGTCTAAAATGTGCATTTATGAAACGAAACACAAGATTACTGGTACTCCATTAAGTTCCATTAAGTACTCTAAATGTACTGTTAAGGTTTTCCAGTACTCCTGCATTGAAAAAGTAAGGAGTACGTACTCCTGATGTTGAAAATTTATCTGGAGCCCTGCAGTCTTTAAAGAGCATCAATAGCATATTGACAGAACGCTATATATATTATCTCATCTAACCCAATTAAAATTGAGGGACATGCCATGTGCCTCAATAACACTGTGTGGTCATGCTGTATTCTCCTGTAGTAAGGGTGGTGGGGTAGCCTAGTGGTTGAAACGTTCTCTGTGAGCTAGCACTATAAAACCAGCAAAAGTCTGGGCTAGTACAAGCCGCCACACATACACATGCATGCACGTTTTCATGTGAGAGAAATATTCTTAAGTGTGATGTTTAACCCCATTTCATCCTCACCTCATGTGCCCTATAACACTGTCTTGTCACTCTTTCTTCTCCTGTAGTCCTGACATGTCATAGTGTTCCCCCTAGGATTCAGAAAGGGCAGGGTAAATTAAACAAAAAGGGCACTTCATAATCTAAAAGGGCACTTTGGTGAGGATTATTGAAAAAATAACAATAACAAAATGTATATGAAGTCAAATGCTCTTATAATTTTATTTCTAAAGTTCATTTATTACTCTTCTCATTTTGTATTTTAAGATCAAAATTTGGAAAAAAAGCATTTCAAGACATTAACCTGTTGTCACATTTGTTTACAATTTCACAAAACACGCAAACAACAATTTACAGTCTTCTTTTCTTTCTTGCCAAGCATCTGTTCACAACGTTTTTCAAGTCAATGTCTGAAACTGACGATGCATTCAGGCTAATCATGAGAAGTCCGTTGCAATTTTGAACACTGAGTCTGTTTCTATGATCTGTCACAATCAGTTTCACTTTTGAGAACACTCTCTCAACTTCAGAAGTGGACAATCACAGTTGCATGAATGGACAGTAATTGAACAATGTTTGGATTCAAGTTTCCAAGTTGAGGCTTGAGTCTTCAAAATGGTGGAGGGTGAACTGGTGTCAAGCTCCTTTACTTGACTCCACTCAATCTGTGTTTGGTCGACATTAAGTCCATTTCTGCCCTTGGTGTTAGAACATAATGAACAAAACATCATTCCCTTCTTTTTGTCATCTTCTGAGTACCTCGACCAGGGACGGTTTTGTTGCCACTTTGTGTCAAATGCAGTCTTGTGACCACCATCTTTCTTCTGTGTTGGAATAACTGACTCTGTCTCGTGTGCCCTTGAATTTTCATAGGAAACTACCTCTGACTCGTCCGGTCTGAAAAAAAAATATATACAAAGTTCATATACCATATTCAAAATATTCTTAGATATTAAATTTGCAATCATAATTATTAAAACAAAAATATCACACAATAATACACCTGAACGTAAGTATCTACTGTGGAGAGCCTCGACAAGGGTGTGGCTTCCCATTGTTTGAAATCGTAAAATAGTTTTACGCCTTCAAGACTTACATTTTTATGAATCGACAGTAAACACTAAAAACAAGGCTACCAAGTGTCATTGTCATGTGTCCCTATAACACTGTGTTGTCATGCTTTATTCTCCTGTAGTCCTGACATGTCATGTGCCCTATAACACTGTCTTGTCACTCTTTCTTCTCCTGTAGTCCTGACATGTCATGTGCCCTATAACACTGTGTTGTCATGCTTTATTCTCCTGTAGTCCTGACATGTCATGTGCCCTATAACACTGTCTTGTCACTCTTTCTTCTCCTGTAGTCCTGACATGTCATGTGCCCTATAACACTGTGTTGTCATGCTTTATTCTCCTCTAGTACTGACATGTCATGTGCCCTATAACACTGTCTTGTCACTCTTTCTTCTCCTGTAGTCCTGACATGTCATGTGTCCCTGTAACAACGTGTTGTCATGCTTTATTCTCCTCTAGTACTGACATGTCATGTGCCCTATAACACTGTCTTGTCACTCTTTCTTCTCCTGTAGTCCTGACATGTCATGTGTCCCTGTAACAACGTGTTGTCATGCTTTCT
Organism: Haliotis rubra; assembly: GCF_003918875.1. Classification (NCBI taxonomy): domain Eukaryota; kingdom Metazoa; phylum Mollusca; class Gastropoda; order Lepetellida; family Haliotidae; genus Haliotis; species Haliotis rubra. The sequence continues at coordinate 242,260 of NW_025767305.1, read as the reverse complement.
TCTCCTCTAGTACTGACATGTCATGTGCCCTATAACACTGTCTTGTCACTCTTTCTTCTCCTGTAGTCCTGACATGTCATGTGTCCCTGTAACAACGTGTTGTCATGCTTTATTCTCCTCTAGTACTGACATGTCATGTGCCCTATAACACTGTCTTGTCACTCTTTCTTCTCCTGTAGTCCTGACATGTCATGTGTCCCTGTAACAACGTGTTGTCATGCTTTATTCTCCTCTAGTACTGACATGTCATGTGCACTATAACACTGTGTTGTCACGCTTTCTTCTCCTGTAGTCCTGACATGTCATGTGTCCCTGTAACAACTGTGTTGTCATGCTTTATTCTCCTCTAGTACTGACATGTCATGTGCCCTATAACTGTCTTGTCACTCTTTCTTCTCCCTGTAGTCCTGACATGTCATGTGCCCTATAACACTGTGTTGTCATGCTTTATTCCTCTAGTACTGACATGTCATGTGCCCTATAACACTGTGTTGTCACTCTTTCTTCTCCTGTAGTCCTGACATGTCATGTGCCCTATAACACTGTGTTGTCATGCTTTATTCTCCTCTAGTACTGACATGTCATGTGCCCTATAACACTGTGTTGTCACTCTTTCTTCTCCTGTAGTCCTGACATGTCATGTGTCCCTGTAACAACGTGTTGTCATGCTTTATTCTCCTCTAGTACTGACATGTCATGTGCCCTATAACACTGTCTTGTCACTCTTTCTTCTCCTGTAGTCCTGACATGTCATGTGTCCCTGTAACAACGTGTTGTCATGCTTTCTTCTCCTCTAGTACTGACATGTCATGTGCCCTATAACACTGTCTTGTCACTCTTTCTTCTCCTGTAGTCCTGACATGTCATGTGTCCCTGTAACAACGTGTTGTCATGCTTTCTTCTCCTCTAGTACTGACATGTCATGTGCCCTATAACACTGTGTTGTCACTGCTTTCTTCTCCTGTAGTCCTGACATGTCATGTGTCCCTGTAACAACGTGTTGTCATGCTTTATTCTCCTCTAGTACTGACATGTCATGTGCCCTATAACACTGTGTTGTCACTCTTTCTTCTCCTGTAGTCCTGACATGTCATGTGTCCCTGTAACAACGTGTTGTCATGCTTTATTCTCCTGAAGGACTGACATGTCATGTGTCCCTGTAACACTGTGTGGTCACACTCTATTCTCCTGAAGGACTGACATGTCATGTGTCCCTGTAACAACGTGTTGTCATGCTTTATTCTCCTCTAGTACTGACATGTCATGTGCACTATAACACTGTGTTGTCACGCTTTCTTCTCCTGTAGTCCTGACATGTCATGTGTCCCTGTAACACTGTGTGGTCACACTCTATTCTCCTGAAGGACTGACATGTCATGTGTCCCTGTAACAACGTGTTGTCATGCTTTATTCTCCTGTAGTCCTGACATGTCATGTGTCCCTGTAACACTGTGTGGTCACGCTTTATTCTCCTGAAATACTGACATGTCATGTGCCCTGTAACTACGTGTTGTCACGCTTTCTTCTCCTGAAGGACTGACATGTCATGTGTCCCTGTAACACTGTGTGGTCATGCTCTATTCTCCTGTAGTACTGACATGTCATGTGCCCCTGTAGCACCATGTTGTCACGTTGTATTCTCCTGTAAAAGTTCTGACTGCTGCCATGTGCCCTTTTAATACTGTGTTCATTCTGTTATAGAGAAAGACAGGAATGGGGATGTGTTGTGGACCTGGTCCTACCCATCTGCATCCCAGGAACAGAGGGAGATGCTCCTTGACAAGTGCGGACTCAGCTCAGGGTCGCTTCAACCTCTACGCTTTATCTATTACCAATGGCAACAGAAGTGGTACTACCTGCTGCACACAGACATCGATGGTCAAGCTGCCCTGCCAAAAGCAAGTCAAATTCCACGCTGTATTACCTCCCTTTGATGTCAACGAAAGTTTATATAGCTTATTTCTGTAGATTGTTTACATTGTCATGATGTATTTAAAATGTTTATATAAAGTTTAACATTTTTGTAAATGACTTTAAATGTTTCAAGAAGCTTTCAGATGTTTCACTGAAAGAATGCCTGGTTTCCTGAATGTGACCATTGTGTCTTCACATTTGCCTGATTTCTTGAAGTCGGCCATTATTTCTCTACATGTATGTGTAGTTTCTTGAAGGAAAGCTGTTAAGCAGTTTGTCACTAGATGCATGTCTTCCATCTTCAAGACCCGTGAAGATCCAGCTTACAATTGGTCTTCAGTAACCCATGCCTGTCGTAAGATGCGACTAATGGGATCGGGTGATCAGGCTCAATGACAAGATTGACACATCATTGTATCCCAGTTGCGTATTTTGATGCTCATGCTGTTGATCACTGGATTATCTGGTCCAGACTCGATTATTTACAGACCGCCGCCATGTAGCTGGAATATTGCTGACTGCGGCAAAACACTAAACTCATTAATACTTATTCTTCCAGGCCATTTTTGTATCTTTACATGTATGTCACATTTTCTGAAATTAATTCACCAATGTCTCTCTTTATGTATATCTGGCTTTTTAAAGGAAATGTGTCAAGTGGCATTTCTCTACCTGTATGTCTGTTTTTTCAAAGGTGACAAATGTTTCACTAGTGCTGGTGACAAGGGACTTCAACCCTGAGAAGTATGAGCGACTATGTGAGATCTTGACCAAGCTGTACCGCGAGAAGGGCAGTCCATCGGCCATGTTGGAGGCTTACATGGGTGTTGTGACGAGAGGAGTATGGGCCACTGATGATAACGGGAAGTTCTCAGTCAAAGACTTTGGTAACAGAAAAGCCTATGCCAAAAGCAGTGTTAAAAGTGAGTTTCTACTTATCTGTTGGCTTTTGTGTATATGACAAGACATGTATCACGTGTGGGGCAGGACTGAATCCTAGAAATTCGCAGGAGGTAATGTGTGGGAGACATATTTAAATTGTTTTGTAAATAGATCAATGGTATTTTAAACTTGGTGGTATGAATTAGCAACTGTGATTGTGAGTGGCGGTATCCTCAAAGGAGGTTGAAGTACCGTATAATTATAATTATTATCCTTCTGAAAGGGTACATGAGACCACGTCTTTCAAAGTGTATTCATTAAAAAACTACCACGTTTCTATTCGTAGCATATGTGTTTGGTTTTATCTTTGACTAAATTTGCCATATTCGCCAACATCTGAAGGGACGATGTAAATCGAACTAGGGTCCATGCAGGTAGCAAAAGCATTGTAAGACCCCATGGCCCCTAGTATGGTGACCAACCTTCAGTTGTTGGCAACCTATAGCCTGTTTTTATATTGTATTGTCTTTGTAAGTAAAATAGTTTTAGATTTACATGCTAGGTTTAAACACCATCTGTGGTCCTCTAGTTATTTTACAATCCTTTGAGGACTGGATTTTGAACAACGGATATTTATTATGTATGCAAAACCTTTCTCATCACTATGTTTTGCAGACGTAATCCAGACGTTGGGCCTGGAGGCGATACTTCTGTACACGGCCCTCATGTTAAAGAAAAGAGTAGCAATATACTTCCCGCCACATTCCCTGGCTGATCTGCTAGAGTTCACAAGGTACCCCCTTCTCAAATATATCCCCTATCTCAAATATATCCCCCAATCTCAAATATATCCCGCCATATTTTGTCAGACGTTTTTTTCCAGGTTGATATGCAAGTCGGTACAACATATCAATTAACCATTTTACTAACATTTAACCTTTCATATAACAGAACATTTCCATTGTATGTAGTATCGCCTCTTTCAAACTGAAAGCCTTTCAAGATGTAAACAAATGAGAAAATGTACGTGCTTTGTAATGTACTTTAAAAATGCTAAACATCCCACACTTTAAACAGATTAAACTTATTCCCTCTGATCTAACTTAGAAAACATTTTGCCAAAATAAATGACAACACAAGCTATTTAGTATGACCTAGTAAAGAAGTTGTGAAGCAATAATTTCTAAACCATAGAGAGAATCCATATTGTTGCTTTTAACGGTGTTGAAGAGGGATTTTACCACAGAGGCTGATGTTTGTTTGATCAGCTCTCAGAGTGTGATAGTGAGGTTTATTTTAATCAAAGTGATAGATGTCTCAGCTTTTCTTTCATGTTAGGTGACCGCCTCCGTGGTGTAGTGGTTAGAGTGTCTGCCCAGAAAGCGGAAGGTCGCGGGTTCGATCCCTGGTTGTGTCATACCAAAAGACGTTAAAATATGGTACTTGTTGGTCCCTGCCTGGCGTTCGGCATTAATGGCTACAACAAGGACTGGTCAGCTCGGAGTATAATGTGTGTGAGTGGGGTATTCATGCTTAACTGTGGCATGGTATCTCAGTGGGCTAGCACTATAAAACCAGCTTAAGTCTGGGCTAGTACAAGTAGCCGCACATACACACGCATGCACGTCGTCATATGAGCAAAATATTCTCAAGTACGATGTAAATCCCAATTTTACCTCACCTCACCTCACCTTCATTTTAGGCATACATACACTGATGTTACTGAAATGCAGGGGTGGAAATAACTTTAAATTGCTAGTGTACTCTGGTACAGTGGCACATGTAAAATCACTTGCCCTGATAATTTTTCCACTATACCGGCTGTTTTCTTGTTGATTTTTAAATAAACAACATAATTAACATTGGAAAGTCAACTGGACACCGATACAGTGTGATATAGAAATTTGCTTGCCCGACAGAAAAAAACACTTGACTCGGACGTCGGGCAATGGGTTATTTCCACCCCTGAAATGCTGTGAACGTTCTGTCCCTCCTTCTGAAAGTGCTGTCCCTCATTGTTCCTGCAGATCACTGCCTGCTTTGGTTTGGCACCGACAGAATTGGAGTGTTGTATATCCTCACGTCTCTCTCGCTACCAGCGAGCTGGAGGGTCTGAAGTCGGTCAGCCATTATGTTGCAGGATTCACAGAAGCTGAAGTTGAGGGGAGGTAGGTTGGTGTGATACATGCATACTAAGGAAGACAGGTGTGGTTGGTTGGTTGGTGTGATACATGCATACTAGTGAAGACAGGTGTGGTTGGTTGGTTGGTTGGTTAACGCCGCACTCTGCAATATTCCAGCTAAATCGGACCTTCACGGGTCCAAGAAGAAAACAGTTGTGGCAGAGTTCAACGAGGAAGAAGTAGAGTGAGTGAGTTTCATTTTATGTCGCTTTTAGCAATATTCCAGCAATGTGATGGCAAGGGACTCCAGAAATTTGGCTTCACATTGTACCCTTGTGGGGAATCAAACCCATGTCTTTAGCGTGATGAGCCAACGCTGTAACCACTAGGCTACCCCAAATCCCCGGTGAAGTAGGCAAGCTAGGTGTGATAGCCTGATAGAGACAGTTGTAGACACAGAAGATGCTTGTTCATAACCACAGTTTCCTTTCTAATCTGAGGACCACCTCCGTGGTGTAGTGGTTAGAGGTCCGCCCGGAGAGCGGAAGGTCGCGGGTTCGATCCCCGACCGCGTCATACCAAAAGACGTTAAAATATGGTACTTGTTGGTCCCTGCCTGGCACTCGGCATTGATGGGTACAACAAGGACTGGTCGGCTCGGAGTCAGTATAATGTGTCTGAGTGGGGTATTCATGCTTCACTGCGGCATGGTATCTCAGTGGGCTAGCACTATAAAACCAGCTTCAGTCTGGGCTAGTACAAGCAGCCGCACATACACATACACACGCATGCACGTCGTCAAATGAGCTAAATATTCTCAAGTACGACGTAAATCCCAATTTCACTTCACTTCTAATCTGAGCACATCTGCTTTCAGACCAGATCTGTATGATGTGTTTGTGAATGGTCCTGCTGGACAAGTAACTGTAGCGTCTCATGCTAAAGGTAAGAAGAACCATCTGTCTCATCATATTTCAGCTAATATGCTTTCACTTCTCAGACTGCAAATATATGAGCTAGTTGTTGTACAAATCATAATGATGAACCGTTAGAGAGTAGTTCTGCTGTTTCAAGACATAATGTATCCTACCAGTAAATTCAAACATCAGCAGTCAGTTTAGTATAGCAGTATTCACATCATGACATTTTCTAGCAGGTTAGAATGGTGAGGCCAAAACGTCTGAATACATGACACTACATACCATCATTTGAAGTTGATGTAACTTAATATACTGGGGATTTTTGAAGCTCTCTTAGTGCTAAGGGTCAAGTGCCATACATTAACATTAACTTGTCGATCTTAAAGAGAGCTTGAAAATCTAGGCCCAGGAGCTCAAGGTGGGGACAAGGTCACATTATCTATAATGGCTCACACTTCACTTTCAATCAAAATAAAGGTTCATTTTCAGCCAGTGAAGACACACTGTAAAATGTACACAATGTGTCAAGGTTGTGTCAAAAGTCAAGATCACTTTAAGTTTGATGATTTTTCATTCACTCAGTTTTATTTTAAAGGTAACATGTAGCAGATCTAGGCTAGAAATGTTCCTGTATGTGATTCATGACTATTCAACGAACTTCAGGGTAACTGATTGGTGAATACTAGTATTTAAGTTCAAGGTCACTAAGTTGCAAATAAGCACTCAACAACTTGTTGCCTTGACGACCATGAGCTACATTATGTACATAACACAAGGCTGTGATTAAGCACTTGTCTACACTGTATTAGGACAATAGGAGTGAAAATTGTTCAAGTCAAGAAGCGAAATTCCAGCATTACAAGAAGAATGCTGATAATCTTGTGGTTTTACAGATGCCCTGGCCATGGGGAAACTCCACAAGGATATAGCACTTCTGATGGTTCAAGGAGCTGAATCAGCTGACACGACAGATGAGGACATGATAAAGGTGAGGCACCGAAATAAATGTGCGTTTAGTTTTACCGCACACTCCGCAGTATTCCAGCTATCCCGGCAGTCTGTAAATCACTGAGTCTGGACCAGACAATCCAGTGATCAACAGCATGAGCATCAATTTACACAACTGGGATACGATGACGTGTGTCAACCAAGTCAGCAAGCAATCCCGTTAGTTGCCTCTTACGACAAACATGGGTTATTGAAGATCAATTCTAACCCGGATCCTCGTGGGTCAAATGAATGTGATGCCCACCCACTTCTGTTGTAAACTTTTCATAAGTGAAACATTCCTCAGTGGACTTTTTGCCCAGTGAGAAATCCCTCCTGCTGAAACAAATATAATGCAGATTAGCAACCAGCACAACACAAATTCAAATTTCATTGCAGGAGGGGTGAAAATAACCCATTGCCCGATGCCCCAGTCCAGTGTTTTTTTCTGTCGGGCAAGCAAATTTGTATATCACGCTGTACCAGTGTCCAGTTGACTTCCCCATGTTAATTGTGTTGTTTATTTAAAAATTCAACAAGAAAATTGGCCGGTACAATGGAAAAATTATCAGGGCAAGTGATTTTACATGTGCCACTGTAACGGACTACACTAGCAATTTTAAAGTTATTTCCACCCCTGTGCAGGAGGTGGCTGGAAAAACAAAGGAGCTGTTGAACAACCTCCGGTCTCTGGCTTCCGACGAGGGAGGCGGGCGACTCACGCTGAGTCTGGACACCCTCAAACAACGCAAGATGCCTCCGGCTACTGAAAACTTCCTGTTCAGCTTGGCGGCATGTGAAGGACTAGTCAAGTTCTAACTGGGAGGTCCGACAACTGCTTCCCAAAGTATCCCAGTGTAGAAATACATCTGCAGCATTCATCACTGAACACAAATCGGGATTAACTGACATACCATTCTGCAGTCAACGTTGTACATACGTGTATGAGTAATTGTCACCCAGTGTTCATGTGACAGCTAATGTGTACATACGTGTAATCTTTGTCTGAACTGATGTTTACCAGTAATCTTTGCTCGTGTCTTAAATATTTTTGAAGAAAGATTTTGTGTGTGTGTGTGTGTGTGTGTGTGTGTGTGTGTGTGTGTGTGTGTGTGTGTGTGTGTGTGCGTGCGTGTGTGCATATGCATAGTGTAATTCTGGACTACGATCCACTCCAGAAGTGGAAAACTGCCATGTAGCTGGAATATTGCTGAGTGCAGAAGAACAAACAAAAGAAGTGGAGACAATTCTATCCTAGAATTCCCAGTTACCGTGCACTGGTCAGAACAATATTGGAAGTTGTGAAGGACATTTTCCTGATCTTGGTGCTTGAAGCGTCTTCAAAAAAGATGCAAGACTATATGAGAAAAGGTCTGTAGCCTGATGGAAATACGTCATTAAAACGTTTGGTAACTGAGAATATTGTTATACATACATAGTCTTCAGAATGTAAGAAAGCTGTGAAGTATGGTATTGGTTGTTTTGGATATACTTGCTTCATGACTGACACAGAAAACATAATAAACATGCATATTACACTTTCTTTGACTTTATTTGTGGAAGTCTCCATCTTGAAATCACATGAGAAATTTTGCCTAATGATTGTGTTGTTGTGGATTTAAACACCTTGTATTCCATCTATCAGGCAACAGTGGTCATACAGCCTGGTGTCTGCAACATGACATACAGCTGGACCTCTGTTACATTTATTGTCTGTTGGGTAGAAACAAGGGTTGTCCCCCCAGCTTGACGTCTGCAACATATGTGAGATGCACCTGCGGTACCTCAGTTTGACGTCTGCTACATGTGCTGTCTGTCGGACATCAGCATCAGTGGTCACACAGACTGACGTCTGCAACATACGTGAGAGGCACCTGCGGTTCAACTTGATGTCGGCTACATGTGCTCTGTTAGACATGACCAAATGTGGTCACACAGATTGACGTCTGCTTCATGTGTCACCTCTGAGATGGGCAACATGCATCACATGTCATGTGCTTGATAGCTATTCCACATATCTGTGACAAAAGCTTCAATTAATGATCTCTAATACGTCTAACATTCACTTACGCTGGGGAAAACATATTTTACACAATTATCTGTCATTATTCTTAGGGTCTGATGATGTTCATCACACACAGATGACATACATGTGTGTGTCTGCTTGTACTGGTCTGGTCTTATGCTGGTTGTGTCCCTATTAGGGACCGATAATAATTTATTTATTTATTTAGGGGGGTCACTTACTTTGTACGTAAATTTTAGGGGGGTCATTCGCATTGTACATGCTTCTCCATAAAAATCAGCATCACCCCTCTAGCCATAAATTATTAACGGTCCCTTAAGACACCAAATACTGACGAGTTGCTCCCTGTAATATATCCTCATAAAGCGAAGCGCCAGGCAGGGTAACAACAAGTCCCATCTTTTAGTGTCTTTTCCTATGAAGTTGCCAGAGAATAAAACAATAGACCTTCCTTTAACCAGCAGACACTGCATTCACTACACCACCTAACAGTTCCTCGTGGTCCTTTGGTGGATGAGTGAATGATTTTACGCCGCTTTTAGCTATATTCCAGCAGTATCACGGCGGGGGACACCAGAAATGGGCTTCACACATTCTGCCCATGTAGGGAATTGAACCCGGGTCTTCAGCATGACAAGCCACCGCTTTAACCACTAGGCCACCACCCCTGGTTCTTTGGTAACAGTTAGCAATCACATAAATCAATATTTTTCATACAGCCATTTACTCTACCAGAAGCTTGATACTGACAACAGGACATCTACATACGCACACACACACACACACACCATGTTGCAACACTGACCAACGGTCAGGGGACACCAATATACCTGTACAGGCAGCTCTTCACTACACCAACACACGCGTACCCAGTGAATGATGATGCAACATAGCGCATATCAAGATTTCTTACACACATCACTGACAATAGTCAAGGCCTGTTGCAGCATAAAACAGTTTAGGCAATGTGAAGGTTAGTTTGAGTGTGTTCAAGGGAGATTACTCCGTGCTAACCAGAAATATTTTATACAACAGACATGCAAAAATGTCTGCCAATAAGCTCAGGTGTCGTCAGCCCGAGTTTTGCGCTTCTTGGTCTTGCCACCTTCTGGTGGCTGCTCTGAGGAAGTTCTTCTTTTCTTTCCCTCCTCTTCCTGGAAGAAATAACATGACCATAAACTACCATACACAGTATGGATAATGGGGTGTTCTTGAACTAGTGTTTGACAGAGCCCAAAGTTAAAGTTTGTCAACTAAGATGTTTTGATTCTCTGAAGATTAAATAATGTACTATTGGACATATATTAAGAAATTTGACTTTTCACAAGAGACACTGTTACTTGTGTGGGCATTCATAATGATACATCTGGACATTGATACAACCATATGTCTTACATACATAAATATTCAGGTTGTAGGTCAATTACAATTTCAAATGTAATTTCAACAATGACCAATTTACATCTTGGCAAACGAGTGAGTGAGAGAGTTCAGTTTTTCGCACTTTTAGCAATATTCCAGCAATATAACAGCAGGGGACACCAGTAATGGGCTTCCCACATTGTACCCATTTGGGAATCAAACCCGGCCTTTGGCGTGATGAGCTTAACACTTCAGCCACTAGGTTACCCCACTGCCCGTGTGAAGTAGGCGAGGAAGGTTGGTGTGATAGCCTGATAGAGACAGTTGTAGGCTGAAGGTGCTTGTTCGTAACAAACTAACATCTGTAACGTACCTTCTCCTGGAGCTCTCCACGTCTGGACTGCCGTAACATCTTCGTCTCATTGCTTTGAACCATCAACTGGGTGCTGACATATTGCTGCAAGACAACATACAATCACTGTAAGCTCAACCCATTCTGTACATGGGTACATGTTGAGTTTTGTGGTCTGAACTGCATCTTAAATATGGCTGTCTGGCCCTTTTGCAAATTTGATCCCAATTCTTGAGCAAATTTTATTGAGATGTTTCTGACAGTAAATCTTCAGAGATGTGTTTGCCATATAAATTAATTCAAGTTTAATAAACAGGAATAAGTTTAAAAATTCCAATCACACATTGCCTGATCTATTTACGATCCTACTGTTAATTACTGAACCCAAACTGGACTGACTGACTGACTGAGTTTGGTTTTATGCCGCTTTTAGCAATATTCCAGCAATATCACGGCGTGGGACACCAGAAATGGGCTTCACTCATTGTACCCCTGTGGGGATTCGAACCCGGGTCTTCGGCGTGACGAGCCAATGCTTTAACCACTAGACTACCCCCCCGCGCCCCCAAACTGGAAGTCAAGTAATGGCTAAATGTTCTACTCTGCTGACTTAGCTTTTTGTGAACAATTATTATCTTTATGTCCAACCATTTAATCAACATATCATTTCCAACATTTAGATATTTTGATATATAGATATAACAATCTTCCATGAAGTGAATATTATCTACATTTATTTTTCCCCAAAATTATACTCATCCTTTTTATTCATATATTATGTTACATGTGTGGAGATTGTCAGTGGTTAACACTGGGGCTCTGTTTACCAGGCACACAATTTTCCATTGTCTATGTTCAAGCTGGGGTAAGCTGACAAACAAAGGGGAGTTATGTAACTGTAGCTTGGCTATTTGTCTTTTCCAAGCTAGTTGAACACAATGTGTTCAGTTCCCAGGTTGGGAGTGTTATGAAGGGATGTGCCCTGTCGGCAGGGAATGTAGCTTAAACCCAATATGCCAGGTCAGCAGTATGTGAATGCAGTACTTTGTGCTTCACATTTTGTAGGATGGATTTATGTGTTGATATTCAATGGATCTTTTGGGGACATGGAAGCTGATGTTATCAAAAAGTAAGACTTTTTAACTGTGAGGTGAGGTGAAATTGGGTTTTACGTCGTGCTTGAGAATATTTCGCTCATATGAAGACGTGCATGCGTGTGTATGTGCGGATGCTTGTACTAGCCCAGACTTAAGCTTGTTTTATAGTGCTAGCCTACTGAGATACCATGCCGCAGTGAAGCATGAATACCCCACTCAGACACATTATACTGACTCCGAGCCGACCAGTCCTTGTTGTACCCATTAATGCCGAGCACCTGGCAGGGACCAACAAGTACCATATTTTAACGTCTTTTGGTATGACATGGCCGGGGATCGAACCCGCGACCTTCCACTCTCCGGGCGGACACTCTAACCACTACACCACGGAGGCGGTCACTTTTTATCTGTTCTCACTGATACTTGCTATTAATTACCGTACAGTACGTCATGTCTGCCAGACTTAAGCTGGTTCTAAATTGTTGTGTGATCGCTCTTTGTTATGTATGTATGGAGAGGGCATTGTGGATCCACTTGTAAAAATCGACCCGATAAAAATAAATGACAAATGATTAATGTAAAGATTGATTATTAAGTCTTAACACAAAACTAAAACCCTTTCAGACAAGTTAAAATATGTTGTCATGGTTACCTCAATGTGTTGCATGACATCATTGTACATCTCGGTGGCCATCTTGAAAACAGGCTGATCGGTGCTGTTGTACATGATAGCGTTCGTAAACATCAACATCATATCTCGCTGGAACTCTGGCGTTGTCCGTAACACTCCTGTTTCAATATTCTTCTTGATAGTACCAAGGTCCATTGGTCTAAACAGATTCCAGATAACCATGAAAGTAAACAATCAGAAGCGAACAGCATTGAACAGCAGGGCATTCATACAACAAAGGACAAGAACAGCAGGACATTCGACAACCAAAGCCTTAAAAAGGGAATGCTCAACAACAAATGACTGAAACAAAGGATGTTACACAAGCCAAACCATTAACACCAAATTAGTGATGACCAACAATCAATCATGTTTTCTCATAATCGAACGCAACCAATCTTGGAACACTTGTTTGCATTAACAATATTTTTCACAAGGTTGGTTGGTTACATTTCATAAGCACTACAAGCTCGTTCCAAGTCATGATTGAATTTATCTTAAAGACTCCAAGAAATTTATGTTCCTAACATACTAGTCATCCTTTAAAGATGTGAAATTTGCCCCAAAAACCCCAATGAACGACATGTTTTTTCCCTTATTTTTTTCTGTATTAACAAATTTCATAAATGACACTAACCAATTATTTTCGATGATTGATCGGTTGTAATGAAGCAATCATCAATTATGAGATTTTAACCAATTCCCAACACTACACCAAATACCAACTCATTATTTTTCAAATCTCAAGTGCAGGTTCAGAGATGTTATTTGGAAATCTGTACATCTAAAATCATGTCATCGTTCACTTGTGTACAGGTTTGATACTTGTCTCCCTCTCACCAAACTTCCCAACTCACCTGTGCACAATTCCCTTGTAGCCAGGAGCTATTTCATTGGTGACAGGGTGCAGAAACACATTGGCATATCTGTAACAGACATAACACAGTGTTCAAGTCTTAAGGGTAAAACAGTTCATTTAGAGGTTCCTCTCAAGCCCCAACTGACTTACTTGATCTCCCAAACAACATTTGACCAAGTTGTTCTCTCAAACAATACATAATACTATAGCTGTCATACTTGTCCTTTCAAACCACACACTTGTTTCCTTAAACCACAGACCGCCTCCGTGGTGTAGTGAATAGAGCGTCCGCCCGGAGAGCAGAAGGTCGCGGGTTCGATCCCTGACCGCGTCCTACCATAAAGACGTTAAAATATGGTACTTGTTGGTCCCTGCCTGGTGCTCGGCATTAATGGGTACAATAAGGACTGGTCGGCTCGGAGTCAGTATAATGTGTCTGAGTGGGTATTCATGCTTCACTGCGGCCTGGTATCTCAGTGGGCTAGCACTATAAAACCAGCTTAAGTCTGGGCTAGTACAAGCATCCGCACATACACATGCATGCACGTCGTCATATGAGCGAAATATTCTCAAGCACGACGTAAAACCCAATTTCACCTCACCTCACCTTAAACCACAGCTGACTTTTTCTCTCACACTCGTTCTCTCAAATGACAGTTGACATGTTCTCTATAATCAACAGATGGCTTGTTTTCCCCACAAAACATGACCCACTTACTCTCTCATACCACAGCCAACTTATTTTCTCAACCAACAGTTCACTTACTTGTGGTTGGCCGCTGATCGCCACACCAGCATGATTGATTTCTTCCACGTCTTGAAGGCCTTCTCATCCTCTGTGTCACTACTTGAAACAGGAGAAATGCATTATGAATAACTTTGTACGTGTTTCATATACACCTTAGGAAATGAAACACCTCACAGATGAAGACATAATCAGAAAAAACTAATTTGAATATGAATTATCATTTAAAATATCACCAATGTGTATCTGTGACTGATATATACATACCACATGGACAAGGAGGCAGGACTGTTTGGAATGGATTCTGAGAAGATGGAGCCACAGGTAGGTGCAGGATCATCACTCTCTCGCATCTCTTCATCAGACAGATCAACATCACTGTGTTTTGAGCTGGCATCGTCCTTCTTGTCATCATCCTGTAGAAAACACACCACGTCATGCAGTTTCTACACGATGGTGACAGAGTTAACCTTGATGAAACTATTACTTGGCATTATCATATTCTCTATGTGACATGTAAGAATTATCCCATTCTTATGAGAGCATTATCATTTTAGATGCCTATACATTATTACATTCCTGATGTAAGATCCTTTTTTATCATGCTTAAATGTGAAATATTTATGCTATGAAGTTCTAGACATGAGATGTTTATGTTATCAGCTTCTAGATCCAAAATATTTGTGTTAGCATATATCAGATTCTAGATGTGAGATATATATGACATCAGGTTCTAGACATGAGATATTTATGATATCAGGTTCTAGATGCAAGATATTTATGATATCAGGTTCTAGATGTGAGAGGGATAAGGAAACAAAGTTCCAGGTGTGAAATGTTTACAAACCTGCACAGATCGGCGTGAAGGCCTCCCTCGTTGACCCCCTCGACCTCCGCGTCCTGACAAAATAACACATGCAGATATCAGTAAGGCAGTTTTGGATGGGGCAGATATAACAATGGTGGATCTCTCTTGTGTTAGTAAATTTGGCTAAACACAGCTTCAAAGAGTATTTCAGTTGTATCCAAAATCTCATCCAAACGTGGGAGAAAAACGTGACCACTGTGGCTAAACCCAACACGAGTACAGTTACACTGACTGACTGCGTTTAGTTTTACGCCGCTTTTAGCAATATTCCAGCAATATCACGGTGGGGGACACCAGAAATGGGCTTAAAACATTGTGCCCATGTTGGGAATCGAACCCGGGCCTTCGGCGTGACGAGCCAACGCTTGAACCACTAGGCTACCCCACCGCCCCAGTACAGTTACAGGTGAGGTGAGGTGAAAATGGGTTTAACGTCGTGCTTGAGAATATTTCGCTCATATGACGAAGTACAGTTACAGACCGTGGTTACAGACTGTGATGACAATCCTAGAAACATGACACCTAGGATTTGAGAGTGAGTATGGTTTAACGCCCCTTTTAGCAATATTCCAGCAATATCACGGTGAGGGACACCATTAATGAGCTTCACACAGTTGGCGTGACGAGCGAACGTTTAACCACTAGGCTACCCCACCGCCCACCTAACAAGGAGATGATACATGCTGGTGTGGATGAAGGAGAGGCATACATATGGACCATGTCTCACCTTTCCTCCGGCGCGGCTTGAAGGACTTGCCACCGCTCTCGCTGACCTTGGAGGACACGGAGCTGGCTGGTGATGCTGGGTCTTCCTTGATGGATACTTCCTCATCCACACACACAAAACTGCTGCCTGCAACCTCGCTGGAGTCATCGTCTTCCTGCAGCTGGAAATTAATCGTCCATGTTTGAAACAAAACTGTCTACATACATACACATAAATGAAGCAATCTAGTCACACACATAACCAGAGTTCATCTCATTACCACTCTGTTATGTCCCTCATCTGATAATAGTGATATCATTCCTGCCTGACTAACTGACTGACTGACTGAATTTGGTTTTTATGCCGCTTTTAGCAATATTCCAGCTACATCACGGCGGGGACACCAGAAATGGGCTTCACACATTGTGCCCATGTGGGGATTCGAACCCGGGTCATCGGCATGACGAGCCAACACTTTAACCATTAGGCTACCCCACCGCCCCGCCTGACCAACTGGACTTGCCAGAGCAGCGGTCATCTCGTCCGTGTCACTCACCTGACTAGCAGTCACCTGCTTCCCACCGCCCTTATGTTCCGGTCGGGTTAGCGGAGTCAGTTCTGCCTGTGTCAACTCATCAGCTGTCCCTTCATCCTCTGCAACATCATCCTTGCCATCCCCACCATCGCAAGATGGGTCACATGACTGGTCAGCTGACCCTTCTTGTGGATCGCCATCATTGGAACTGACCTCGACTGCCGTCACATCCACATTGACACTCTCATCAGCTGAGTCTAGAGAAACAACATCAACCACCACATAATCAAAGCAATGTTTAGAAAGACACGTTCAGGAGCAGAAATCTGAATCAATTTCCCACCTATCCAAAATCATAAATGGTCAGTCCCTTTCTAATTTCAGTTTATTTTCACATTTTACCCACATGAGAGGCTGGCTTAAGTCTGGCTATTCTATTATTCCGTTCATATTCGAATTCTTTGAAACCCTTACCAGAAACCTTGTCCTTGGAAAGATTCAGGCTCTAGATAGAGATGAGGTCTCTCTTAGGAGCAATATGGTGACACTACCTACCTTGATCTAGTGGATCTGTGGACTTGGGTTCGCCAGCTTCCAGGATATCGAGAGGGGAAGGTACTTCGGTCACGGTGACGACAGGTGTGCTGGTGACAGTGGTGATGGAGGACGAGGTGGTCTCAGAGACTGGCTTCGGCTGTGCCCTTGTGAACAACAGCCGACAGAGTGGGGCAGCTGAAGATTGAGTGAAGGGGTGTATTTAACAAGCATACAAGTAATAGAGGTTCTATTAAACTAAATCAGAATCCATAACCAGCAGTTATCACAGACAGTCTTCAATGCCGGATGAGTGAGTGAGTTTAGTTTTATTCGTACTCAGCAATATTCCAGCTCTATGGCGGTCTGTAAATAATCGAGTCTGGACCAGACAATCCAGTGATCAACAGCATGAGCATCGATCTGCACAATTGGGAACCGATGACATGTGTCAACCAAGTCAACGAGCATGATCACCCGATCCCATTAATCGCCTCATCACGACAAGCATGGGTTACTGAAGATCATTATTCTAACCGGACCCTCCACGGGTATAATGCGGATGAGACATCAGGCAGCTCTGATGGAATGATTTTGTGCAAAATTTTTAGGTTTTTCAATGTACATCCATCCAATAAATAAAACTGATCATGTTTTTCAATACTAAGTACTGTTGTTTGTAACACGATAACTTATGATGAATATGACCACACATATTATTTTACATTTGGTGCAGAACTTGTGTTGGTGTGTTTAACTTCCTGTACTGTGGTTTAAGCTAGTCGTTCTTTAGGCTTTTGGTGCTGCTTAAAGGGCAGACTGTGCATACATGTACATGGGTGGAAATAACCCCTTGCCCGATGTCCCAGTCCAGTGCTTTTTTCTGTCGGGCAAGCAAATTTGTATATCACGCTGTACCGGTGTCCAGTTGATTTACCAATGTTAATTATGTTGTTTATTTAAGAAATGAAAAAGAAAGTCGGCCAATAGTGGAAAATGTATCAGGGCAAGTGATTTTACACGTGCCACTGTACCACAGTATACTAGCTGTTTTAAAGTGATTTCCGACCCTGATGTACATGTAAAGGAAGTTATAAAAGAGATGATGTTACAACATTTGTTTGGTGTTTATATCATGGAGGTCTGTAAATAATCAAGTCTGGACCAGACAATCCAGTGATTAACATCATGTGCATCAATCTACGCAATTGGGATACAATGACATGTGTCAACCGGACAAAGGGTAAACACATAGTTTTGAGTAACCAATATGTCTGTTCCATGTAATGCTGATTCAAAAACTTGACATGTTTTCAGATATGCTCTCTTTTTTTAGGATTCAATGCCAGTTAAAATCTTTTCAAGCTAGGGCATTAGCCAGTACCATTACAGAACACAATCCCACCAATTAAGGTAATCCTGTAATCCCAGCCATGGATTAACAGAAAGTAGAAGAGTCGTTGACTTACCACATGATGGGGACGTTGGAAGGGACTCTGTGAGGGGTACACTCTGCACAGCACTGGCTGCGATTTTCATTTGCTGCTGCTGCAGTTGCTGTTGCTGTTGAAGCTGCTGTTGTTCTCTGGCTTGATTGACAGCTGCCTCCCTAGCCTGGCTCACAGCTGATTCTGCTGACTGCTGCAGTTGTAGAGCCAGCTGCTGTACCTGCTGGGCCTGGGTGAGAGCCTCGGCCTGCTCGGCTTCCTGGAACAGTGAGTGAGTGGGTGGGTGAGTGGGTGGGTGCGTGAGTGTTGGGGTGAGTGAGTGTGTGAGAGAGAGCTGGAGTGAGTAAGTGAGTGAGAGAGAGAGTGTGAGAGCTGGAGTGAGTGAGTGAGTGGGAGAGAGCTGGAAAAAGTGAGTGAGGGGTGAGTGAGTGAGCTGGAGTGAGTGAGCTGGAGTGAGTCAGAGAGAGCTGGAGTGAGAGAGCTGGAAAAAATGAGTGAGATAGAGCTGGAGTGAGAGAGCTGGAGTGAGTGAGAGAGAGCTGGAGTGAGTAAGAGCTGGAGTGAGTGAGTGAGAGAGCTGGAAACTGTGAGTGAGAGAACTGGAGTGAGAGAGAGCTGGAGTGAGAGAGCTGGAGTGAGTGAGAGTGAAAGAGCTGGAGTGAGTGAGTGAGAGCTGGAGTGAGTGAGTGAGAGAGCTGGAAAAAGTGAGTGAGAGCTGGAAAAAGTGAGTGAGAGGTGAGGGAGTGAGAGCTGGAGTGAGTGAGTGAGAGTTGGAATGAGTGAGAGCTGGAGGAAGTGAGTGAGTGAGTGAGAGACAGCTGGGGTGAGTGAGGTGAGGTGAGGTGGAGTGAGTGAGAGAGAGCTGGTGTGAGTGAGTGGTGGGTAGTGAGAGGTGGAGTGAGCAAGTGAGAGCTGGAGTGAGGGAGAGAAGGAGTGGGTGTGTGAGTGAGCGAGCATGTAGTGAGTGTAGACTCCAGTGTTAATAAAACATGTATCCCATCTTTTTATGCCAAGCCAATTCAGCTTGTAAAATATAATCACACGTAACATCACAAAGAGTGGGCCATAGAGAACTGAAATATATCTCCCTTGCAAAAAGCTCACACAATGTGCGGGTTCAAGCCTTTGAATGGCATTTACGAGTGATACACATAACACGTAACAAACAACAGTTACAATCTTTTGAGCATCAGTTGGTCTGACGAAGCCAGCGAATGAACCAATGACATTCAGGTATCTGGAGAAAGAAAGAGAAAGAAAGAGCGATTTTACGCCGCTTTTAGCAATATTCCAGCAATATCATGGAGGTGGGACATCAGAAATAGGCCTCACACATTCTACCCACGTTGGGAATCGAACCAGGGGTTGTTGGCGTGACAAGCGAATGCTTTAACCACTTGGCTACCCCACCACCCAAAGTTTGATGAGAGAAGGATGCAGAATGACAAATGTGACATCTCACGTTTTTCAGCTGTTGCAAGCTGTTGGCAGACTTCAGTTTACTCTGCAGTAGAGATGACAGAAGTGGGGACGTAGGTGGAACAGCCTTGGTGCGAGGTTCAGGCTGTTGTGCCGACACCCCTAATGGTGTTGTGGACAGATGCAGTGGTGTGTCATCATCACCAATCTGAAATACATCACCGAACAATTAACCATAGAATCAACACATCAACATGTAATTTTTAGAGTAAAATTGATATTTTATACTTATCCTGACTCATGCTCTTTTGCTTGTCTTCTTCTTCTTGAGAACATAGTGGAACACTTGTATCTCCTTATTTGAAGCTCCCTTCAAAATAAAATCACTAATTGGTACTCACCACGAGTTGCTCCCCTTTGTCTCCCCTGGCGGGAAAGGTGTCGCCACCCTCTGGCCATGTGCTCCACTCTCTCCTGATTTAGCGAGCCCAACACTTGAATTTACAGGGAAATCCAAAGTGTTATGTGGGGAGGATGGGAGGGCTAACCTCATGAGTCAGGATAAGTATAAAATATCAATTTTACTCTAAAAATTACATATTTTTCCTTATCCTGACTCATGCTCTTTTGCTTGTAGCATCCTACGGAACGGAGGTGGGTAACAGAATACTTTGGATTTATAATTAGTGATTTTGTATAGATATACTGTAATATCCCTCACGGAACTTCATGAAGGCTTAGATTTAGGATGTTTCCTGTATAAAGAAAACCATAGGTTATATAAAGCCATTAAGGGAATTACATTATGAATATATTGAACAATACATATAAATTATATATATATATATATAGGTGACTCTGATAGAGGCACTGAAATGACTATATCCAAGTATATGCTTAAGGTTGAATACTTAAGCTGAACATATATACATAGCCCTAAAACTCCGTAGAGTTAAAAGCTAGATGAGTATGTATAAAGTACATATTAATCTTGTGAGGATAATATTTTAACGCCTACGAGGGACTGTCAGTTGCTGAGCGAGGACCAGTGGTCCGAAATGGTGAATGCCAGAGACATCTTCTGTAGTGATGTCTCTTAGGTAGTGATTAGCAAATACCATGTTAGATTTCCAATAGCATCCTTCCATAATCGTGTTCAAGGAACAGTTACCGTGTAGGGCGAGGGTAGAGGCCAGTGCCCTGATCTCATGTGGATTTGATGCTGTTGGTGGGTCCAAGCCTGCTGCCTTGTAGGCACGGAGAATGACAGTCCTTATCCAAATAGATATTGTGGTCCGTGACACTTCTGTTTGATTAAGTAGGCGATAAGGGGATGAATAAACGTTTGAGAAATCTTCTCCTTGTTTTGGATCGTCAGTAAATAAACTTTTAGCTCTTACCGGACACAGTGATAGGTCTTGTGTATCTTGTGATCCGAGAATAGAGGATAGCGCCGGGATGTGGAATAATCTGTCTGGTTGACCTGGCAGTTGATTTTTTGCAATGAAATCCCATCTTAATCCGAGGTGCGCTGTGTTATGATTGTCATCAAACTGTATCCTCTCGTAATCCAGAGCGTGAATTTCAGACATTCTTGCTGCTGTGGCTAGCGATAGCAGAAACAATGTTTTCTGTGAGAGAAATTCAAAGTTTGTCGATTCCAAAGGTTCATAGACCTCACTCGTGAGGTGTTGTAACACTACATTCAGATCCCAAGCTGGGGCGTGGAACTTCCGCTTTTGGTCCTCCAATCGAAAGCTCGTAGTAAGGCCAGTAACTCTGGAGATCTTGTCAACTTGACACCGTTCTCATGGTGATTACAGAGCTAAGCGGCAAGATATGTTGATATCGTTGAACCTTTTAAATGTTTGTTTTGGCGTAGGTAACACAAATAGTCTGCCACTTGAGGTTGTGAAGCCTCTCTTGCTGTAAACCCTTTCTTTGTTGCATAATTTTTGAAACTGTGCCACTTGTCGCCGTACAAGTGCCACGAGTTGAGTAACGTATAAGGCAAGCGTGACTGCTTTTGCCGCCCTGGCAGAATATCCTCTCTTGTTTAAACACATTTGTATACAGTCCATATACGTGTAGTTGGAACATTGCTGGGTTTCCGTGCACTTGTTTGGTGTGAGGATGAATTAACAGGTTTGCGCGCTTGGGTAGCTCCAGTGTTGGTTGACCGATTTCTTGAATTAGTATGGGAAACCACGTTCTGGCCGGCCAGTAGGGGCGACCAAAGTGAGTTGTAGGCTCTGTGTTTGTCTGATTTTCTGTAATACTTGGGGTATTATTGCTGGCGGCGGAAGCGCTGCACGCATTGAGGCCTTCCCATGATAGACTTAGAGCGTCCGCTGCCCAAGCTTGGGGTCTGGGACTGGTGACACGTAATGTCGGTAGCTGATTGTTGAATCGCGTGGCGAATAGGTCTATTAGCGCTCCTAATTGCTTGATTATCTGTGCAAAATTTTCCTGTTGATCATCCACTCTGTCGGTGATGGTAGATGAGGCCCGAGAGAGCCGTCTGCTAGTATATTTCTGGCTCCGGGAATGTGCACTGCTCTGACATGTAGATTTAGATCTTGTATTAAATCGAACAGTTGAAAGCTTAGGTTCAAAAGGTTCATCGATCTCGTTGAGCCTTGCTTGTTTATGTAGAACGCCACTGTCGAATTGTCTGTATGGATCATTAGGCCGCATTTTGTAGAAATGTGCTCCAATGTAGAATGGCGCTGATTACAGCTTTCATTTCTAGACTGTTTATATGGAGTTTGCATTCTTGCTGATTCCATAACCCTGATATCGATGTGGTTGGTGAGATGAGCTCCCCAACCTTGGAGTGACGCTGGCGTCTACATACAGATGGGTTTTGTATTCCTGCTCTGCTAAACAAATCCCTTCGCAGACATTCGATTTCTTGGTCCACCATAGTAGATGTGGTCTGAGATGTTTCGGTAGACTGAATGGTTGTACATCGTTGAGATGTGCTGATGAGGACCTGTAGGGACGTAATCGTAATCTGCCTGTGACAGTCATGTCTTGGGCTGATGTGAGAAGACCTAGTAGGCTCTGCCATTGTCGCAGTGGTAACGGAGAGAGTAGAGCTGGTGGAATGGTCTGTTGTATCTTGAGCCAACGGTCTTCTGGTACCATAATACGGTTTGCGATTTGTGATGAATCGAATACCTAGGAACTGTAGGTCTTGCGATGGTACTAGGTCCGACTTGGCGTGAAGTTTACTAACCAACCTAGTTGTGTTAGTAGCTTTATGATGTAATTTAACTGTAGTTTGAGACGCAGTGGATCTTGATCTACTTGTATCCCGTCGTCGAGGTAAAACGCACTCGCGTAGCCCTTGACGATGTAGAAATTTGATAATCGGTTTCGTTATCCTCGTGGAATAGCCAGGGGCTGATGATATTCGAATGGGAGTACTTTCCACTGGTAATGTAGCCCTTCTAGAGTAAATCGTAGGTATTTCTGGAATCGGGATGAATGGGGATGTGCAAGTAGGCATCCTGTAGATCTATGCTGCCCATGTAGTCCATAGGACTAATCATCTGGCGTAACTGAGGTAAATGTATCATGCTTAAACTTCGGTGGTTTATGAGATAGTTCTTGTTGAAAAGCTCATGTTGTAGATGAGTCTGTATTTCTCCGTGGAGTTTTTCTTGGGAACCAGGAAAACTGGGGAGTAGAAACCTGGTTCGACGTTTGCTTGATCTATTACTTCTATGGCCTGTTTGGATAGGAGTGATGAAACAGCCTCTTTATCTTTGGTAGTTGTTGCGCTTTGTAAATCGAACTTGGGGGTTTGATTGTCAGCGGAGGCTTGGCCTGTAGAGGGATCTAAAATCCGTGTTGAATAATGTTGGAGACGAAGGGTCTTGCAGTATCCCCCAGTTTTCCCAGTGTAGTTGGAGGCGTCCACCCACTTGAGCTGGTTGTACTGGAACGGCTGGGGTGGAAGACTCCAGTCGTTCGAACCTGTGTTTCAGCGCCTATAATTGCGGGAACCTCTGGGTGTCCTGCCTCTTCCTGATCCTCCTCTATAGTTGCCATATGGGCTTGATTTAAAAGAATCTTTACCTCTAGAGCTGGCTATCTTCCTGTCTCTTGCTCTTTGTAGGCCCGTGAACTTAGATCTGCCTGAGTATCTTTGTGAAGTCTGACTAATGACGCTGGCTAGTGTGTCCATCGATCTAATCATAAGGACTTCCCTGGAATCCTTAGAGACTTCCTTGGCGATCCTTGTCGATTTCTCCGCCAAAGATGGATGTTGTCGACCACGGGCTGTATAAAGTGGGGCTGTAAAGTTCTCCCCAATTACAGGAGGCGAGGAGGCCTTGACGACGAGCTAAGGTCAGTGCTGCTGAAACAGATGTAAGATGATCCGTTAAAACTGCTGATCTTTCTTTTGCATAAGTAAGGCAGAATAAATCATTCTATCATCTTCCGTCGTGGAATCCCGAATCTAGTAATAAGAGTCTCATTGATCGCCCCTAGATCTATTTAACCCAAAGAACATACGCCTCGGCCATGGTTTCTATATGAGCCAACTTGCGATCATCCATCTTGTAAATCTTGTTCTTTACATCGCTGATGATCTTATAGTTCTCATCGATGTCCTGGGCCTTGTAGAAGGAGTCCATGTTATGCGTGGAGAACTTCTTGGCTTGAAAGTTGGGCAGATGTGGTATCTGAACTTTTTCGTAGCTTTCTGGAAAGCTGCATCTAGATTCTGTGGCACTGCCGCAATCGGGTCGATCGGGGTAGAGTGATTGCATCTGGATCATCTTCCTTCATCAAACACGCCTGAGCTGTATTGCCACTTTTAGATGGTGATGTGAGATCTAGGTTATTGACCATCCAATACCGTATCTCTGCATCAGAAAATATGATTCCTCCATCATCCTCAAAACCATCATCATTAATAAATTGTAGATGCTCTTCGGGACTGCGTGTAGCTGTCTGTATATCTGATGAGGTTTGTGGCGATCTAGTTGACTTGTGCGCTCTATGTGGAGATCTGATGGGTGATCGACCTGGTGATGAACGGAGTGGAGATCGCCTATGGGATGATCTTCTCGGAGACTTGTGAGGTGAATGTTGATAGCTTCGGCGAAGCTCTTCGGCAGTCCCTCGATGTTCTTCTAGACGATGAAGATCTGGAATCATATGTCGCCGAATGCCTTCGCCGAAGCTTCATTTGCGTCCGGTCCGGGGATCGATGATATGACCTTCGCGAAGGCTTCCGTGATGTCTGATGGTCTGAGTCCATATCTAGAGATGAAATCGAAGATGGTGATGATCTCTCCCCGCCAGCGAAGGCCTTTCGAAGGCTGTACATCTAGGTCCTTCGTCAAGGTGTTATGGACTTCGCCGAAGGTGACATCGCCTTGGCTGCTACGTTGACGGGGTGCCTCTGGGGTGCTGTTCACGCTGGAGCCTTCGCTGAAGGCTCGGACTGCTTGCGCGCAGTTTGTAGTGGTCCTCCATGATGTTCATAATCTGCCGTATCATGTCTTCTGGGATGATCAGTGACGAAGTCGCCGGGCGCCTTTTCTGCGATGGGGTTCACATCAATGACGCCTGACGCCGGTGTAGAGGCATCAGGCTGCATGGAGATCTCTGCAGAAGTCACAGTCGCTGACACCGGTCGCTTCTTCTGCCGTGAAGTCGGGATGATTATCGGCTGATCATCGTGAGAGGCCCAACTCTGCTGCTGGAACGATCTCGGCTGAGAAAGTTCTTGCTGTCTTCGTCGAGATTTCCCTTTGGAAGTCTGGCGCTGCCCTGGGTGTCCTCAATCTGGCGCGTTGAGACGACGATGAGGCCCTCTTAGACTTAGTCTGCAATGACGGGATGTCTGGGGAGGCCGGTCGTTTCTTCGAGGTAACGGACTGCGCCCCACGTTCCTCTGCGCGCAGGGTCTCTAGCAGAACACCAGACGGGAGAGGGTCGATCGCTAGCAGCTGACTGGAAGGAATATCTGGACTCTCTGCCATGTTTTGCCCTTGTTTGCGGATCTATCTGCAGCACGTCTTAAGACGCAAAGATGATATTTATTAAATGCAGAATGAGATAAATTAATGCAGTAACTGCAACGTGAATTAAACGCACACGGCGTAGAACAACTAGGGCATATTACATGTGGATCGGAGGCAGAAAAACGTAATCTACAAATCGTACAGATTTTCATGAACGTAAAGCTAGCTGAACAATCACGAATACACGTGAATAAACAGTAGAAATAACGATAATTAATCAATACAAATAGTAAAGGATACTAGCTATACCTCTATAGTAACCTATGAGAGGTAAAAACTAAGAGATTATCAAAGGATATGTGTGTAAGGAGACACAAGGCGCTCTCACATCCTGCTCACTGGGCGAAGAAGGAGAGAGTGAAGCACATGGCCAGAGGGTGGCGACACCTTTTCCCGCCAGGGGAGACAAAGGGGAGCAACTCGTGGTGAGTACCAATTAGTGATTTTATTTTGAAGGGAGCTTCAAATAAGGAGATACAAGTGTTCCACTATGTTCGCAAGAAGAAGAAGACAAGCAAAAGAGCATGAGTCAGGATAAGGAAAAATAATACCATTACCATGGTCACATCTCAAGATACATGAGAAAATCATCAATCTATTCTAAAGACTCCTCTGGCATACATGTACCATTACAGCACATCCTAAATTCAATTTATTATGGTCTGTGACCTCTTACCTTCGGAACCTCAAGCAAGGGGAATTCTGGGTAAGATTCCTGCGTGTCTTCCTGTTCTGACAGACTGCTCTGTGAAGTGACAGACGGACGTTTGGGACCCAACACGCGTTTGCACTGCTGGGCTGTGAATAACACACATACATGACATCAGATGATGCGCTCTCACTCTACTATGTTAACATTAGAGAAATTTAAATTGCTGAATAGAAGATTCATTGGAAGATCAAGTTGAAGAATTTGTCAAACAATACTCCATGCACAATATTACATAACCAAACAAAGGATTTCATTCCATCAGTGTTATGATTCAACTTGCCAAACGACAGGTGTTTGTAATGTTTAGAAATAATTTCAAACAAAAGACCAGAATTGTTTTGTCCTAGGGAGTAACAGCACATTGTGTCTTAGGGGGTAACAACATATTGTGTCCTAGGTAGTAACAACACAGTGTCCTAGGGAGTAACAGCATATTGTGTCCTAGGTAGTAACAACACAGTGTCCTAGGGAGTAACAGCACATTGTGTCTTAGGGAGTAACAACAGTGTCCTAGGGAGTAACAACATCTTGTGTCCTAGGGAGCAACAACATATTGTGTCCTAGGGAGTAACAACATATTGTGTCCTAGGAAGTAACAGCATATTGTGTCCTAGGGAGTAACAGCATATTGTGTCCTAGGGAGCAACAACATATTGTGTCCTAGGGAGTAACAGCATATTGTGTCCTAGGAAGTAACAGCATAATGTGTCCTAGGAAGTAACAGCATATTGTGTCCTAGGGAGTAACAGTATATTGTGTCCTAGGAAGTAACAGCATAATGTGTCCTAGGGAGTAACTGCATATTCCGACACTCACCTTGAGCCTGAGCCCTGGCATCCTCCATTGCTTTCTTCTCTGCCTCCCTTGCAGCCTCCTCAGCAGCCTTCTCTCTGAAATATCAACATCAAAACGCTGATAACAACATTATCAATAACATTGCTAACAACAATAAACTTGATAACAACGCATCCCAGTCAGTCCTAATAACATAAATCCATGCTGACATGTACACCCAGTCACACACCTGCCAACATCATTAGAAACATCAACCAACTGACAACAACATCTCAATTACATCGCCTGATACCCATGCTTCCCTCTCACGCACCTCACAACATGAGTGAGTGAGTGAGTTTAGTTTTACGCCGTCCTCAGCAATATTCCAGCTCTATGGTGGAGGTATGTAAATAATCGAGTCTAGACCAGACAATCCAGTGATCAACAGCATGAGCATTAATCTACACTATTAGGATGTGTCAACCAAGTCAGCAAGCCAGACCACCCGATCCCGTTACTCGCCTCTTATGACAAGCATGGGTTACTGAAGATCAACTCTGACCCAGATCTTCACAGGTCCCAAACAATACAATATGAACAGGAAATAGCTGACATGAACATAATCAACGTACGCCTGCATCTGTTCCCACATCTCCGTCAGCCGATCATCGTATTGTCCAGACTTTATGCATTCCACATCTTTCTTCAGTTTTCTGAGAAATGCAAACATGCATATAATATTTATTCTTGAACGATTTTGTTTGTTTGTTTGTTTGTTTGTTTGTTTGTTGCAATGGTTTACAATTTGCTACCAATGACTTCACAATTACTATTTTCATTTCTATGTAAAGCAAGGTTAATTGTTAACAATACTCTTATTTAATGATCATGGATTTAGCAGTTAACAGAAAAAATGTAATTTTTAGAGTAAAATTGATATTTTATACTTATCCTGACTCATGCTTATTGCTTATTGCTTGTCTTCTTCTTCTTGTGAACATAGTGGAACACGTGTATCTCCCAATTGAAGTTCCCTTCAATTAAAAAATCACTAATTAGTACTCACCACGAGTTACCTCCCTTCCACAAGCGCGGGAACGAGGGCGCCACCTGAACCCATGTGCCTCACTCTCTCCTTTTGTTTTGAGCCCGACACTTTATGTTTCCGAAGAAATCCAAAGTGTTAAGTGGGGAGGACAGGAGGGCTTACCTCATGAGTCAGGATAAGTATAAAATATTACTTTTACTCTAAAAAATTCATATTTTTCCTTATCCTGACTCATGCTTATTGCTTGTAGAATCCGACGGAAAAGGAGGTGGGAATATATATACTTTGGATTTTAATAATTAGTGATTTGAACTGTGATGATTGTAATAACCCTATGGGAACTTCATAAAGGCACTGAACTGATGAATTCCTGCTGTTTAACTTATCAGCTGCCATATAAAGGTTATTACAATTTATTGAATATGATAAAAGTATATACAACATTAATGTAAGCTGAAGCTATTAATGTGATAATATAAACTTCTGTGAGTTTATAGTGGATACTTTTATAAATTAACCAAAGTATTAAGCTTAAGATATGCATATATTTAAGCTATAATAGTATAGTACTGTGCTTAAGATATAATTATAACTTAAGCTGTATAATAGTAACCAACTCCTTAGAGTTTGTTAGCTAATACATTTATGCATATGACCATATGACTGAGCTTTAAGGATTGATGAAACTTAAGCTGAACATATATATAGTAGCAAAACCCTAGGAGTTGTAAGCTTATATATAGTATGATATAAAACCATAGTACTGAGCTTAAGATAATAAATTAAACTTAAGCAAAATATATAGATAGTATGTAGCTATTAGTACTGTTATCAGATAAGTATAAAATCTGTAAGATAGACTTATCTTCTCCGTGGAACTGTCAACTGTTGAGCGAGGACCATGGGACCTAAATGGTGGATACCTGAGACGCCCTCGGTGGTGATGTCTCTCAGATAGTGGTTGGCAAACACCATATCGGATCTCCAGAAACATCCCTCCATTATGGTATTCAACAAGCAATTCCCATGTAGAGCGAGAGTTGAGGCTAGCGCTCTAATTTCGTGAGGATTAGAAGCTCTTGGAGGGTCGAGTCCTGCAGCCTTGTAGGCACGTAGTATGACAGTTCTGATCCAGATAGAGATCGAGTACGCGTGAGACTTCCGCTCATGCGTAGCTGTAGATATAGGGATAAATAATCTCTTGAATTTCCCTCTACTCTGTTTGGATCGTTGGAGATATATTTTCAGTGCCCTCACTGGGCATAGTGATAGATCCATCGTATCATGCGGTCCAAGTATGGATGAGAGAGCTGGGACGTGGAATAATCTGTCTGGTTGACCTGGCAGTTGGTTTTTCGCTATAAAATCCCAGCGAAGTCCCAGATGAGCGATGTTATGAATATCATCAAAGTGTGTTCTCTCGTAATCCAATGCGTGAATCTCTGACATCCTGGCGGCCGTAGCTAGTGCTAACAGGAATAAGGTTTTGTGGGTCAGTGATTCAAACGATGTAGATAGCAATGGTTCATAAGCCTCACTAGTGAGCACTATATTTAGATCCCAGGCTGGAGCGTGAAACTTCCGTTTCTGATCCTCCAATCGGAACGCTCGTAACAAAGCGAGTAACTCTGGTGTTTTTGTTAACTTGACGCCCGTTCGCATAGTTATGACAGAACTTATGGCTGCAAGATAAGTGGACAAGGTTGAGCCTTTTAGATTCTTAGTTTGCCGTAGATAACATAAGAAATCTGCCACTTGAGGATGTGTAGCATATCTGGCTGTAAATCCTTTCTTAGCAGCGTAATTGACAGAATTGTGCCATTTGTCATCGTACAAGTTACGAGTTGAGTTACGTAGTGCAAGCGTGACCGCTTTAGCCGCTCTGGCAGAATAACCTCTCTTATTCAGACATGCCTTGATACAATCCATACGTGAAGTTGGAATGCTTCTGGTGTTTCGTGCACTTGTTTGGTGTGCGGATGTATCAATAGATTGGCGCATTGTGGGAGCTGAAGAATTGGTTTTCCCATTACTTGAATGAGATCTGGAAACCAAGTTCTTGCTGGCCAGTAGGGCCCGATTAAAATCAGATGGAGGCTCTGGCGCTTGACTGATTTTCTGTAAGACTTGTGGGATCAACGCTGGAGGCGGAAAGCCGCACGCGCTGAGTCTCTCCCACGATATGCTTAGCGCCCGCTGCCCATGCTAGTGGATCTGGCACTGGCGACACGTAATGTTGTCAGTTGCTTGTTGAATCGAGTGGCTTAATAGGTCTATCAGTGGAGATCCTATTTCCATGATTATTTGATTGAATATCTCTGTGTGGAGCATCCATTCTGTCGGCGACGGTTGGTGTGGCCGAGAGAGAGCGTCTGCTAATACATTCTTTGCTCCTGGAATGTGGCAAGCTCTGACGTGTATGTTTAGATTGTCGATTAAATCGAACAGTCTGAAACATCGAGTCAGTAGGTTCTGTGACCTTGTTGAACCTTGTTTGTTCACACATAAAACGCCACTGTTGAATTGTCTGTGTGAACCATCAACTGAGCGTTCTGTAGTATGTTGCTCCAGTGACTTATGGCGTTTATGACTGCTTGCATCTCTAGCAGATTTATGTGACATTTGCTCTCTTGATTGCTCCATAGGCCTGACGCTGTCCTGCCAGCAAGGTGGGCTCCCCAACCTTGTAGTGACGCGTCTACGTAGAGATGTGTGTTCGATTCCGGCTCTACTAAGGAGACGCCTGCGCAAACATTCAATCTCTTGGTCCACCAGAGTAGATGTGGTTTGACATAATCTGGTAGACTGAATGGTAGAGGGTCCTCGAGATGAGCATTGATGAGGACTTGTAACGGACGTAATTGAAGCCTGCCTCTGACTGTCAAGTCTTGAGCTGATGTGAGTAGTCCCAATAGGCTCTGCCACTGTCGTAGTGGTAACAGAGAGAGTAGGGCTTGAGGAATAAGTTGTTGGATCTTGATCCATCTGTCCTCCGGGACTACAATACGATTCTGAGCTGTTAGAAATCGTATACCTAGAAATTGCAGATCTTGCGTTGGTTCTAGGTCCGACTTGAGTAGATTTACTAACCATCCTAATTGTGTTAGTAGCTTGATTATAAAATTCAGCTGTAGTCTGAGACGCTGTGGATCTGGATCCACTTGTATACCGTCGTCTAGGTAAAAAGCGCTGCGAAGACCTTGACGATGTAGGTATGAGACAATAGGCTTGGTCACTCTTGTGAATACCCAAGGGGCCGATGTGATTCCGAAGGGAAGAACCTTCCTGTCACCGCTGCAAATGTCTGTACATATATATTAACAACTCCCACGGTTCCAACACAGCAAACTTTATTCTGTGTTTTATCTGTGTACACTGTTTTCTGTTACTTCTGCTGTTGCCGGTTGAAAAACCGTATTGCAACACTGAACTCCACACTGAAACTGTCCCTTGCATGCTTCTGTTCCCAAGTTATCTC
This sequence comes from Haliotis rubra, assembly GCF_003918875.1. Taxonomy (NCBI): domain Eukaryota; kingdom Metazoa; phylum Mollusca; class Gastropoda; order Lepetellida; family Haliotidae; genus Haliotis; species Haliotis rubra. Next base: position 210,751 of record NW_025767305.1, on the reverse strand, counting down.
CCCTGTTTACAGTCATGTGACTTACCCTAGATCACATGATCTCAATCTAAATATAGCTCAAGCATTTGACCGCAACATTCCGGCCCCTTAATTGTTACAAGTAACAATTACAATACTAATATACTCTGCGTCCAACGATCTGAAACATATTCAGTTTCCCATAAACTGATACATTTAAACTGAACATAACTTTATAACTGCATCAAATAGCTCTGAGAATATGAATCAATCACATACACACACTCATACACACATTATGGTTGCATAATAAACCTAAAATATCCACAGGTTAAGTAAATTATCAAATGTACACTTCTCTACACTAGCTCAGCAGTAGAACTGAAAACTGATATTGTCACACTAGCTCAGCAGTAGAACTGAAAACTGATATTGTCACACTAGCTCAGCAGTAGAACTGAAAACTGACATTGTCAACATTCACCTTCAAGCAGTAAACACAACTTTGAAATTGGTCTGTTCAAAACACCTGACTTTGTTTTGGCTTCAACACTGCGCACAAACCCTTTGTGATCAGGATAAACTTTCTCAATTTTTGCCATAAGCCATGAATTTCTAGGTGCTGCTTCATCTACGATGAGAACTACATCTCCAACATGAATATTGCGGCGGAGCTTTGACCACTTTTTGTCGCATCTGTAACGACGTAAGATACTCGAGACCACCTCTTCCAAAAGAGATCTGCTAGGTATTGATTTGTCTCCATCGACGACGGTACGACGCTCTCAGAAAATATTCAGGAGGTAGGTTCGGCTTACCTTTTAATAATAGCAGGTGATTTGGTGTCAACGCATCTAAATCACTTGGATCATCCGAAACTCTTGAAATTGGCCGACTGTTAACTATGGCTTCTACTTCACACAGCACTGTGTGTAATTCCTCATCACCTACAGGCTGATCCTTGAGAACTGAAAAAGTATCTTCCCGACACTACGATCTGTCGCTCCCAGATTCCGCCATGATGTGATCCAGTAGGGGATTGAATATCCATTCAACATTCTTCTGTATCATACTTCTCTTAATGGTAGATTGATTCCAATGCTTTATTGCCTCGAAGTTCCTCTCTGTGCCTTTCAGATTGGTACCATTATCTGACCTGATTTGCTGAATCTGACCTCTCCTTGCTACAAATCTTCTCAAAGGCTGATACATGAACTGGTATCAAGCTGAAGCGCTAACCTCGATATGAACTGCACGCGGTAGTCAAACAGGTGAAAATTACTCCATACCTTTTGACCGAGGCACACGACCACGCTTAACTTCAAAGGGACCAAAATAATCCGGCCCTACAAATGTAAATGGAGGATCATTTGGGGTAACACGATCTCTGGGAAGATCAGCCATCTTCTGTTCCAGAACACCAGCATGATGTCTTCTACATGTAACACATCTGTGTATCACTCTTTGATTAAAGAGGTAGCTCCAAGAATCCAGTACTTACTGAGTAACTTGTACAATACATGATTCCTGCCAACATGCCCTGAAGATTCATGAATATTCCTAACTATCATCTCTGAAATATTGCTGTCTTTAGGCAGTATCACTGGATGTTTGGTATGTTCAGACATACATGCTCTGTCAAGCACCACCAACCTTCAACAGGTTATCTTCTACAATGGGATCAAGCTTGTATAGCTTACTTGACTTACAAAGTCCAGCCTTAGAGTTCTCAATGATGTGAATTTCATGTGCAAATGCAAGTCTCTGTACAAACTGAACAATTGAAGTCTCTGCATCAACCATGTCCTGCAATGTTAATTCAATGTCTGAACGCTTCTGTTGCAGATCTGTATTGTTCCCCTTGACTTTGTCCCTCAAGTTTCTCCTCACTGTGTAAAATCCATGCCACTGCACGCTTCAGTCTGTACCACTGTGAGAAATGATGAAACAATGTCATAACTGTGTCGCTAGCATCTGTGAGTTTTACTGTATTTACAGTTTTCCATTTCACTTCTGAATCGTTGCCTGGAATCTCACGGTTCACAACAACCACTGGCCATTCATCTTGCTGATGCCACAAGAATTCAGGACCACTTTTCCATCGGGTCACTCTTCATGAAATCTTTCACCGAGAGTCCCCGTGAAGCATCATCAGCTGGGTTTAGCTTCGAGTCAATATAATGCCACTGCTGTGGAGATGAGCCATCATGGATAACTGAAAGTCTGTTTGCTACAAAAGTGTGAAATCTTGAGTTGACATTCTCAATGTATCTTATTACAGACATACTGTCTGTCCAATAAAAACTGTCATCAATAGCAATCTCCAGTTCTCTTTTGAGCAGATTATCAACTCGAATTGCCACTGTAGCTGCAGTTAACTCCATCCGTGGAATGGTTATTTGCTTGAGAGGGGCTACTCTGGACTTGCTCAATATAAATGAACAATGAATGTCTCCTGTTTCACTGACAAGTCTCAAATAGGTCACTACTCCATACCCAGTTTCACTCGCATCACAGAAATGGTGAAGCTGTGAAATAACAACCCTTCCAAACCAATTTGGCTTCATGCATCTGTCAAATGAAGTGTACTCCAGTTGTGGCAATTCTACAAGCCATTTCTTCCAGCACGAGAGATACTTGTCTGGAATTGCATCATCCCAACCACATTTTATCCTGCATAAGTCCTGCAATAATTGTTTAGCTGGTAAGATAACTGGAGCTACAAAGCCCATTGGGTCATAGACTGAACTGGTAATGGAAAGAATGCCCTTCTGGTTGCTGGTTTGTCTTTTATCAAGATCTTGAACACAAACTGATCCGATTCAATGCACCATCCGAGTCCTAATGCTCTTTCCATTGGTAACTTGTCTTGGTCCAAGTCTAAATCCTTGATTTTTACTGCTCTTTCCTGTTCAGGTACTGTCTCTAGAACCAACCGACTGTTACTCACCCATTTAGTGAGATGAAAACCTCCTCTTGAACAAACATCACTTATGTCTGCTACAAAGTTAATGGCATCTATGTCTGTTTTCACAGACTTTAGGCAATCATCAACATAAAAGTTTCTTCTGATGCTATCAGTTAATCCTTTATCAAAATATGCTGAGTTATCTTTCCCTGTCAATCTGGAAGCATAGTTAGCACAACTTGGACTTGACACAGCACCAAAGATATGTACTGTCATCTCATATTCCTCTAAATCTCTTGTGATGTCACCATCTGCCCACCACAAAAGCTTAAGACACTGCGATCACTTGGCGGCACCTTCACCTGGTAAAACATTGCCTCAACATCAGACATTAACGAACTGGTTCTTGACGAAACCTCAATAGGACTCCTAGCAAAGAACTAGTCATATCCGCCCCTTTAGCAACTGGTCATGTAATGAAGTTCCCTGATAGCGTGCAGAACAATCATAAACCACACGAATTTTGCCTGGTTTTTGAGGATGATAAATACCATGATGTGGTACATACCATGTCTTCTCTGTATGATGACTGTCATCTGTCAGTACTTTCTGTGCATAGCCTTTCTTCAACAAATCAGTCATGAATGCTGTATAGTCCTTGTGAAATGATTCACTTCAAGAGAAACTTCTTCTTTAACTGCTCTGCCCTGTATTCTGCATGTGTTCTGTTGCTGGGTAAGGTTTCAGATGATGACTTAAATGGCAAAGGGATTTCATAATGTCCATCAACAAGCTCAGCAGAGTTCATAATGTCCATAAAGAGTTTGTCATTCTTAGACATCTCAGGCTTGTCATCTACAAGTCTTTCACTGAAATCATGGTTGTACTGGCTGACTAACTGTTTCTCTAAATTTTCCATCACACCAATTCTGTTCACTGATACTCTTGTCAGACACCCATCAATGTTGCCACATTCACCACTGACAATCCACCCCAACAGAGTCCGTACTGCATAAGGTCCACCTTGCTGAGAGTTTATGATCTGCCATGGTTCTAGAGCAATGGGAACATTACTTCCTATCAACAACTGTACTTCAGCATCAATCTGTGGCAATGTAACTTCCTCTAAGTAAGACCACTTACTCAAAGCTTTCCAATCAAATGCATCATTTCTGGTGACTGGAATCTCCTTCTGAGTATATAGTTTAGGTAACTTCACACAGTTGTCACCCTTCAAATCTGTCACTACCAACCCTGTCACTGTGTAGCACTGAACTGACTTTTTCTGACTCATAGTTTGCAACATAATCTGAGTTTTCCTACCCTCTATACCTAAATCTCTCATCAGGCTTTCTGTACAAAATGAAGCAGAGCTTCCATAATCAAGGAATGCATAGGTTTCATAACACCTATCACTATTCTCCAAAATCACCCTGACAGGCACAATAGGCAAAGAGTCACTTGTTCCACTACCACAACCATATGTCACACAGTTATTACAAGCAACCTTCACATCTGTTTTAGTGTCTTTAGCATTAACCTTGAATGCAATACTGTCTTTGTCATAAAACTGAGAATGCAAAACAGTTGCATGCATGCGTTCACACACATTGCATTTCAGTCTGTTAGTACAATGTTTACTCAAATGCCCTGGGGATAAACATCCAAAGCACAAAGATTTTAATTTGAGAAAGTCAAGCTTTTCAGGATATGGCTTATTCCGCAGTTTCTTACACAAGTTCAAAACATGCTGTTCCCCACAAAAGGAACACACTGCTGTATTTATCCACTGTCTGCTAGGCACTTGGATGTCTCTATATTTCATCTTGTCAACAATTGTTCTGTCTGGTGTTTCGATGTTAGTTGCAAAGTTACTGCCTCTGGTTCCTTTCATCTTGTTTTGTCTCTGTCTGTTAACTCGTGGTGGCACTTGTCTCCCATCCTCAATGTTACCGCATTACAATGGATCGGCCAATATCTGTGCCTGTTCTTCAACAAAGGTAACTAAATCTTGGAAAGTTACTTTTTTGTCCTTTTTCACCTGAATAGTGAACACAAGACTACGCCATCTGTCCCGCATCTTGTAAGGCAATTTGGAAATGATAATTTTCATGTTTTGGGGGTGTTCTAGCTCCTTCAAATACTCAATGTCTGCCATACTGTTGTAACACTCAAGCAGATACAATGAATATCTGTTCAGTTCATCACTGTCTTCAGCTTTTATATGCGGCCACTGTAGAGCTTTCTCTGTGTATGCTGTAGCTACTTTAAACTTATTTCCAAACTTGGTCTGAAGCAGCTGTTTAGCTCTCGTAGCCTTGCTCAGGCTCCATGTGAATACAGCTACGCACCAATTCCCCTGGCATTCCACTTGTATATTGTTCCAGATAATAAAGTCTATCTTTGAAACTGTCTGTCTTACTTTCTATGCAATGTTCAAATGCCATGATGAATGTCTTAAAATCCAAAGGATCTCCCTCTGAACACAGGAACTTTACGCTCTGGTAATGTAGCTAATCGCTGATTCTTAATGACCATCTTCATGGTGGCATTTTCAGTATTCTGTGGAACATCTTCAAACAATTGTGTCTGAGGCACTATCGGTACACAAGTCTGGCTATTGGGACATAGTACTGATGGAGGAATAGATTTACCACTCTTAAACATGTTCAACTGTTCTTTTCGATTCATTTTACTCACACTGTCTGTAATCTCCAATTCCTCAATTGCTTCTACCTGAGCATTAGCAACTGCCAATTCTGTCATGTCATGTCACCGCTGCAAATGTCTGTACATATATATTAACAACTCCCACGGTTCCAACACAGCAAACTTTATTCTGTGTTTTATCTGTGTACACTGTTTTCTGTTACTTCTGCTGTTGCCGGTTGAAAAACCGTATTGCAACACTGAACTCCACACTGAAACTGTCCCTTGCATGCTTCTGTTCCCAAGTTATCTCCCCTGTTTACAGTCATGTGACTTACCCTAGATCACATGATCTCAATCTAAATATAGCTCAAGCATTTGACCGCAACATTCCGGCCCCTTAATTGTTACAAGTAACAATTACAATACTAATATACTCTGCGTCAAACGATCTGAAACATATTCAGTTTCACATAAACTGATACATTAAAACTGAACATAACTTTATAACTGCATCAAATAGCTCTGAGAATGTGAATCACTCACATACACACTCATACACACATTATGGTTGCATAATAAACCTAAAATATCCACTGGTTAAGTAAATTATCAAATGTACACTTCTCTACACTAGCTCAGCAGTAGAACTGAAAACTGATATTGTCACACTAGCTCAGCAGTAGAACTGAAAACTGACATTGTCAACATTCACCTTCAAGCAGTAAACACAACTTTGAAATTGGTCTGTTCAAAACACCTGACTTTGTTTTGGCTTCAACACTGCGCACAAACCCTTTGTGATCAGGATAAACTTTCTCAATTTTTGCCATAAGCCATGAATTTCTAGGTGCTGCTTCATCGACGATGAGAACTACATCTCCAACATGAATATTATGCGGCGGAGCTTTGACCACTTTTGTCGTACCTGTAACGACGTAAGATACTCGGAGACCACCTCTTCCAAAAAGAGATCTGCTAAGTATTGATTTGTCTCCATCGCGGCGACGTAATGTGCGATCGCTCTCAGAAAATATTCCAGGAGGTAGGTTCGGCTTACCTTTTTAACAATAGCAGGTGATTTGGTGTCAACGCATCTAAATCACTTGGATCATCGAAACTCTTGAAATTGGCCGACTGTTAACTATGGCTTCTACTTCACACAGCACTGTGTGTAATTCCTCATCACCTACAGGCTGATCCTTGAGAACTGAAAAAGTATCTTCCCGGACACTCACGTATCTCGTCGCTCCCAGATTCCGCCATGATGTGATCCAGTAGGGGATTGAATATCCATTCAACATTCTTCTGTATCATACTTCTCTTAATGGTAGATTGATTCCAATGCTTTATTGCCTCGAGAGTTCCCTCTCTGTGCCTTTCAGATTGGTACCATTATCTGACCTGATTTGCTGAATCTGACCTCTCCTTGCTACAAATCTTCTCAAGGCGTTGATACATGAACTGGTATCAGCGAAGTCGTGCTAACCTCGATATGAACTGCATTGTAGTAGTCAAACAGGTGAAAATTACTCCATACCTTTTGACCGCAGGCACGACCACGCTTAACTTCAAAGGGACCAAAATAATCCGGCCCTACAAATGTAAATGGAGGATCATTTGGGGTAACACTATCTCTGGGAAGATCAGCCATCTTCTGTTCCAGAACACCAGCATGATGTCTTCTACATGTAACACATCTGTGTATCACTCTCTCTTGATTAAAGAGGTAGCTCCAAGAATCCAGTACTTACTGAGTAACTTGTACAATACATGATTCCTGCCAACATGCCCTGAAGATTCATGAATATTCCTAACTATCATCTCTGAAATATTGCTGTCTTTAGGCAGTATCACTGGATGTTTGGTATGTTCAGACATACATGCTCTGTCAAGCCCACCACCAACCTTCAACAGGTTATCTTCTACAATGGGATCAAGCTTGTATAGCTTACTTGACTTTACAAAGTCCAGCCTTAGAGTTCTCAATGATGTGAATTTCATGTGCAAATGCAAGTCTCTGTACAAACTGAACAATTGAAGTCTCTGCATCAACCATGTCCTGCAATGTTAATTCAATGTCTGAACGCTTCTGTTGCAGATCTGTATTGTTCCCCTTGACTTTGTCCCTCAAGTTTCTCCTCACTTTGTAAAATCCATGCCACTGCACGTTTCAGTCTGTACCACTGTGAGAAATGATGAAACAATGTCATAACTGTGTCGCTAGCATCTGTGAGTTTTACTGTATTTACAGTTTTCCATTTCACTTCTGAATCGCTGCCTGGAATCTCACGGTTCACAACAACCACTGGCCATTCATCTTGCTGATGCCACAAGAATTCAGGACCACTTTTCCATCGGGTCACTCTTCATGAAATCTTTCACCGAGTCCCCGTGAAGCATCATCAGCTGGGTTTAGCTTCGAAGTCAATATAATGCCACTGCTGTGGGAGATGAGCCATCATGGATAACTGAAAGTCTGTTTGCTGGGCAAAAGTGTGAAATCTTGAGTTGACATTCTCAATGTATCTTATTACAGACATACTGTCGTCCAATAAAAAACTGTCATCAATAGCAATCTCCAGTTCTCTTTGAGCAGATTATCAACTCGAATTGCCACTGTAGCTGCAGTTAACTCCATCCGTGGAATGGTTATTTGCTTGAGAGGGGCTACTCTGGACTTGCTCAATATAAATGAACAATGAATGTCTCCTGTTTCACTTGACAAGTCTCAAATAGGTCACTACTCCATACCCAGTTTCACTTTCGCATCACAGAAATGGTGAAGCTGTGAAATAACAACCCTTCCAAACCAATTTGGCTTCATGCATCTGTCAAATGAAGTGTACTCCAGTTGTGGCAATTCTACAAGCCATTTCTTCCAGCACGAGAGATACTTGTCTGGAATTGCATCATCCCAACCACATTTTATCCTGCATAAGTCCTGCAATAATTGTTTAGCTGGTAAGATAACTGGAGCTACAAAGCCCATTGGGTCATAGACTGAACTGGTAATGGAAAGAATGCCCTTCTGGTTGCTGGTTTGTCTTTTATCAAGATCTTGAACACAAACTGATCCGATTCAATGCACCATCCGAGTCCTAATGTCTTTCCATTGGCAACTTGTCTTGGTCCAAGTCTAAATCCTTGATTTTTTACTGCTCTTTCCTGTTCAGGTACTGTCTCTAGAACCAACCGACTGTTACTCACCCATTTAGTGAGATGAAAACCTCCTCTTGAACAAACATCACTTATGTCTGCTACAAAGTTAATGGCATCTATGTCTGTTTTCACAGACTTTAGGCAATCATCAACATAAAGTTTCTTCTGATGCTATCAGTTAATCCTTTATCAAAATATGCTGAGTTATCTTTCCCTGTCAATCTGAGCATAGTTAGCAACAACTTGGACTTGACACAGCACCAAAGATATGTACTGTCATCTCATATTCCTCTAAATCTCTTGTGATGTCACCATCTGCCCACCACAAAAGCTAAAGACACTCGCGATCACTTAAGGCACCTTCACCTGGTAAAACATTGCCTCAATATCAGACATTAACGCGAACTGGTTCTTGACTAAACCTCAATAGGACTCCTAGCAAAGAACTAGTCATATCCCCGCCCCTTTAGCAACTGGTCATTTAATGAAGTTCCCTGATAGCTGCAGAACAATCATAAACCACACCTAATTTTGCCTGGTTTTTGAGGATGATAAATACCATGATGTGGTACATACCATGTCTTCTCTGTATGATGACTGTCATCTGTCAGTACTTTCTGTGCATAGCCTTTCTTCAACAAATCAGTCATGAATGCTGTATAGTCCTTTGTGAAATGATTCACTTCGCAGAAACTTCTTCTTTAACTGCTCTGCCCTGTATTCTGCATGTGTTCTGTTGCTGGGTAAGGTTTCAGGATGATGACTTAAATGGCAAGGGATTTCATAATGTCCATCAACAAGCTCAGCAGAGTTCATAATGTCCATAAAGAGTTTGTCATTCTTAGACATCTCAGGCTTGTCATCTACAAGTCTTTCACTGAAATCATGGTTGTACTGGCTGACTAACTGTTTCTCTAAATTTTCCATCACACCAATTCTGTTCACTGATACTCTTGTCAGACACCCATCAATGTTGCCACATTCACCACTGACAATCCACCCTAACAGAGTCCGTGACTGCATAAGGTCCACCTTGCTGAGAGTTTATGATCTGCCATGGTTCTAGAGCAATGGGAACATTACTTTCTATCAACAACTGTACTTCAGCATCAATCTGTGGCAATGTAACTTCCTCTAAAGTAAGACCACTTACTCAAAAGCTTTCCAATCAAATGCATCATTTCTGGTGACTGGAATCTCCTTCTGAGTATATAGTTTAGGTAACTTCACACAGTTGTCACCCTTCAAATCTGTCACTACCAACCCTGTCACTGTGTAGCACTGAACTGGACTTTTTCTGACTCATAGTTTGCAACATAATCTGAGTTTTCCTACCCTCTATACCTAAATCTCATCAGGCTTTCTGTACAAAATGAAGCAGAGCTTCCATAATCAAGGAATGCATAGGTTTCATAACACCTATCACTATTCTCCAAAATCACCCTGACAGGCACAATAGGCAAAGAGTCACTTGTTCCACTACCACAACCATATGTCACACAGTTATTACAAGCAACCTTCACATCTGTTTTAGTGTCTTTAGCATTAACCTTGAATGCAATACTGTCTTTGTCATAAAACTGAGAATGCAAAACAGTTGCATGCATAATGGCTCACACACATTGCATTTCAGTCTGTTAGTACAATGTTTACTCAAATGCCCTGGGATAAACATCCAAAGCACAAAGATTTTAATTTGAGAAAGTCAAGCTTTTCAGGATATGGCTTATTCGCAGTTTCTTACACAAGTTCAAAACATGCTGTTCCCCACAAAAGGAACACACTGCTGTATTTATCCACTGTCTGCTAGGCACTTTGGATGTCTCTATATTTCATCTTGTCAACAATTGTTCTGTCTGGTGTTTCGATGTTAGTTGCAAAGTTACTGCCTCTGGTTCCTTTCATCTTGTTTTGTCTCTGTCTGTTAACTTCGGTGGCACTTTGTCTCCCATCCTCAATGTTACCGTACAATGGATCGCCAATATCTGTGCCTGTTCTTCAACAAAGGTAACTAAATCTTGAAAGTTACTTTTTTGTCCTTTTTCACCTGAATAGTGAACACAAGACTACGCCATCTGTCCCCGCAGATCTTGTAAGGCAATTCTGGAAATGATAATTTTCATGTTTTGGGGTGTTCTAGCTCCTTCAAATACTCAATGTCTGCCATACTGTTGTAACACTCCAAGCAGATACAATGAATATCTGTTCAGTTCATCACTGTCTTCAGCTTTTTATATGGCCACTGTAGAGCTTTCTCTGTGTATGCTGTAGCTACTTTAAACTTATTTCCAAACTTGGTCTGAAGCAGCTGTTTAGCTCTCGTGTAGCCTTGCTCAGGCTCCATGTGAATACAGCTACGCACCAATTCCCCTGGCATTCCACTTGTATATTGTTCCAGATAATAAAGTCTATCTTTGAAACTGTCTGTCTTACTTTCTATGCAATGTTCAAATGCCATGATGAATGTCTTAAAATCCAAAGGATCTCCTCTGAACACAGGAACTTTACGGCTCTGGTAATGTAGCTAATCGCTGATTCTTAATGACCATCTTCATGGTGGCATTTTCAGTATTCAGTGGAACATCTTTCAAACAATTGTGTCTGAGGCACAATCGGTACACAAGTCTGGCTATTGGGACATAGTACTGATGGAGGAATAGATTTTACCACTCTTAAACATGTTCAACTGTTCTTTTTCGATTCATTTTACTCACACTGTCTGTAATCTCCAATTCCTCAATTGCTTCTACCTGAGCATTAGCAACTGCCAATTCTGTCTCTATCTCTAACTTTTCTTTTCTTCTGTTTTAGATACTGTTCTTCCTCCTCCAAGGCATGTCTCTGCTGAAGACACTGTGAACGTGCCTTTAACTCTGCCAGCTTGGCTACCATCTTCATTCTTGTAGATGAAACACTACTCCTAACTGAATCTTTTTTGAACCCTGACCTGAAGATTTCTTGCTTTTTCAGACTTCCTTGACTGAGCTACTTGCTACACTAGCCTTCTCAACCTTTTCAAGGCTCTGTGAATTGTCTTCTATCCACACTTCCATGTCAGCCTTAAAACTACTGTTAAACATACTGTCTTTTTTTTAGCAAACCATGACTGAACATCTGCATCAACAACTTCTGGTGTAAGCATATCTTAATATGAATCATATGACTGAAGAAAAGCACTGTATTTATCCTTCCATCTATCATAATGTTCCTGGATATCTGACACTTCAACATTATTCTTGAGCAAATCTTCAATAATGCTCTTTTCTCTTGTTACATTCCAACAAAGTCTACACTTCTCTTCCTTCAATCTTTGTATTTTATACAAACGTCCTTTTCTCTGACAAAGTCCTTGATCTGATTGACATGTCGCCTTCCTTACATTCAATGTTCCTTTCTGGTAGAGCATATGCACCTTTAGAGCGACATGTTGACACAAATTATCAGCCAACAGTA